>NC_134872.1:29276739-29576739 GCF_049852395.1 Peromyscus maniculatus bairdii | reverse complement strand
GAGGACCTGGGTCAGTACCCAACGGCCCAGAACTATATTCAAAAGAGCTTTTTAAAGCAATGCCAAGGGGGAGGGGTAAAAGACCTCCCCCTTCCTAGATACAGCCAAGTGTAGACCCTTCCAAACACCTGGTAAACACGCCCGTGGTCAAATCATCATCCCCTTATGCAACCCTGCTGGGTAAAGCAAGCTCAGATTCTCTGACCCTGAGTAATTTGGGCTTCCTCAGATTTCTATGGAAAAAAATATTTGTCTGTTAGCAGTTGCTTGTTTCTAGGGTATAAGCCCAGACTATTGACGTACGGTTACTGGTTGAGTTTTGGACTGTTGTAAGCCAAGGCTAGACCTGGCCTGTGGGACACTGAGAATGGTGTGGTGTATTCTGAGCAGTGGCTCTTATATGCTATCCAAGGAGAGGTTCCAACCCATGGAGGCCCCCTTTGTACCAACTGTCCACTCCTCCCTTGGGCCCCTTAGGAGCTGGTGGTAAGAGTACAAAGTTCTTTCAACTCTTGTGTTTCTTTGGTAGTATGGTGGGCTGAACACACATTTCACAATTTAATATTATAGTTTCTGTTATAAAATGTCCAGAGTATAAATCTACAACTTTAAAATGGCTTCAGCAAGTTATCCTGCAGATGGGATGTGGTTGATATATTGTGCACCCCAATAAATTTATTTGGGGGTCAGAGAACAGAACTACCACTATATTTAACAGAGATTAGACAGTAGTAGCACACTCCTTTAATCCTAGCATTCCGGAGGCAGAGATCCATTTGGATCTCTGTGATTTCAAGTCTACCCTGGAAACTGAGCCAGGCATGGCAGCACACACCTTTAATCCCAGGAAGTGATGGCAGGAAGCAGAAAGGTACATAAGGTGTGAAAACCAGGAACTAGAGCCCTTTAAGCTTTTAGGCTTTAGCAGCAGTTCAGCTGAGATCCATTCGGATGAGGACTCAGAGGCTTCCAGTTCCAGGATCGGCTGAGAAGGTGATGAGGTGACGTTAGCTATGGCTTGTTCTGCTTCTCTGCTCTTTCAGAATTTACCCCAATAGCTGGCACTGAGTTTCTTTTTTTTAAATAAGACCATTTAAGATTCGTGCTACATCGGGACCCATGTCTGTGCTCATAGAAATGTGTGCTTCTTTCAGGGGGAGGCGTAGATGGAAGTTTGTTTCTCGTGGGTTGCTTGGTTCAAGAGGGGGGTGACTCTAAGTCAGTCAAATGCTCCTCTAGCAAACAGTACATGCTTGAAAACATGACTCACTATGAAACACGTTCTTTTTTAATTTATTTTTTTAAGTTTAAAAGTCTATTTACAAACATAGGTGAAAAAATCCTGGATTGTTATTTGATAATCGAGGAGAAGAAAAACCTTATGTAGGGTAGAATGACTGCTGTCTCCTCCCCCTCCCCCACCCCCAGGCTTTCCTGTGGGATGTGGCTCTATGTGCATATGCACTGTGATTACAGACAACTCTTGCGTCCATTTGTTTTGATATGGCCCCCTATAAAGCTGTACCTCTCCAGTGGCTACTACACCCATTTAGGGGTGTCTATGGGGAAAACGTAGAATTAAGCGCAGTTAGATGAGAGGTGTGTCCTGCATGTGGCCTCTGCCGCTGGTGAAGGCTGGCGTTCGGCCACAGAGAGAGGAGGCAATGACTGTGGTAAGTGGTGGTAGGCTAAGCGGGAAGAGATGCTCCGTCACTGGCAGCCAGCATTGATCATGCCTGGGTTGTGTTTAACATCTTAATGAATGCACGCAGAAAGCAACAGTCAACAGCCATTTAATAAAATGAAACTAAATAGGGAGGTGTCTAAAGAGCAGGAGGGGTAGACCCCTGAAGAGGTTCGGGGTACAGAGAACACATAGTCGGGGGCTCGTCTAAAAGAAATGCAGAAGGGCACAACCGGCATGCAGAGGGAGAAACGAACCTGTGTGGTTGTTGGAGCGTGTTGTTAGGACCGTCGAGGAGAGCACAGAGCAGGAGGATGGGGAGCGTCTGACACACAGCACCAGCGGTTCCCTACATTTCTCCAGCTCTCTCGCTACCTCTTCTTAGAACCCCGAACATGAACCTCTGGAGTCCAACATGCAGTCTTCTGAGCGCCTGCTGTGGTGCAGCTGGGCCGCTGTCAGGAAGTCCAGCAAGCTGTTGGCATGTGGAGGGGCCATCGGACATGGTTGGTGCAGCTTGCCCAAGGCTGGCAGGATCACGTCCCTGGGAGAGCTGTGGTTTTTGAGTTTGTGCTGATTCTTCAGGTGCCAGCCACTGGTGCTGGACATAGAACTTCCTTCCTCTCCTTTGCTTTCATTCTTCCCAAGCCCATGAAGTAAGGCTGCTCAGACAAAACTAAGAAGGGGAAAACAAGCTTAATAAGGGAGGGGCAGTGTCAATCAAATTCCAGTGTACACAGCTGATTGGGCTGCTTTTAGCTGATTGACAAGAAAATACTAGAAAAAGACCCCCAAAAGAAAGTTATATGTTAATATCTCCGATGAATGTGGATGCAAAACTTAATTTAGAATTCTGAGGGGGACCAGCATAGGCTAGAGAGATGGGGCAGCAGTGAGCCCCCATGGAGACTCTGCTGCCCCTCAGAACACTGGAGGAGCCCCTTAGGGTAAAAGGAAGGCAACGGATAATGAAACAGGTGTCTACAGCATTCCTGCTTGTTTTGAGATAGGATCGTATTTACATAGCCCAACCTGGCCCTGAACTCTGGATTCTCCTTCTTCAGACTGCTAAGTGCTACAGTTATCGGTATGAGCCACCACACTGGCTGGGCCACCTCGTGATGGTCATTGGATTCTGTGGTCACTGGGTCTCCAACACAGGAAATTTACAACTGGTGAGGAATTTGAGAACTCTGGCTTGAGTGCTCTTCAGCGAGTGAGCTTGACCTCTCCACTTAGTTGCCTTCTGGTGGACCTGAATCTCTACACTGTCTCCTCGTGGCCATTCCTGTGTGCTCTGGGGGAGGGGGCTACTGCTGTGCTCCAACCTCCTAAAAGGTTCTGAAGAGTTCTGGTATGTGTGAGTTAAAGGCTTTAACAGATCTAGGCTGCCTGAGTTACAAAGAATAGACTTCACATGCCCCGTGCTGATAACCATGATGCCATCAAGGTTACCATAACCATAGAGGCAGGTTTTGTGGAGCTCCATGCTGCATCCCAACTTGACTTCTTTTCTTGTCTAAGTGAAGAAGAGACACTGGCTTCCCTTGTTTCATTTTTAGTCACAGCTCCAGGCTCTCCTGGTCATATCTGTGGGTTCTTGGCAGGCCAGCATCCCTTTATCCTAGCTTGGTCCTCCTCACCCCATGAAGCTCGTCTTCGTATAATCCACAGTCGTGACTGTTGCTTGGATGACTGTTGATTGCAGAGGGCTGGTAAGGAAGACTGCGGCATGCTGGGATGGTGTGCTCAGCCTTGGCCTGTGGGTCTGCTGCCTTTGACTGCTATGATCTGCTCACGGGTCCAGTTGAGGAAGGCTGATCTCTGTCCCAACCACACTGAGGCATCAGTTCTCTTCTCTGGGTCATTCACCTATGACCTATCTAATTTTCATTTTTAAAGATTTTCATGAGGAGGGAAAATACAGTAGAAAAGGAAATGTGGTAATATAGTTGCTATGGAAAGGGGGGCCAGGATAGGCTTCCCCAAAACCCAACACAGAGAGACCGGAGACGGTCGCCTAGCTCCGGAAGGACCCTGGATGCTGCCAGGTGACCTCTGTGAGGGTGTAAACTTCCACCCATGTCAGCCCCTGCATGCAGGAAGATCTCTGCTGGGCCTTGGCCCCGGAGGAGCTGACTCAGAGAGCAGAACCTTCAGGTCCCCCAGCTAGGAGCGTGTGGAGACATTTTCTTGAGGGCTTCCATCTCGTCACGGCTGTGTCGGCCTCCAGGATTTGCTGTGATGGACAAGATGGTAGAGAAGATGAGGGAAAGGTTGCAGCAAGGGTGAGTGTGGTCCTGACAGTGTCATGCAGAGGTCTGGGGAAGCTGAATGGATACCGGAAATTGTCTTGCTTTTCTTTTCCACCCTTTAGAAGATCTTGTCTGGCCTCCCCAGCTTCAGAAGAGAGCCTCAGCTGGGTTACCCCTTTGGCATGACCCAAAAGGGACGTTACATGGCATTTCCTTGGAACCCTTTCCCATTTCTTCTGTTCCACCCATTTGCCAGTATTTTTTTTTCTTTTGATTTGAAATGTGGTCTTCTAACTTGGGGGGGTGTAAACCAGAAACAGTCTTAGAGTGAAAAATATTAGGATTAAGACAGATGAACTTCAATTTCTATTTCTGTGTGGGCCTGCCTGTGTGGTAGATACTAGATCAGATGAAAGGATGTGTACACCAATGCCCTCTGACCACAAAACCCAGCGAAAGTGTTTTCATCTCCTGGTTGGAATGCATCACTTCCCCTGGTGGCCAAAAAAGCAACCTCAAACTGTACAGGCTTCGCGATGCTTAGACATCCTGTTCTGGAGGTAAACGTGAAAGCATCTCCGTGCTAGGACTCCAGTGGTATTTTTATTCTATGCCTCCTTCGTTTTGCTAAAAAAACAAATTTGAGATGATTTATCAAAAAAGAAAGAAAAACTCAACCCCCGTCAAGGCAATTTAGGAAGATAGAGGGGGAGGGGTCAAGAGCCCAGGGACGCATGGGACAGCTAGGTTAACTGGAGGGAAGGGAGCTGGCTTGTGTCGCGGCCGTATCCTGAAGAGCAGTTCCGAGTCAAAGTAAAGGGGGTTCAAACGGCTTCATCTTCAGGCTGCAGACGATGCATTTTCAGTGTTTGGCAAACACTGTGCCCCTTGCTTATAATCCTGTCAGAAATTCAATCAGCACTTTCATAGTCACCAGGAATGTTTTTGGTGGCAGGTGTTACACTTTGCAAGTGTTTCCCCCAAGGGCTTCTTGTAGCATTGGCGAGCAGGTGTGATAGAGTGTACTACAGACTCGGCTTTGTTACTTGGAAGATGTCTGGGGAAATGAGCGATCGATCTCCACGTGTTCTACGTGGAACAGTTTACATCTGTCACCAGATGTGTGGGAGTTTTCCCACACTAAGCCATGCTCAAGTTCCCTGAAGATGACGCAGGCCAAGGGCTCAGTCTCACAAGATTACCCCCATGTCAGGTACCATGATGTCTTTTCAAAATGCCTACCCATCGGAGGTTCCTACCACCCCCTTATCACATTTGAGCATTTGCTAAGATGGCTCCTGGGACTCAGAAAAGCACTGGCCACAAGGATTGATGAAGGAGACCTGTAAAGACACAATGGACAATCAAGTTAGAGGGTAAGATGTGGCAGGATCTCTACTACAAGAGCCCCTTCCCCATGGAGCTAGGTGTACTACCTCTAGGCATATACAGAGTCCACCAGCCTTGGAGTGACCCAAAGCCTACCTTTTAGGGATTTTTATTACAGAATCATCACGTACGTGCTATGGATTATCCACTCATCCTCAACCCCTTTCCTCTTCTTGAAGGACAAGGTGGTGTCCTTCTTAGAGTTTCTATTCTTGTGATAAGACACCATGATGAAAGCAACTTGGGGAGGAAAAAGTTTGCTTCCTTTACTCTTTCATATCAGTCCATCTTCGAAGGAAATTAGGGCAGGAACATAAGCAGGGCAGGACCTAGAGTCAGGTACTTACACAGAAGCCCTGGAGGAGCACAGCTTATCAGCTTGCTCTCTTTGGCTTGCTCAGCCTGCAGTCTTACACAGCTCAGGACCACCTGCCCAGGAGAGGAACTGCCCACAGTGGGCCTTTCTGTATCAATCATCAATCAAGAAAATACCACCCAGGCTTGCCTATAGGTGAATCTTATGGAATTATTTTCTCAATGGGGGTTTCCTCTTCTCAGAGGACCCTCGCCCTTCCCAAGTTGACGTAAGAACTAGCCAACACAGTTTACCTGTTGTCAACTTGACATACAAACACATCACTATTCACCTATAGTCTTTTCTTTCTTTCTTACCCACAGAGCTCACATTAATATTTACATCATAATGCAAAGCATTCCAACTTTTAGCAGTTCCACAGTCTTTAAAAATCCAAACAGGTTAAAAGTTCAGTCTCTTTAAAATATCCAAAATCTCTTTCAAAGTTCTAAGTCTCTCTAAAATATCTGAAGTCTCCTTAAAAATTATCTGAAATCCCTCTAAAATCCCCAGAGTTTCTCTACAACTCCAAATCTCCTTAAAGTTCAAAGCTGTGAGTTCCTGTAAAATAAAAATAAGTTAAATACTTTATCATTCCAAGAGGGAGTAACCATGGGATAATCATATCAAAGCAAAATCAAAGTCCAGCAGTGTGGAGTTCAGTGTCAGACTTCTGGGACTCCCATGATCCTCTGGGCCCCAAACCACAAGGAGTTAGGTGTACTTTGGGCAGCCATCTACAATACACACAGCTTGTCTCCCAGGCTCAGGGCAGCTCCACTCCACACCCATTGCTGTCCTTGGTGGTCATACCATGGCACTGGCATCTCCAATATGCTGAGATCTTCACGGCAACTGGGCTGTACCTTCACGAATGATCTCTTTCGGCCTCTCACAGTGCCAAGCCTCTGCTCCTCTCCATAACCTCTTCTTGCTTTCAAAATCAGTGCCACTGGGATACTCTTACATAGTGCCAAGTTTGGCTGCCAGCACAAGGAGCAACCATGGCCCCACCACCTTTGGACCACAGCTTCTGTGTGCTCACCCTGGGGAAACACTTCCCAGAAGATTTTGCTTCGATGCTGGTCTCTTCTTAGTAACAGCTGATTTCCCAATTCCAGCTAACCAGAACCCCAGATTCTTATCCAAATCAATGAATTATCCCAATAGAGTCTTTAGGGACTCTTAAACTTCCCTCTGAGACGTCACAGGCCAGGCCTCTATCATCCGCATTTCTCTTGAAACTCTTATCTTCTAAGTTCCCTCAGAACAGCCTGCTGAGCTCTGAGCATGTAACAGCTTTCCCATCCGAAGTCCAGATGCTACACAAGCCTCCCCAAAGTGTACGGTCAGATCTGTCACAGTAATACCCACAACCTGCTAGCAATTTCAGTATAAGGTGGTGGTTTTTATGTGGTGGTGAATGAAAGTCATGAAGGATACATTAGCAAAGGGGTTGTGGAATCATCCTCGGTGGTCATGGAGAGCTGCCGAAGCCAGCCAGTCGTGTGGCAGAGGAGGCTATGAGGAGTCCATTTTGTAAATCTGTGAAAGTGAAGCCTGAATTACATTGGAGTTTCCAAGAAGTTGGAGGTGCCAGAGCCAGGAGACATGTGCTGAGGAGAGCTGGAGACTGGGAATTGAACAGGCCCACGAGAGGGAAGTGTGTTGCAGGTAGCAACACAGGAAGGTGGAACCATCTACATCCTTTGACACGAGACCACAGAGCTACAGGATTTGGAGTTTGCCTGCTGGTCAAGCATTTCCTCATTAAACCCCAGTTTCTTCATTCTGGAATGGTAATGGATATCCTGTGCCATTGTATGTTTAAGTGTGAAGCTTACCTTAGGATTTTATAGGTGGTTACAGTTAAGAGATTGCCTTAAGTTTCAGAAGAGATTTAGATTTTTTAAGCATTAAATTAAAAAAAAAATTACAACTGAAAAAATATGGAGACTTTTGAACTTGGATCAAATGTATTTTGCAGTATGATATGGCCATGAGACTGTGGTGGGCAGGGAGTATGGTTTGAATGTGAATGGCCCCCATAGGCCTCATATGTATGAATATTTGTTCCCTAGTTTGTGGACCTATTTGGGAAGGATTAGGAGGTGTGGCCTTGTTGGAGGAAGTGTGTTACTGCGAGTGGGCTTTGAGGTTTCAAAAGCCCATGGCATTCCCCATATGTCCTCTGCCTCATACTTTGGATTAAGATATTACCTCTCAGCTGTTCTAGTAACCACACCACAAACTCACCACCTGGAACCAGAAGCCTAATTAAACTCTTTCATTTATAAATTGCCTTGGCCATAGTGTTTTATCACAGCAATAGAAGAGTGACCAATACAGTCAGGGACTGAATGCCCTAAGCTTCTAATTATGGCTGGCCTTTCTGGTGACTAGACCCCTCCAGGAGCCCAAAAGGAATCACCTCATTAGAGCAAACATATTCCCATCACCTAGAAAAATCTCAAGAGGTTGGGAGCTTTGTGTCACGAACTAAGACCCTTAACCAAATACTGGACTAGAAGACAATGGAACCAGTGCCCCTGCTGCTTAGGAAATCAAAAGAGTTTTAAGAGCTCCATGCCATGGACCAGCAGTGAAGGACAAATACACAGTCTTAAGCCACACACGTCTTCCTTTCAACCCTTTTAAGTTTAAAATGTTTGGGGATGTGTAACAGAAAGTGGCTACATACTTTACCCTCGCCCCCTACCACCACCATTGTTAACACCTTACATTAGTGTAGTAGGTTTGATACATTAGCTAAAGTTCATTCTGTTTTTAGATATTCTTAGTTCTGCCTTAACTGTCGCCAGGATCCCATCCAGGATACCAATTACACACACTCATCATATCTCCCAGGGATACCGTGGGCTGTGAGAGTTCCTCAGGCTGACCCTGGAGTGAGTAGGACAGGCAGATGGAAGCCAGGGAACAGGAGCCTGATGAAGTGCCTGGTGGGAGTGTGGGTCCTGGGTTACTTAGATGGTGTTTTAAAAGCTCTCTCCTGAGAAATGTGTTTATTATTTCTAGGAACTGGTAATCCCTCCCACAAGGTCTCAGATGTTAAAGTGTCAGAATATTAAAAGTACCACATGGTTAATAGAGCTAGGTACTTCGTATAACTGTATGCATACCAATAGGAGTCCTATATGGTGGGATTATTTCACTTAACATAATGTCTTTAACTTAGCATAGTGAACCTGAATATGCATTTCATTGTGTATAAAAATGTCCTTCAATTTTAAGGCTGATTAATAGTTGTTTATATATATATATATATATATATATATATATATATATGCAGCATATATATGTATATATAGCATATATATGTATATATATATGTATATTTATGCTGCCTACCTATAGAATATATTTTTAGTGATGATCTAAAGCATTCCACTTCATTTCTAAATCCTCAGGATGTTCCCTGGCCCATGGAGCTCCCTCCCTTTGGAGGCTCCTTCCATCTAAGCTAGGGGACGGCCTAGGCAGGAAGGGAGGAAAGGTCATGCTTATTTGTGGAAGAATTGTGCTAAATGGATCCAGACAAAAGGGCACTTGGTTATATGCAATTAATACTGTTGGTCCCTGCATGTCAGTATTCAGAGAGGTGCAGAACTGGATTCTGGGATGCAATTATGGCTTGCTGTCCTTGTCTAGGGGGAGGCATTGAGTGGCCTGGCTCGCCTGAGATGGGTGACCTACATCCCCACCAGGAGCTGGGGTGGAGCCTTTTGTCGCAGGGTCAGATGAGCTGGGCTGTCAGGCTCAGAACATTTTTTTTTTTTTTCTAAATTCAGGGCAGTTTCCTGCTCTAATTACTGCTCTGTCTTTTACAGCTGAGAGAAATCAGTGGGAGGATGTGGGAGAGGCAAGCTAAAGCGTGATGACATTTTGACAAATGTGTTACAATAAAAAAATTATTCCCCAAGAGAAGGTTAATACACTTATCACCATGTTAGTCCTAGCAGCCCTAGGTCTGTGCCTGGGCTAGCCAGGCTGTTTTGATTTTCTTGCCCTGGCCAAGTCTCACCCACATGCACGTACAGTGCTTGGGTTTCACCCCACCTGCCCCAACGTCTTTGAAGGGTGGAAGTCCCTATCTGCTCACAGTTTTCTTGTATCCCGACTTTCTATTGTCTTCCATGATCAGCCTTTCCCCACCATCTACTAGTTAAGTGGGCTGCCTCTCTCCGCTCTGCTGACATGCCGCCGAGGAGCACATACTAATTTTAACATTAGTCTGAGTACTTTCAGTCTGCTTCCAAATGAGCGCCCATTAAAGGCCGTTGCGGAGCATCTGGCATTCGTTTGTTGTGTTGGATTCCTTCTTCCTCTCTTATTCATTTTTTTTTAATGTAGATTTTTCTTCGGCTGGGTTAGGTGTATGCTGTTTAAACAGAAAACAGCTTCATTGAGACATAGTTTCCCCGTCATTTAGTTTCCTCCCTTTAACTATTTGATCTGGTAGCGTCCCGTGTGTTCATACTTGTGTCTGTGTCATGTAGGTTTTTGGACTACACATGGCCTTTTTTTCCCACTGTATTTTACCGTGTTGTGTGGAGAGGCCACCTGGGATTTATCCATTCGTCAGATGTTGTACGCTTGGGTTGCTGTCACTTTTTGGCTTTTGTGACTAAAGCCTTCGTGTGTAGGTGTCCATGTGGACTGTTTACATGTCTTTTGAGTTTACATGTAGGTTCGTCCGTGGCACCTAGTTGACCTTTTGACGGACGGCTAGACTGTTGCCACAGTAGCTGCATCATTTTCCATAGTCTTCAGCAATGTATATTACATATTTCATATTTTATAAGTTAAACTAAACATTTCATGGTTTATTGTTATTTTATTTAAAACATTTCATATTTTTAACCACATATTAAAGTCACCCTGATGGGATAAACTTTGGAATTGGGAAATAACCAGAGGAATTCCTGAAAATATGGATTATTCAACATACTCAAGTTAGTACTTTATCACTTGCTACCTTATCTGTTAACCTGGTACCAGGTGGAGCTGCTGCATCTCTCTGAGCCCTGGTTTGCTGGCCTATAAATAAGAGAAGGTTTTATGTGTCTCACAGGATGTTGTAAATAGAGCCACATGTTGTGATGTCCAGTAAATGAGAGTTTTGTCATTGTGCATAAAGATGTTCTGAGTCTCTTCTCATTTTTGTCTGCTTCTTCCTTCTTTGGGGGATGGGGTAACTCATAGTGTGCTCTAGAGGAAAGGGACCACTAGACTGAGCAAAGGTGAGCTGATTTGAACCATCCAGAGAGACAAACCAGAGCTTCAAAGGCTGTCTCCGAATGTCCTTTGCGATGTGTCATGGTTAACTCAGGTACTTCTGAGCTTTGCTTTACCTCTGGGGACTCTGTGAACAATACGTCATGAAATCCACACACCTTTAGTGTGTAGTCCTGCACATTTTTTTTTGTTTTTCTTTCTTTCTTTTTTATTCTTCTCTTATATATTACATCTCTACCACAGTTTCCCCTCCCCCACCTCCCCTTTATTCCCCTTCTCCCCCAGATCCATGTCCCCTCCATCTTCCCTCAGAAAAGGGCCGGCTCCCAGGGACATCAACCAAACATGGCATAATATACTACAATAAGACCAGGCACATGCCATTACATCAAAGCTAGATGAGGCAACCCAGTAGGAGGAAAGGGGTCCCATAAGTAAGCAGAAGAGTCAGTGACTGCCCCCGTTCCCACTGTTAGGAGTCCCACAAGAACACCAAGCCACTCAGACATAAAATAGATGCAGAGGACCTAGGTCAGACCCCCTGCAGGCTCCCTGATCTCTGCAGGCCCCCATGAGTCCTGGCCAATTGATTCTGTGGACCATGTTTTCCTGGTGTCCCTGACTCCACAGGTTCCTCCAAGCCTTCCTCTTTCTCCTCTGCAGGACTCCCTGAGCTCCGCCTAATATTTGGGTGTGGGACTCTGCATCTGCTCCCATCAGTTGCTGGATGAAGTCTCTCTGGTCTCTTTGACGAGGATTTTACTCGGCTCTTGTTCCAAAACACTTTTCAGGCGGGACAAACTAAGTCAAAGGTTTTGTGGCTGGGTTGGTGTCCGGGTCCCTCCACTGGAGGCCTTGCCTGGTTACAGAAGATGGCTGGTTCATGCTCCATGTCCCCCAATCCTGCACATTTTGACAGAGAGCTGGAGTCAGGTGGCATTAATGCTATCAAGATATGTTAGGACGATTGGTAGGAAGGCTTGCAGCGGGATGTGGGACTAACTGTAGCCCCGGGCCTGTAAGGCTGTTTGTTTAGAGTTTGCTGTGCTGCAGTACCATTGAGGGATGGAGAGGTGAAATGTGCCTACAGCTGTAAAGTGTTATGCAGTCTGTGCGCCCCTGTGGAAAGGGTAAGTTCTAGTGACTGTGTTCTTGAGACTCCTGTATGTGCCTCCCCTTCAGTTCATACTGCATCTTCTCACGTGCCTTACGGTTGGATGTCCTTCCTGTGCACTTGCTGGACAAATGAGGCCGAAATGGTTCATGGAACCTCCTTCTTCCTGAAACCTAAATTGTATGGAAGAGGCTTCTGTGTCCACTGGCCACCGTGGGAGGCTGCGGATGAACTTCACCCCGAGCTGCTCTAATAGGATTAGCCTGTTTGGCTTTAAGCGGCTGTAAGATAAACCGATTGCTTTTCTGGGGGCTACTTTTCGAGCTGCTCAGCACTTTGCCCAAAAGAAAGTAAACTCTCGAAGTGAAAACTAGTTCCTAATTACTATGTTATTTTGGACTCAGTATTTATGATGGACCAAATTCCCTGAGCTGCAGTGCAGGAGGTTTCTGCAGGGGAGGAGGCAGGCGGGAGGGCCCGTGTTGTGCAGCATCTGCTGCTTATGGAACAGGCTGATCTTCCAACTGAACCCCTGGGGCATGGACCGTGCCCTACACTGTGGCTACAAACTTAGTTACCTCGGCTGCCTCCTTCCCTCTCTCCGCAGAGTATACCTGTGCAATCGATGAACTGAGTTGACCAGGGAGCAGGCAGACTCTTCTTGGACCAGCGCATCTTAGGAAGGAAATGATACATTTTTGTTAAAGTGTTTCTGTGCTGTGCTTTGTTGTAACAGTGCTGACTGTCTTCCTTAGAAATAGATTCCCATTAAGTAGCCACTCCAAGAAGCATCCAGATGGGGAGATTAAGAGAAAACCTCAAGGTCACGGTCACAAAGTGGTTTTGTGAGCCTGCCCCTCATTTTGTTCTTATTCCTCTGGACTGTTGGGCCGATTCCCACCCCTGGACAGTGCTGTAGCTGAAATGCGGCCTGGGTCAGACTCATTAGCCCAAGGAAGCAGTCTCTGCCTACATCCTGGTTCAGAATCAGAGCTAGGTAGCCCGTTGTGAAACCCTGTGAGGTCCTAAGCGTTTAGATCAGTGGCAAAGCCAGGGAGTCACTGGGGAATGGGAAGAAGCCATCTTGATGAGTTCCAGTTGCTAACTGTAGCATGATTAGATTGGGATCTACAAGAAGATCCTCCCCAAGTAAACACAACCCTGAAGGCTTTCATATGAAGTTTTCATTTTAGATTTGTAAGATAGATTTAAAAAAGAATGACTCCAAATAATCATTTGATGACTTGACAGCTGGCGCAATGTTATGCATGCAATATGAAATGGTTTTCATGAAGCCCAACTCCATAGGACAGCGCTGACTCTTTAAAATGGATCAGGATGCCATATGGTTTGTGTGTTGGTATTGCCCCATGTTAAAGAATTCTACAAACCTATGTGCAGAGCAGAGGTCAGGAGACAAATAAGGTACGTTATTTACCAACATAGGTTCTGGTGCTTTTATTTTCTCTTTAAAATAGTCTACTGTTTTGCTTATTGCTGTGTGTTCTCTTTAACAATAATGGAAAAAAAGTTTAATCTCGAAGTCTTTGGGTATTCTTCATGTCCTATTAAGGTGCCCTTCTTCTTTTGTGGAGGGTTGGTCAGAGAATTCCTGGCACCGCTGTGATTATTCTGAGTTCCTTCCCCATTTGCACTGTGCACAGTTTTCGCCCCTCCTTTATAAGGCAGCCCTTGTTCATACACCAGTATTTGGAGGAAAGGGAGGGAGAAGAGCAGGTGCCATGTGGGGATCATAGCCAGGCCTGGCATGTCCTATGAGAGCATGTGCCCATCCATGAGATGGCCCTTCTAAGGTTTCTGAGAGCCAGAGACTGCTCTGGATGGGTATCCATGCACAACTGTGTGTCCAAGGGTAAGGATCCTTATTGGTTAAAATATTAAGACCACTCCACGTAGTTAAAAGGGAGGTTTATTTTGTGAGGGAACTTACAAGTGAAGGGATAGGTTAGAGGGTCTGGGAAAGGTGTAGCGCAGTCCGGCAGTGTTCTCTGGAGAACTCTGCTCGGTCTACCTCCAGCATCCAGGGTCCAGGAACCAAGACAGCCAGTCCTTCCGGATCTCGAGTCTTAAGGGCTCCTGTCTCGGCTCCACTTCAATTGGAGTAGTACTTCCAGGTCAAAGCTGGAACGGCTACCCACTGCAGATCCTAGTGCCACAGTGAGGAGCCTGTCTTTGCTCTGTGTAGTGGAATTTTTCCACGTGGACTGCTTGGCTTCGTGGGAAACAGCACAGTCAGCAGCATCTTCATACTAGAAGATATGGGAGGGCATTTGCCACAGGAGCTGCTTTAGGATTACTGATGCCATCACTTCAACCTAGGGAGCAGCGAGCTTGTGGCCTCACTCCATAACATTCAGGAGAGAGCCTGGTTGATTAGGCTTTTCTTTCTCTCAGGCAGCCAGTCCCTGGGTTTCAGTGTTGCCCTTATGCTGCAGAAGCGAAGCTGGGAGATGCCGATGGCCCAGTGCTGTGGGCCGCTGCTGAGGCACAGGGAGATGCTGCTGCTCTCACTCTGTCTAAGGGGAGGGATGGCACTCTGTCCTGTGCACACAGTGAGAAAGCAACAGGTGAAGAGCCTGTGGAGAGAAGGGGTCCCTTCACTTGGCTTTTATGACTTCAGCCGTTTCTGCTGTGGAGAGTAAAGAGCTACAGTGTATAGAGCAATGATAGATATGGATAAAATAGATGAGTTCACTGGGTTTGTATGGACCTAAACTGGATGTCAGTGTGGCTGTGCCTAGGAAGATGTAGGAACCACACTTTTCTCAAGTGCTGCAGAGTTCACAGTCCTGTGAGCGCAGTGAGGCCGGCTTGCAGAACCCAACCCCTTCTTTCTGTAGTGTGCCAGGCCTGGCTTGGTGCTGGGAAAAGAGCTTGGATCAGTAAGTATAATGGAGCAGAACAGCAGATGCTAACACAAGACAGCCCCGCTTCTGTACTTACGCCGTGTGTTCGGGAGCGTCTGGAAGGGGAGCTTTTATGCGCCCCTTGTAGCCCAAGGGGTAGTTTATTCTTAAGTGTTCAGTGGGTTGTCTCCAAAGGCATCATTTATTTCTTCACACACATTTGAAAAACAAAACAGAATAAGGATGTATTTTGTGAGTTAAACTGTGGGCCCTTCCCGCCCCCCATCAAGTAAGCATTTTTCAGATGAAGTGAACTAGACTGTTCTAAGAGGCTTCTTTGAAATCCAATGTGGGGAAAGGGAGTTATAAACAGCATTGCTTGGAGCACAACGTGATTTTCAAGGCATGTTTGATCTAGAAGAAGCAGAGGCGAGGGGCGGGCAATGGTTTTAAGATTGTTCTTAGTTGAGACACAGGCTTTCGGGAAAGGGTCTGTCCTGCCAAACACTGCAGATTAAATAGATGTTCCTATGGAAGAGCTGGAAGCCCCGTGCCTGTGCAGAGTCTTCAGGATCTCCATAGCTACCTGCTTTCATCATGGGTTTCCACAGCTACCTGCTTTCATCATGGGTTTCCACAGCTTTCATCATGGGTTTCCATAGCCACCTGCTTTCATCACGGGTTTCCACAGCTACCTGCTTTCATCATGGGTTTCCATAGCCACCTGCTTTCATCACGGGTTTCCATAGCTACCTGCTTTCATCATGGGTTTCCACAGCTACCTGCTTTCATCACTAGAGGTGTCCATACCGCTAAAGCAACAGTATCAGTGGCTTCTTGAGTTGCAGATACGATTCCCCTGAGGCTTGGAGAAATGATTACTGACAGTGAGGAGTCGCCTCTTTGCTGGGATCAGGACCACACTGACTTGCAGATTTTGTAACTACTTCCCAGGTGCAGTGGGGTTTGCAAAGCGGTTGCCAGGCCGCTCGGGAATGGCTCACTGATGTGCAGAGGCTACCAGGCTCTGGCTCAGACTTCGTTCTTGGGTGATGCCACATCACATGGTGCAGTGAGCTACGTTGGAGATTTAAGTTTAGTTCTGTCATACATTTTTAAAGAAACCTGGGGCATTTGCCATCACTAGGTCTGTTTACCCTTCTGAACAGCCTTGGCTCTTCCCCGTGAGTTTATGGTATCTAACTAAGCTTCTCATGTTTGTAAATCAAGCACTTTTACCAACTCAGCTATCACTGGATTTTGCCAGCCCTCTCCCTGTGCCCCAAGAGTCTTCTTTTTGGCATAGGCTTTCTTTATTTTTCCCCTCAGGGTCTTTTTCTCTTTTTATCCAGAGTCTTTTCTTTCCACCTGTACTGAAATACCCAGTATTCCAGTACTGCCCTTACAGACTGAAGAACCCTGTACCCAGTACTGCCCTTACAGACTGAAGAACCCTGTACCCAGTACTGCCCAAGAAAGATGCTTTTGCAGATTCAGCCATCAAGAGCTACAAAAGCGGTTGTCCAAGAGACCAAGCTCCATCCTGAGGGACAGCCCAGGGTGGCAGCACCATCTACGTGGTACTAGTTTTGCAGGCAGGCATGAAGGATGTAAAATTGAGGGGTGGGCCATGGAATCTTATCCTATGGTTCTAGAGAGCTACTGAGGTCAAGAAGTATGTGACAAGGTCGAAGTACCTCATGGAGGCCCTCAGAGGCCACTTTGTCAGGCTGTGAAGATGAAGCCCAAGTCACATCTAGACACCAGGATATTGGAGATGCCAGAGCCATGGAATATATATTGAAGAAAGCTATCAATGCTGAGCAAAGCTGGCCCCCAGGTGCTATGTGTACTCAACAGTGGCAGACCTGGAAGAGACTGGGCTAATGAAGTGCTTTGAAACTCAAGATGATTCTATCAAGAATCACAGATGCTGGGAATGGAGCTGTAGGATTTCATAGTCTGTCTGTTGAGTTTAGGTCTTGCTTTGGTCCAATCCTTCTTTGCTACCCACCCCTCACAAACCCATGTTTCCTTTATTGAATGGAAACATTTAAAGTTCCATTGCATGTTAGAAGTATATAATTTGTTTTATGATTATAAGAGATTGCCCAAGTATAAGAAACTTATACATATACTTTAAAACATTATTGGAACTGATAAAGAATGTGGGGACCTTGGAAGCTGAACTAACTATATTTTACCATTAGCTTATAGGGACAAAAGGTACAAGATAATGGCTTAAAAATGATGTGTTTGGGTGCCATATTGACAAGGGATGAAGATATGCTTAAGATTGACTGTCAGCTTGACAAGATGTAGTATCATGGAAGGGGGCAAACCCGTGGCCATGTCTGAGGAGTTGCTTAGATGAACTGAGGTGGGAAAGCCTACTGAATGTGGATGGCATCATTCTCTGGGCTGAGGTCCTGGTCTGCATAGAAAGAGGAATGTGAGCTGAGCACTTTGCTTCCTGACTATGGGTTCAATGCGACCAGCTGCCTCCTGGTCCTGCTGCCGTCTGCTCCCCGCCGCCGCAGTAGAGCATGGTACTGTAAGCGAAAATAAGCCCTGCATCCTTAAATTGTCTTTTCAGGTGTTTTGCTGTGTTTGAGAGTGGAGGTGTCTGTTAGACATCCCTGGCTGCATAAGCTGAGGTGCTGCATGTCGTTGCAATTGGCGTAGTCAGAAAGGCCACCCTGTGTGTGTTCTCCCAGGCCAGTTGTGGTCCATAGCTGTTGTCCTCGTGATTGTTTAAGGACTCCATTCTGGTCTAAACCAGATGTGAACCCTGTGAGCTTCATCTGCCACTGACCTCATAAGACACGGCTACTCGTACAAAAGTAGCGCAAATGTCGTGGGAGTAATCAACCACATTCTGATTGAATTTAAGGACTGCTCACATGTTGATAGCCGTGTCTGGCACAGTATTAGTGCCGAGAACCTGTGCTTAGATAGGTCATAGGCCCTAGGGGAGAACTTACTACTAAATGGGCATAATATGAAGCTGACTTCTAATGACTTACCTATATTATACCTATAGCTTAGTGCGTCTCTCAGCCATTACTGGAGAAGCTTCTTTTTATAGTAGATTAAGCTTACCAAAGAGACTCACAACTGGTCAAGGTGTAAAGGATAAGAGTCTATGATATGCCCAGCTCTAACTGGGCATCTGTATCATACTCTTTCCTCCCAAGACTCAGGGTTTATTGTGTTACAGGTGTAGTAAGAGTGTGAGAGCCGCCGGGCGGTAGTGGTGCACGCCTTTAATCCCAGCACTCGGGAGGCAGAGGCAGAGGCAGGCGGATCTCTGTGAGTTCGAGGCCAGCCTGGGCTACCAAGTGAGTCCCAGGAAAGGCGCAAAGCTACACAGAGAAACCCTGTCTCGAAAAACCAAACCAAAAAAAAAAAAAAAAAAAAATAGTGTGAGAGCCAAGGACGGTAGAGAGCTCCGAAGAAACCATTTTCTAGACATCACAGGGCGGCTGCACATGCGACCTCAGGGGTTGTAGCAGTGTATACAAAACCTGGCCAAGCTCAAGCTAGAGAAAATTTGAGCATCGAGAAAGGAGTGGATGTGACTTCCCACCCCTACCTAAGGAGCTGTAGACAATTGATAGCTTTGGGGGAGGGAGTGTCAATATTCTTTAAGGATGTGGCTGCTGTTTGGTGGGTCACATTCCAGTGGGAGGATAAGTGTGTATGGGCAACACAAACTTGGGTGGATAGGGAAGGAGGGTGGATCTGGAAAGGATAAAAGAAGTGAATGCGGCCGGGTGATGGTGGCGCACACCTTTAATCCCAGCACTTGGGAGGCAGAGCTAGGCGGATCTCTGTGAATTGGAGGCTAGCCTGGGCTACAGAGTGAGATCCAGGAAAGGCGCAAAGCTACACAGAGAAACCCTGTCTCGAAAAACCAAAAAAAAAAAAGAAGAAGAAGAAGAAGAAGAAGAAGAAGAAGAAGAAGAAGAAGAAGAAGAAGAAGAAGAAGAAGTGAATGCCATCAGATTAATTGTAGAAAATTCTTAAAGAACTAATAAAAATGATTTTTGAAAGAAGGACACTATTACATTCTTAACAGAGTACTTCTTAGAAGTGGCATTTCAAACTGTAGGACTGAATTAATGAGTGAGTGGAACAGTAGTTCAAAAAATGAATGAATAATTGAATGAATGAGTGAGTGAGTGGATGGATGGATGAGGAAGAGAAGATCAGGACCACTTTGGTTTCAGCTTGATGTGTGTTACTGACGCCTCTGGGCACCATGGTTTTTTCTATTTCCCATTGTCTAATTTCTGTTAAAGCAAAAGTTCCTGCTGCCAGGGACGTCATTTAGTGCCACACTGGATAACTGCAAGGAAGGCATCTTCTTTTCTGCCAGTATCTGGGACTGTGATTGGGGACAGTTGCTTCATGGAACTGGAAGCTGTGTGACTCTGCAGTTATTATTTAATGAATTAAATTAATTAACCTTATATTGTCGTAAGATACTGCTTATGGCCTGAAAGACAATACATTTCAATCAGAGCTAGAGATAAAATATAAAGGGATCTTAAAATAGTGAAGAAGAATATAGGAATCACAGTAAAGCATTCTACAAAAGCTTTCCAGGAAAATGCAGGTTTTTTTTTTTTTTTAAATTTAGTAACATGTGACAATACACGAGCCTCTGGGTAGTGATATCAAAACAAATACTCTATATTAAGATTTGGAGCAAAACTACCAGAAGAACCAACAGTCTGTCTTCCTGATGTATTGAACACCCAGCTCCTGGAAACAAATGCCAAACCTGAAATTGGAAATTAAATGGGAACACTAAGCTGTGTGGATCTTGGCTTTGAGAGATGAGGGCTGCTTGGCCTAATTGTTGCTCTGTTGATTGTCAAGTGGCAGTCAGAAGAGTCAGAGTTCCAGAAAGGAAGGACGGACGCATCATATCAAAATGTGCTGTGAGACACAGACAGGAAGGTAGAATGGTATCATGAGTATAGGATGTCCTGTAGCCAGGGCAGCAGCTCTTTCTTGTCTCCTTGTTCCCGGTAGCAGGTCCAGAACAATTGTGCCTGCTGAACTTGGGACATTTTCTATACCATCCTGGATCTTGGGAAGCAGTCTTTTTTGGGAGGGACCATGGCTAGGCTGGTCTACCCAACTCACAATGAAGGGAAGAGCATCTGACCAGGTGCTCTCTGTGCCTGGCACGGTTGATTTTGTGGCGTGGTCTCCATGTTCCTATTGGACATAAGGATCCTGTGTTGGTTTGAATGTGAATGGCTCCCATAGGCTCATTCATGTATTTGAATACTTGGTCCAAAGTTGATAGAACTGTTGGCAAAGAATTAGGAGGTGTGGCCTTGTAGGAGTAGATATGTCACTGCGGGTAGGCTTTGATGTTTCAGAATCCCATGCCATTCCCAGTTAGTTCTTGCTCTTTTTGCCTCATGCTTGGGGATGAGATGTGAGCTCTCAGCTACTGTTCCAGGGCCATGTATACCTGCTTGCTGCCGTGCATCCTGCCATGATGGTCATGAATGCTACTACCCTCTGGAACCATGAGCCCCCAAATTAATGCTTTCTAAGTTGCCTTGGTCATGATGTCTCTTCACAGCAATAGAACAGTAGGACAGACCTTGTGTGACTCTCTGAGCTTTCCAGACACAAAGTGTGGAACAAAGCCGCCCACTGTGTATCAAGGTTATGCCGCTGGAGCTGTGGTCATTCCAGGAATTCCTGGCTGTCATCAGCCTCTGCTGTGATCCTAACTTTCTCGGCACTAGGATCTAACTTCTGTTTCTTGTGTTTTAGTGTGGGTGCTCACCTCCTCAGACTCTGGAAAAACTACACACACATTAGTTCTTCCATGTGAGTTGATGATTTTCTAAGTGTTAACCAGGAATTACAAGTAAATTAATTTTATTTTCCTTGAACTCATTTTGTTAGACTGACTTGGTTCTATAGGCACTTGGGCTCTGGGCTACAAACAAGGCTATATAATATGTGTGCTTCTTGTGTCTTGAGCAGCTCTCTTAAGATTTTCTCTTAAACCTGGTGTGGTCACTGCACTAACCAATTTAGAAAGTACATTGGAAATCACTGTTAACATCCCTGACCTTCAGACCTGCTGATTGAAGTTGCCCCAAGGGATTTTCTCATTTTTGGTTGATTTATAAATGTCTTAAGGTTGAGGTCTCTTAGACTTAGAATCAGACTCTTTTACCAAACCTGGACACTGTTTATTGGACACTATTTTAAGGCCCATGTGAGAACAGAAAATATGCTGCTACCCTACAAGTAGGCTCATTGACAAAACACAGAATAGTAACACAGAGAGAGAGCGTGGATGCTTGAGATATGTGCAGATTTCAGTCTCACACCAAGGACTGCGACATAATCAGGCAGGCTACTCAGCTCTCAGATTCTGTTTGCCCATTCGTAGAGCGGAGTGAGGCTTGCATTGCTGGCTGATTGTGAGACTACAGTAGGCTGTCCTAGACCTCTTGGGCTGCCCTCATGTTATACCCTTTAACTGAAGGGTTCATAGGCCGCAGACATCTCTCTCAGTTGTAGAAGTTGTCATTGAAGCAGCTATAGATTTCATTTCTGCATGTCTCCTGGTACCTTCTTTCTGCATCCAGGCAACTGTCTGAGACTCATTTTAGGAGGGTTCTCATCCCACATGTGAAGGTTCTGATTTCATCATGTCATTTCTTCCTCAAAGCCTTGCTGTTGTTTGATTTTGCTCTTTGGCTCTTTTGAGGGGACTGCCACCCAGCTCCCAAATAAATCACACATGGAAGCTGATTCTTAATTATAAATGCCCGACCTTAGCCTGGCTTGTTTCTTGACAGCTTTTCTTAACTTAAATTATCCCATCTACCTTTTGCCTCTTGTCTGTTTCCTTTTCTTGCTTCTGTAAATTCTACTTTCACTCTTACTCTGTGACTGGCTGGGTGGCTGGGTGGCTGTGTGGCTGGGTGGCTGGGTGGCTGGGTGGCTGGGTGGCTGTGTGGCTGTGTGGCTGGGTGGCTGTGTGGCTGGGTGGCTAGGTGGCTGGCCCCTTCTTTTCTCACTGCTTGATCTCTCTTGCTCTTTCTTCTTTTTCTCCCAGATTTCTCCTTCTATTTATTCTCTCTGCCCGCCAGCCCTTCCTATCCCTTTTCCTGCCTTGCTATTGGCCACTCAGCTCTTTCTTAGACCATCAGATGTTTTGGACAGGCACAGTAACACAGCTTCACAGAGCTTTAAACAAATGCAACGCAACAGAATGCAACACATCTTTGCATCATTAAACAAATGTTCCGTAGCAGAAACAAATGTAGCACCTCTTAAAATAATATTGTACAACAAAGCCTCACCTCTTAGTAGCATCTGCTGTGGTGTGGAAGTGGTGTGTGTCTCCCCAGTCTTTGTGTTGGCACTAGGGTGAGGTGCTGTCAACGACAGGTGGAACATTTAACACATAGAGCCTAGTGTAGAGTAATTAGGTCATGGGGCTTCAGTGTCATAAATGTATCAATAGTGTCTTTGGGTTGGGCCAGTTCTGGTAAGAGAGGAGGAGTTCACAGTAGAGCAAGTGGTTACGAAAAAAGTGAACCAAGGCCCCTCCCTGATGCTTGCTTCATGTCTTGGTATATGACACAGTGTACTTCCTGAACATTCCATGTTCCTTTTATTCCTCCCTCATGTTGGATGAAGTCAGTAGGTCCTGGTCAGCATTGCACTGTTTGGACTCCCACTACCAGAAGAACTATCAACCAAATACATTCCATTACTTTATACAATATCCAGCTTCATGTACTGTGTTGCAGCTATGGAAAATGGACGGTGTTACCATTGCCTTAGAGGTGAAGGAAGCCAAGGAACAGCTCTCTCCAGTAGGATGAGTGGTCTGTAGAGATACGACACAGTAGTGGACCCGCCTTTCCCCGCTCCACATAAATGACTGAATCATAATCTTGCAGATGTTACCCTTGTCATCTATGGCATCAGTGTTCCTAGTGGGATTTGCTTAGGCCTGCTGCAGATCTAGATTCCTCTGTTTAGATGGAATGCAAGACTAGAGTACCCTGTGTGGTGTGAGTAGGAAGAAGATTCATACTCTGGCTCTTCCGTTTTGGCAGTGAGTAATACTGGGATGTCACCACTCCAGGCAATGTGGCATTTGGTACAGGCTCAGAGCTGGGGACAGAAAACACTGAACTCTGGGCTCTGAGGGACTATTGCAGCCATCAAGCAAAGATCTTCAGTGGCTAAGGAGGAACCCATGCAGGAGCCTGTTTGCTTTCTTTATGGCTGGACCAACCCTGTGCAGATGTGATCTCGTACCTGGAATCACAACAATGCATATCTGTGAAATCACTTTCATGTTTCATTTTCCCATATGGAGAGGGGTGTGTAAAATTCAATGGGTGTATGGCTCTTGTCCAGAGCCACAGAACCTGGGGTTTAGGCTGGTTAGGACACAGGGAACAATGAAGAAACGGAGAACATGCTCAAGTCACATTTACACATAGATGTCCACAGAGTAAGTGTGGCAATTATTACTTTAATTTCTTGGAGCCAGGGGCATGCCAGGAGCTTTGGAGAGTTTCCCGAAACTCTTTCTCTCTAACCCTACACCCTCCCATCAGTCTCCAAATAAGTTTGCCTTCTGAGAAACCCCAAACAGCGAGGCAAAAGAGTAAGGCAAACTGAGGTCCCAGGGGGTGCTTTCCCCCTTTGCTGCACTTCCTCTGACCTTCCTCTGGAAGGTGCTTTCTGTAGGCTGTTCTTCCCAGCATGGATGTACAAAGTTCGACCTCCTGCATTTGCTGATGCTCTTGCCTGCTTACACACGGCAGAGGGTCCCCTTTGTAAACGAGGGTGACTGTCCGCAACACCACAGCTGTGACAGACTGGCTGCTGGTTCTTACTTTGGTAGTCACTGATTGCTAATAAAGCCTGTTTGCATTTTCCTCAGCCAGTTTGCGTTTTTTTTTTTTGCACGCCCACCCTGACCCCTGCAAACTGAGAAGCTTAAAAGCCTAGGCTAGAATCTAAGATAGCCTAGGATAGACCTAGGATAGAACCAAACATGATTGACAAAAAAAAAAAAAGTCAATGAAATGATGAAGTGATGATATGCTAAGCCTAGCACAATTGTCACTGGAGAGACTTCATCCAGCAACTGATGGAAACAGATGCAGAGACCCACAGCCAAACATTAGGTGGAGCTGGAGGAATCCCAAAGAGAGGGAGGAAGGATTGTAGGAGCCAGAGGGGTCAAGGACACCCCAAGAACACAGCTCACAGAATCAACCAACCAGGGCTCATAGGGGCTCACAGAGACTGAAGCGACAATCAGGGAGCCTGCGTGGGTCTGACCTACATCCTCTGCATGTATGTTCTGGTTGTGTAGATTGGTCTTCTTATGGGATCCTAACTGGGGGAACAGAGGCTCTCTCTGACTCTTTTGCCTGCTTTTGGGGCTCTGCCTCCTGCTGGGTTGCTTTGTCCAGCCCTGATATGAGGGTATGTACCTAGTCTTAATGTAACTTGTTGTGCCATGTTTGGTGGATATTCCTGGGAGGCCTGCTCCTTTCTGAAGGGAAAGGGAGGAAGATTGGCTCTGGGGGAATCAAAATCACATTTCAGTACAATTAGATTACCACCACAGGTAAGTGATGGGGAGGGACAGGGAGGAGAGGAGAGAGTGGACACTGTGGTCTGGTTGTAATACATGAGAGAAGAATAATGAGTTAAAAAGAATATTCATTAATTTAGTTCACGATGTACATCGGTGGGGTTACTGGGCCAGCAGAGGCGCTGGGACCTCTCTCCCATGTTTCTTCTCCTGGCTAACCCAGGCCTTTTCATGTGATGGGGCAATGGCTCTAATAAATAAGAGAACACCAGCTCCAGTGTGAAATCCCCTTTCAAGCCACTGTGAGCATCATACTATGTTCTCATTGGCCTAAACAACTCATATGACCCACCAGTTCCAAAACAGATGTAAAAAGGGACTTAAGTGCCTGGATCCGGGACACAGGCATTATGGAAGTTATTGCTATGAGCCCACCCCGGTGGCCAGTCCTGGTTTTGGTTTTTGAATTTTTATATTGGTAGGCATTCTTCATATGAATACTGCTTGTTTATAGATACCTGTGCTAGCCTTGTGTGAATGGAAGTCCTTAATATGTATTAACTAGAAAGTCTCTCTCTGACTTGTTTGTAGATTGTTTAAGCATCCCCCTTCTCCCCTGAATAAAGGAATTCTTGCGTACTGTCTTCTGGAAATGTTCCAGTTTTGCCTCTTGTAGTTACACTTCGTCACTCTGATCTTTTCCTCTGGGGAGGACAATGGAGAGGCTCTTCTTTCTAAGTGAGCAAACGCCTCCGCTCCGTCGGTGTTGTTTACATAGTGCTGTTCTGAGAACGGTGTTTTCCAGGCGGAGTCAAGTCCGCACCATCAGGTCAATTCCGTAGGAGACAATTACAGTGCAAACAAAGACGCTTAAGGCATCAGTCAATCAAATATCTATACTGAATTGCTTTGATTAATATGTGCAAGAAAATTAACTGGCAGATTAGGTGAGTCTGAGGAGACCAGAAGCATTGGATTCCCTGGAGTTGGAGTTAGAGGTGGTTGTGGGGTGCCCTGTGTGGGTACTGGGAACTGAACTCTGGGCCTCTGGTAGAGCAGAAAGCTCTCTTAACTGATGAGCTATTTCTCCATCCCCTAAAACAATATCTTTATTTAAAATTCTTTGGAAAATTCACACATGTATACAATGTATCTTGATGTTCTCAATCTCCCCCTACTCCCGCTCTCCAGCTTCCCCCAGGACCTACCAACCCATCTCCCTTCCAAAGTCATATTCTCCATTTTCATTGTTACTTTTATTAATAGATCCATGAGTCCAATTAGAGCAAATATGTGAGGCCATCTACTGGGGCCTGGGTAACCTGCCAGTGGCCAAATCCCGAAGAAAAGCAGTTCTTCCTCAGCGTCCATCAACTGTCATCGGCATCCTTCATAACTCCTCAGTTGGGTCCCTTGGGAGCCCCTCCTCTGCCCTTGCTGAGATTTGAACTGGCCTGATCTTGTGCAGGTCTTATGCAGGCGACCACAGCTTCTGGGACTTGATGTGTGCATCATCATCTTCATGTTCAGAAGACAACATGTCATGGCACTAGTACCCATTGTTTTGTTTTTACATTCTTTCTGTCCACTTATCCAAGATGTGCTCTGAACCTTAAGTGGGGATAGATTGATATAGGTGTCCCATTTAGGGCTGAGCACTCACAGTCACTTGCTCTCAGAAGTCTCTCCATTAACCATGACACACGGCAATAAAGAATTTTCTCCAGCCCAGTTGTGTTGAGAGCAGTGCACATCTATGGGTATAAACATAATATATAAATATTAGGAAGGCATTTTGACAACATGACCATTTATCAGAACAACACCAGTAGGTTCCTTTGGGCCTATGATCTCCCCAGGCATGGGGTTTGGGTCAGGTTCACAGTCCTGGACATGAAATTCCTCCCAAGGAACAGGCCTCAAATCCAGTCTGAAACAATTTGTTAATATGAAGAGAAGGAATCCAAAGTGCAATCTTCACAGAAACTGTTTAGCAAGTTGATACTGCTATGCTTTGGATTTTCAGTGTCTTCTGAAAGTCCATGAAGACTTGGTCTTTAGCCTGTGGTGTTATTGGGTTGCTGAGAGATCTTTAGAGAGAGGCATGCCTTTGAGAGGAGAAAGGGACCTCAACCCCCCCCCCCCTCTGTTGGCTTCCTGGTAGCCATGGAGCTGGCGGCTTCCTCCACCATGTGGTCCTGCAACCATGACTTTACAACAGCCCTAGAGGGGGCAGAGCCACCCACGTACTGCTGCCTTAGACACCATGAGCTAAGCGAATGTTTCCCCTTTAAGCCCGTGGTCTCGGGCGTTTTGCGACAGTAGCGGAAGGCCGACCAGCAGAGCCACTGTGGGCAAGCCCAAGCTCGCAGGAGATTGACTGACACTCAGCCGAAGGGCAAGCAGTCCCAGGGACTCCAGCCAAACCTGGTGGGTTTCTGTTGTATCCGCCTGCTTTCCCTAGCTCTCTGGAGAGTCCCGGAAGAGTAGCTCTTTCCTCCAGCACCACGTGCCTCCCTACAACATTCTAACTCAAGGGGAAGATGGGGGAAAACTTATTTTAGTGGGACAGGCATTGATGTTTTTCGTGGCAAAAATGGTAGTGTTGCAATCCAATCTTTTTAGCCAGGGTGCTTGCACTTTTTCTGTCCTTCGTGGATTTCTTTACTCCACACAATGTTCCCAAAGGTTTGGCTGTAATCTAGTAATTTGTATTCTAGGAAGGGTGCCTGAGTAGAGTTATGTGGATTTTTCTGGAACCTTGGAAGCCCCAGGGAAGCATCCGGTTTAGCGTTGGTTGGGCAGAACTAAGGTGAGGGAGGCCCAGACACACGCGGCAGGATCAAAGTCTCCTGACAGCTCTGAGTTCACTTCCGGGCTTCACCGCACGAGCTGTACTACATATGACTTTACTTCTTCATGAAATTGTCATCGTGTAAAAATTGTTTTTGTTATATTCAGATTAGGTACCAGGTTGAAGTATCTGTTCCTATGGTTAATAAATCAAAACGGATAATGGCAGACTTGATTTAGAGAGGTTGTGATGTTGTTTTTCTTTCCTTATGTGTGACAAAGACAAAAAGAAAAAAAATTAATGAAGTGTAATAATGGAATGCTTCCTGGGACAAATTTAGAAAACCTCATAGTGAAAAGCAAAGGAAGAAGACGAACCTATAGGGTCTACAGAGCTACGTCATCTGCAATAAGGACACTTGGACTTCTTCCTTTCCTGTGTGTATTCTTATTATCTCTGCCAATTGTCTTATTGCTCTAGCTAATATATAATATATATATATATATATATATTTTACCCAAGCAGAATTGTTCTTTAATCAGAACAACTGAAGGACAGACACTAGTCTCTGGGGCTTGGGGTTTATAGGGCAGAAAGGAGAACTTTGGGGGTGGAAGATTCCATCTGCCGCTCGTTGGTTCCCCTGCAGTCTCGGATACAAGCGGGGGTGTTACATTGATGTCCTTATGAGAAAATTCCTGGACCCTGACAGCCCACGGGTTGTTATCAGTCAAGTCAGCTTTCCTGTCTGGAGTCTCCCAGCCCACCTGAGGCTTTCAGGTCCTTAATCCTCCTCTCACTGGCTGATTCCTACGGGAGGGGGACCACGGAGGGAGGAATAGACTGTCCTCAGGATCTTGAGGGGGCATGGATTGGGTTGACTTCCTGTAGCAGGAGGAGAGTTTTAACTCGATCAACTCTGGTGGGTCGTGGCTTTCTGAGAGCTGACAGAGAAGTTAATTGAGGCCAAGAAGCCTTAAGTCTGTCTGTTTTAGTTCTGGTCCTGAAAAGGAGCCCAGAGTGGCAAGGAGAAGGATGAGTGGGATGGCCCGTTAACCCCCTTTTCAGAAGTCACCCAAAGTACTGACTGCTGGGAGGCTTATCTCTTCTCTGCAGCCCCCTCTGGCTTGTGTGCCTGTGTCCTCGAAGGCTGTTTCGTCCTCTAGGGACATGATAGACAGTGGCATTGTCGTGGGTCTCTGGGCCTTGGGTGCTCTGTCAATGCTCCCTGGGGCTCAAGTGGACACTCAGTGGTGCTGTTCTACTGGTCAGCGTCTCCAGAAGCTTCTAGAAAAACACTTCAGGATACTGACTGGTATGTGTCCCCGTGGTCTGGGTGAGTGCGTTTCTGTCTGGATAAACCACAGCCTGTGGAGCTGAAGGGCAGCGCTGGCTCAGGTCACCCTGGAGTCTGGGGTGAGTGAGGACACACTGCGTGCCCGAGTGCGGCCTTTGCTTCTGTGCCTGTGACTCTTCCCTTTCTTTAAATAAGTGTTGGTGACTCCTTGGGACCACTAAGTGGCCGATCCATGTGAGGGTTTCTCATTAGGGTCTGTCACACCAGGGCTGTAGCAGACCTACATGGCTCTGGGAGTGACCCTTCAGTGGGGAACACAGAGCCTGGGATGCTGTGGACCTCACACGCTCAGTTTTGCTCTTATAGCAATATTGTGATCTGCTTTCATTTTAATGATCAGGGTGGAGGGCTATGTAGTACTGAATATAAATAACCTGCCCACTGGCCCAGCATCTTTATTCCCAAAAGACAAAGCTGGTAAGGTCACCCTGTCCAAATGACCTTGGGTGTTGCCTTTTCTAGATGCTGTAAGGTCTGTAATTTTGAAAATAATAAATGCAGTGAACCTGGAAGTTTGAACACATTTTAGGAACCATTAAAACAACTCACTGCGTTAAAAATCTGTTTCCCAGGAGACAGGAAGAGGATGGCTCGTGGTGGCTTTTGGTGAGGTCCCATTTCTGAGCCTTTAGCTGACTTTCTTCCTCCTGGGTGAGGAAACATGACAAAAACAAACAACAAACAAACAAACAAACAAACAACCCACTTCATCCCACAGACCCAATCATCTGCTTCAATATGAGACTTTCTGGAGGAAAAAAGAATAGCAGAGATAAGCCAGGCAGTGGTGGTGCATGCCTTTAATCCCAGCACTCAGGAGGCAGAGCCAGGCAGATCTCTGTGAGTTCGAGGCCAGCCTGGGCTACCAAGTGAGTTCCAGGAAAGGCACCAAAACTACACAGAGAAACCCTGTCTCAAACAACAACAACAACAACAACAAAAGAATAGCAGAGATAGCGTTTACTTCTTTATTTCCTGCTCCAGCTGGTACTGCCCTCTGGGGGTTTGTTCTGCATCTACTGCCTCCGAGTGACTCTTTCCTTGCACTAAATGTAGACACAGGCCATCAGTCCTTCACCTCTGTGGGTTCCACATGTGCACAGGCAACCACCCATTGGTCAATAATACTTTTTTTTAAAAAAATTGTGGTTGCTTGTGTGTTCTGAGCTACAGTTAGATGGGAGCAAGAACTTCTGGGATGCTTTTGCATAGTGGGTTGACTTCAGAGAACAGTAAGATACTGTACATTTCAGAAAGCTGTGAGAAAGGATTTTGATGTTTCAGAAAACAAATGTTTAAATCAATTAGAAGATAATGCACTATATTTGTGTATTAAAACACTACATGGTGCTCTATTATGTGTATAATTTTCTGTGTATATCAATTTAAAAACTCTTTTTTAAAAGTTTAATTCTTTTTTAATTATTTCACAGTTATTTAATAATTATGTAGGTCATTAAAATGTTTGACTTTCAGGAGTTTCTAATATACTGTCTTCTAGTTTTATAAGATCATCATTTTCTAAAGGCAACACTTTCGTGTTCATTTACCATGCACATTTAAAAGGCTGATAAATAATACAAAAAGTTTATAAAACTAGATCAACTCATAGTAGGCCTGAATATGTGACAGACAGATTTTTACCATGTACATATAGATAGCAGGTAAATTTATGAAACAATATATAATTGAAATCTTTGTAAAGCTTCAATATATTTTCAAAGACCTTGAATCACACCATGACATAAAATTGTGTACTAGATTTATAACAACATAGACATTGGCATTATTGGTGTATATTCCAAATAAATTGAAAAGAAAAAAAATTTTAACTGTTTGATGCTATGTAAAACCAGAATTGCGACTGAGCTGTATATGGAAGAACATAAGAAAGCTGTATAATTTATTTTCTAAAAATTATATTTGTAGTGAACATAAACAAACTTTCGTCATTGTTCCTTAAAGAAAATACTGTATTGGCTGTTCATGTAGCGTTTTGTCATTCACATTGTATTTGCTGTTATAATAGCACAGAGATCAAATATTCTGGAGGATGCGAAGGCTGCACAGTTTTTATCAGGAGCCTGAGCATCCAAGGACTGTGATACCCAGAGGATCCTGCTTTTCCATCGGGCTACAGAGAGATGCCTGTGCTTTTTTAATGCTTGTCTGTCTCATAGACGCTAAGCTTCTGAGGGAGAGGCCAGTCCACATCGCTGCGGCTGTACCTAACACTCATTCCCTGAACTGTGTATAAAAGATAATCTGGGCACCCAATTTACAGGAGCCGTGTTGCCCAGCCTTTCCCCCTGGCCCTGGTCTAATGTAATCCCTGGGAATGGAGGTGGCTGATGCTCTGGTCACAGTCCTGGAGTGAGCCCAGAAGGCATTTCTGACATGTTATTTTGAAGGGATTTTAATCTTAGGGATGGAGACATGGCTGCCATAGGTCCCTGGAAATAAAGGCATGGTCTCATGACAGGTGCTTCCTTCAGGAAACAGGAGAGTCAGGACCAAAGACTAATACCCATGAGGCTCAGACACAGCTCACAGGACAGAGCTGGCAGCAGGTGTAGGGAGTAGCGCCATGAGCTCCTCTGTCCAATGTGCTCAGGACTGACAGCTTCCGGGGCATTTGCTTGAGGACTTACTCTGTTTTCTAGTCTTCAGTCCTCACTGTCTATCTTTTGTTTTCAAAAGCTTTCTTTTAGATCTTCTGTGAGTGGAGTTAACTTTTACTCAGTGAGCATGGTTGTTGACTCTAGCCAACTCTCTGGAAAGCTAAGCCACAGAAATGGGGAGTGGTAGATATGATGGTAGCTCATTGGTAACACATAGACCTCACTAATCTTTGGACAGCTTTTCTCACGTGCTATACTGGCTTTGGAAGACATAATGTGCACTGGCGTGCAGGTACCAGTAACTGCGGGCGGGAGGGAGGTGCTCATCATACCCAGATCCTGAAACTTAGGCACATATGCACCCAGCCCCACTGACCTTCAGAAATAAAAAAGTCTAGCACTCCACGGAGAGCACATCATTAGCAGCTGTGAGATTACCTGGGAAAAGATGAAGGAAAACAGGTCTAAGAGTTAATATGCACAGGGCCAGCTGTAGTGATAGCCTGTGAGTGTATAAAATGATTGATAGCAGAATGTGAAATAAAAAGAAGACAAGAGGCCGCACAGTGGGTGGAAGATGACCCTTGGCACTGCCTTTTCTCTCCACAAGTTTCAAGATTCAGACAGTGGGGATGAACACTTCAGTCCTAAAACCAACAGTGAGCCCGGGGAGATAGGACCTTGTAATGATGGAACTGACCCCATGTGGAGACAGTCTGATCCCTGCCCTGACTCAGGGAAGAGCTGCCTCTGTGGATGAATGTGGATGAAGTGATTCATCCGAGGGTCCAGGAAACTGACTGTGTGTGTGTGTGTGTGTGTGTGTGTGTGTGTGTGTGTGTGTGAGAGAGAGAGAGAGAGAGAGAGAGAGAGAGAGAGAGAGAGAGAGAGAGCGAGAGAGCACTCACACACTCGTGCATGCATGTGTACATGCACATGTCCTGCCTCTGTGCGGGTCCGGCTGAGTTGGTTTATTCTAACATGTAAGTCTCTGCTTTGGCTGGGTCTGTAGCCACAGGCCCTCTAATAACACCGGAAGGTCTGCTGAGCAGTTGTAGGGCTGTTTTATTAATAAAAAAGTTTGTTTCAAAGGAGATTAACACCTAATCCTTTTTAGTAAGTTCGGGGGCAGGGGTGGCGGAGCAGCAAGGAATAATGAGAGGTCCCTGGTAGGTCGACATCACCCAGCTGAGTCACTGAGACAATTTCACAGCCAGGTAAGCTCAGTCTGAGGTGTTTGGGGGAATGGATGGGAAGCTGAAATCACCCACTGAGCCTGGGGAAATCCTCAGGAACCCAGAAACTCCATTCCCAGTAACATACTATGTATGTTAGCCTTCTACACCAATAGGATCCATTCAGTGATGTGTGGAGGGGCTCTCTCAAGCCTGCGTGTCCTCAGACAGACTCTAGGGACAGAGTGACCTACATTTGGGGAGTGTTCTCATAGTGTCGTTCATTTGTTCCATCTCCCCTCTCATTGCTCCCCCAGAGAAAGCAAAGCCTTTACCCCACCCCACCCCCCCACCCCCCACCCCCGTGCTAATGCCGGCGGGGCCCTGTGCCAGTGTGAAGAGTAAGTAGAGTGCACAGAGGTGTTCTCTTCACTAGGAATAGTGGGAACCCCCTTCTCCAATGGGACCCTGGCATGATCAAAGTTCCATGTTCTGAATGATTCTCCCCAGAAGAAGGAGAATGTAGAACCAAGTGAGAGGGGAAGAGGGGTCCTTCAGCCAGGACTGCAACACCCCAGAATTCAGAGTGCAGGCTCCTTGGCCTGGCCCCGCCCCGCCCCGCCCCACCCACAATGGCTGTGGTAAGGAGCCCTAGGTAGGAAGTTAGCCTGACGGGTTAGCTGGAAGGGAGTGGAGCTGGCCAAACAAGAGACACGTGTGTCTTGAAATACAATTTGTCCTTTTACAAGGAACCCCATGGGAAGACTCCCCTTTGGGCACACACAATACTTCCTGAGAGACAGTGGTTGTCTCCTGGACCTGCTTAGATTTCTTTAAGCTGATGGTTTGTGTTTAGACACTGTCCTTTGGCCAGACCCTCTTACGGGTCTGACAGAAGGCTCTGTCTGGTTCTGTATGGATAGCCCTAGAGCCCATTGCTCAGACATAGATTGGGAAGTTTCTGCTCATTGGCATTTTACGTGCCACCCTAACAGTATAACAAGAGAGGGGTGAATAATGCCCATGTATGTGTGTGCTGTGGGAGCCCATGGGAAGTATTGGGATTAATTTCATACTATCAAGTCACCTCCCAAATATTCAGAGTGAAAAGTCTACTGTTGCAGACAGTCTCCCTCTAAGGATGCAAATTTGTATACACAAATTGTAGATTATGTTTATTCTCCTGCTTCTGGGAAGGATCATTCAGAACAGGGAGCTTTGGTCATGTCAGGGGTCCCCGGAGAGCAAGCCCACTGTGGAAAGGGAGGTAAGGACTGTGGAAAGGGGCTAAGGGAACTGCCACCCCCACACTCCTAGGGCCACAGGACAGGAGGAGACAGGAGACAGTTCTGTGACCCAGCTCTTGGTTGTATTTGCCTGGTATCTTCACTGTTTTCTGCTATTACCACAAAAGGGCCAGAGTGTGGAGACTTTGTAAAGAATGGCTTCCTTCTTTCAGTTTTAGAGGCTGAAAATCCAAAATTGACCCTGCCTGTCTAATTTCTGCTGAGTCCCCCCGCCCCCCCGCGCCCCCCCCCACTACGTCACATGGTGGCATGTGGCATCGTGTGTAAGAGGCCAAGGTATGTGGTGAGAGAGGAAGCTAGGAAGCAGTCAGGGGCCAGGCTCACTCTTTTATAGTAACTTGTTCTCTAGGGAGCCAACCAAGGTCTCAAAGAATGCTTTCAGTCTGTCCGAGGACAGATGCCCCCATATCCTAAATGCCTCCTTCCCGGCCCCACCACGGTGTCAATGTCATCACTGGGGGTCAAGCTTCAGGCCCTTGACTCCTTGGGAGAAACATTCAGACCATATCCAAAACCTAGCACGTAATAATGGCTCTAGACACCCCCATTCCTAGCTCTGATGGATTCAGTGGGCTCCTCGGCCTGCCCATGTATCCCATCTGGAGCAGAGGACAGGCAGGTGCAGGTGGGGCATGGGGACACTGCTTGTCTCCTGTAATGTTCACATTGGTGATACTGATGATGTTAAAGGGGACATTAGTAACAAATGGACCAAAATGTGTAGCTTCAGATGGCTTTTGTATACATAACTGACAACACCGAGTCTCAAAGCTGAAGTCATATTTTTGATACCTTTCTATTTCTTTCTGATAGATGTCCAACACGGCATTGACAAGGTGGGAGCCATGAGATGTTGATGTTTATAGGTAAACTCCAGATTGAAGAGTTTTCCTTTAATATTCACAGCGCTCTGGCCTCACATAAAAATGTACCACAGGGCTGTATTTGGGGTTTCAAAAGGAATATTTGCAAACCTACACCTCACAGGACGGAGAGAGAACAGTACAGATAATGTCTGTCCCCTTTCTTTGTCCCGAGAGAGCTTCTGTGACAGAAGTGGACTCCTGCATTCTCATCCCTGATTTATTGACAGAGAATGACTGTCCCCAGATCAGGCGTGATGGCAGCAGGAACATTATTAGATGACCTGGCTGCCCAATGAAACATTGCTATTTCTAGGAACTGGTGTCTCTCCCTGGCTCTGCTGGGGTTTTCTGGTCCAGCGACTGAGCACCAGTATCTCTTCTTCTTCATGCTCTGAAGAAGTCAGTTCTCCTCTCTGCTGACTTCAAGTACCAGCAAGTGCGAGTCCCGACCCATTTTCAGATTAGTAGACCAGGACTTGAGATAACTCATGTGCTCCAGCATTTACTAATTATATCAGATTCCTAGTGTCCCATTGCGGAAAAGTAAAATGTCACTAGTACCAATAAACTTTTACTGTGCAGAGAAGTCTTGGTGGTAGAGAAAAACCAATGAAGTTCTAGGAAAGAGAATAGTCAAAGCTGGCCAGGGTTTCTACTGCTGTGATAAAAACACCATGACCAAAAACAACTTGGGAAGCAAAGGATTGATTTCAGCTTAGAGCTTCTACCCCAGGAAGTCAGGGCAAGACCTAGAGACAGGAACTGCCAGCGGCCTCTGAGGGGTGATGCTTATGGGCTTGCATTTCATGGCTTGCTCAGTCTACTTTTTTTTTTTTTTTTTTTTTTTGGTTTTTCGAGACAGGGTTTCTCCGTGTAGCTTTGTGCCTTTCCTGGAATTCACTCCGTAGCCCGGGCTGGCCTCGAACTCACAGAGATCCGCCTGGCTCTGCCTCCTGAGTGCTGGGATTAAAGGCGTGCGCCACCACCGCCCAGCTTCAGTCTACTTTCTTACAGAACCCAGGACCATGTGCAAAGCAATGTACCAGCCACAGTGGGCAGGCCCTTCCATATCATTCATTAATCAAGACAGTACCCCACAGACTTGTGGCCAGTCCTAAGGAGGCATTTTCTCAATTAAGATGCCCTCTTCCTTTGATGGAAATGAACCAGCATGACTGCTAGACCACCAGGTCTGTCCTGAGTGGAAAGAAGCAGATTCCAGAGCCCAGCAGACATTTTTCAGTGTCATTGGCTCCTGTGTGGAGGCTGGGAAGCCTTGCCCTCCACCTGGGCCCTGTTGTCTCTTTCTCACAGGCTCAGCCCTGCTCAGGGTCTCCAGGGGTGTTTTGAATTAAGGTCAGCCAATTTGGGTAGTTATGCCCGGTCAGAAGGAATATCTGTGAGAAGTTGAGTTAGGCTGGCGACGCCAAGGGCACCTTCCACACTAGCGCCTGCGGTCTCTTGGGTGTGTGCTCTGCAATGCTTGATGCAGGACTGGGTGTGCTTTAGAAAACAGCATCCTGGGCAGTCAAGGCAGGGTTACCAACACAGGAGCCTTGAGATCTGCTGTAATGTGGGGCTAAGCAGGACCTAGGCTGCCACAGCCATTGGGAAGTTTCCTCTGGTTTCTCCAGCATTAGCCAGGGCTGGGGGGGCGGGGCATGTGACTCACACATGCAGGGGTGGAATGGGGATGCATCCCTTCCTCTGTGATGGGCAGCTGAAGCCCAGGCAGTGCGGTTGTGTCTGCTCCACAGTGAACTCATCACAGGGGCCGCAGAGGCTGAGGCTTGGAAACAAAGGGACAAGGAAGGGACAAAGCTTATGCCCTGTTTCCTGCCATGTTCCTGCCGAGCTTCAGGAGCTTTGCGGGTACCATGCCCGGGTCTTGCTAGCAGCTTTGCTTTCTGCCGGCGGGGGTCCTGTACTGGCAGTGGAGGGACTTGCTGTGAGCTCACGGTGGCTGATTTTTGTCCTGCCTTTGAGTTATTACAGAACTACAGTTTCATTCAAATATTCAGTCACTCCTGAGTCAACATTAGTGTGCCTGACACTGTGCCAGGTATCAGTTAACCTTACTCGGGGACAATACTCACCTCACAGGTTGGCACCCTGACAAAATACCTGAGCTAATCAACCTATAATGAGGACAGGTGGTTTTGATTTATGGTTTTAGCCTGTAGGCCCTTGGCCCTGGTTTTTTTTTTTTTTTTTTTTTTTTTTTGGCTTACGGCATCACAGTATGTCATGGGGGGAGTAGGTGATAGAGGTGATTTGTTATCATCATGTCAGAGGGGAAGCAAAAAGAAAGGGGGGGCAGGATCTTCTTATCCCCATCAAGTGCATGCCTCCAGGGACCAACTTCCTGTACCAGCTTCTACCTCTGAGGTTCTGTCACTTCCCCATAGTGCCACAGGCTGGCAACAAAGCCTGCGACTCACAGCCATCTCCAGGATGTTTTAGAGACAAGCTGTAACAACTTCCTGCTTCTGGTCTCATCAAGCCAACAACTATGAAGATGATGCTGGGAAGGAGCAGGTGGAGGCTCTGCTTTCCTGGAGTGTTTGTTTAATGAACCAAACAAGGTTGGTTGCTTTGAAATTAAAAATCGGCAAGACGCCAGGAATGAATACTCCAGGAAAACTCTCCACAGTGCCGAGGGAGTGCTATCTTGCTTGGTATGATATTCATAGATGTTTCTAGATTTTGGAAACTTCCTTCAGGTTCTCAAACTTAACCCCTCCACAAAGAGCCTGGTTGTGTGTCCAAAGAAGTCTTAAAGAATTCAGTCATAGCATGAAAACATGCTGCTTTGGGAACTAAGAGTTTGTAGAAACCTGATTCAGACCACTTTACTATTAACAATAATAAATAATAATAAAAAAAAACCGTAAGGTTTTGCTCTGGAGCCTTCTATAGCAGGAGGAAGGACTCTTCAGACATTCTCAAACTTGATCACAAATTAATAGTCAAAACTACAGGTTTAGGGTGCCCCATCAGAATTCCCTGGAGGGCATCAGAATCCAACGGAGGGTTGGAGCCCTATGTGGTTCCTAGAATCCTCTGGAGACATGTCACCTACCTGGCAGTAGGGCACCGTCCTGTGATTTCAGCAGAGGGGCCTCCTGCATGACAAATTCACAGCTGGCTTATGTAGCAATCCAGTGTGACTCTGTATGGACTGTAGTGTCAATAGAGAAACCCGAGGGTTAACAAGAACCTCCTGAAAGTGTGCAGATTGAGTTAAATGTGTTTCCCTATAACTTGATTATTGAGAAAGGCTCAAATTATCTAGAGGAGAACCTAAACTCCAGTCACTGTCCAAGCACACTTTCAGCTTTGGACTCTCTTGCTTATGTACTTTAGAGCAGTGGTTCTCAACCCTCCTAACGCTGCGACCCTTTAATACAGTTCCTCATGTTGTGGTGACCCCCAACCATAGTTACTTTCATAGCTCTAATTTTGCTACTGTTATAAATTGTAATGTAAATATCTGGTATGCAGAATATCTGTCTGATGTGTGACCCACCCCCCAAAGGGGTCGTGACCCACAGGTTGAGAACCACTGTTCTAGGGTGATGATGACTTTCAGATGATGGGGCTTGCTGTGGAATATTTAACTAGGCAAAGCCATGTTACATTTGTTTATGCTGTGCTGGATTTCTTTAACCATGTAAAGGTGTGTTGCTTTTGTTGATGCTGCATTTGTTTAACAATGTAAGGATGTGTGTTTAATTATGTAAAGATGTGTGGCATATGTGACATATGTGTGGCATATGTAAAGATGTGTGGTGTTGCTGGAGTTTTCCTGCCTTGCCCACAGGCAGGACAAATCTTTGTCACCCGCCAGTCCCACAGCCGCTCAGACCCAACTAAGTAAACACAGAGACTTACATTGCTTACAAACTGTATGGCCGTGGCAGGCTTCTTGCTAACTGTTTTTATATCTTAAATTAACCCATTTCTATAAATCTATACCTTGCCACGTGGCTGGTGGCTTACCAGCATCTTTACATGCTGCTTGTCCTGGCGGTGGCTGCAGTGTCTCTCCTCCTTCTTCCTGTTCCCCCAATTCTCCTCTCTCTTTGTCCTGCCTATACTTCCTGCCTGGTCACTGGCCATCAGTGTTTTGTATATATAGAGTGATATCCACAGCACTTCCCCTTTTCTTCTTTTTTAAAAAAGGAAGGTTTTAGTTTTAACATAGTAAAATTACATATAACAAAACAATTACTGAGCAAGAATTATAGTTACAATATTAAAGAAGATGTCCTATCTATCTTATATTTGTAAGTTTAAGGTTTTATATCTAACTTATCTTTTATCATAACTGAGGAAATTACAACTATCTAGTTTTCAACCACATTAAAGACCTGAGAAGGAACATAATGGTACCTGAGAAATGGTAGATGGATGCAAGCAACTTTCGGGAATCTTGCAAGAGTAGACCAAGACAGCTGGCAGCCTGGACAGTCACCTAATGTTTCCCAGCATTGTTGGTGCATTTAGATTGGCTACAGGCCTAGAGTATCTGACAGACCATTTTCAGAAGCAGGATTTCTGAAAGACCATCTTACCCTGTCTTGGCAGAGTACAGTGGTCGCTTTCCTTGTGTCCTGCTTGTCCAGAAAGGACAGCATTGCATTTGTACTATCAGCCATCAAGGTAAGGGCAGTTCTTTGCCCAGTAGGCCATTTTGTGCCAAAAAGACAAACTTCCAAATGGAAATGTCTTAGAAGCCCAACATTCTCTCGGGATCAGTTGGTGCAGCCAGGAGCAATTGTGTCTCACGTCAACAGAATTTTAAGTTATTTAAATGCCATATTCTCTAGGTCTATGAAGTGTTTGAAGATTACCTATCTATCTGAAATATATCTATGTATACCTAGAAGACTTAACTAACATGGCTACAAATATGATTATCATAGATGACTAATTATTAATCTATTTTTAATTATCCATTACAATTTTAAATGAGTTAAACATAATACCTCAAACAAGAATAGAAATATATATATATATATATATACAGTATAACAAAATTAACTTCAAGTTTGTATCAATAAACTAAAATTTATACCAATGTAAAACATTTTAAACATAAACTAAAATCTATACCAAAGTAAAACATTTTAAACAAGTTGTTCTTTAAAAGTAGGTTGATTAATCTATCCTTTTATCTTATCATCTCTATATCCTCCTATATATCTATATCATATCCCCTTTTCTTTTTTAGAAAGAGATCACATTTATAATCAACCTGTTTTAAATAAAAATATTGGTTTTTCTCTGTCCCACACCAGAGGGCTCTTCTGATTTGGGACACAAGAATCTCTTAACCATTTTTTTTTAAAGCAATATGTCTGGGTTTAGACGGGGAGTGAGCCCATTCCACCTCCAAAGCCAGCTTGGTATATTTGGGAATTTGGGCGTAGCATCTCTTACTACTTCCTGCTGGAGGGGGGCGCTGTATCTTATGGGGACACAAAGAAAACTTTAGGCCTATGGGGTAGTCCGTGAGGCTGTATTGTGTGCACCAGTTGCCTTGAAACCGCTCTGGATTTTGGATCATCTGGGCCATGGTGTCATCGGAGATCTTTCAGGTGGTCTTGGCTGGTCAAACCTGATGTATCTTAATCTGGAACAAATCCACAGCCTCTGGCTTTCTGTGGAAACAAAAACAGAACCTCTTTTCCAAAGCAACATATCCTTAAATCCAAATTTTGAAGTCAAGGTACCTTTAAAATATACATTTTGGCATAACTGAACAGCTTTTGCAATCAAATGTTTTTCTTCAGTTACGAATATCAAAGAGCACATAATCCAGATTCTCTGTGTGGTAGCCATCTTTACGTGGCTTATTTTTTATATTACCTTAGCCAATTGCTTTAAACTGTAGTATTGTAAGACTGAAATGGCACTGTGGCTGCTGGCTCTGCCCATTTCAGGTTACCAACATGGCGTTTTCCGCCAGTTCTGTGAGTCATCAAGTCTCAGAAATAGTGGGTCTACGCTTTTATCAAAGCAGTGTGTAGCCCAGAAACCTCTTTTTTTTTTTTAATACTAGTAAAGACTAAATCTACCATACAGCGTAATGTGCCGCTGGCAGACGCCTCATTTCCGCCATACTGCTGGTCAAACGCACACGCCAGGAACCCGCCAGTGTTCAAACCTGCGTTTTGCAGCGTCTAGCTGCCCTTATGAGACAAGAAGCAGGAGCCTGGTTTTGGCTCTGTTTAGAATTGGTTATTAAATATTGTCAGGTTTAAGGTGGAAACTTGAGCTGTTGGGCGCCATTTGTTGCTGGAGTTTTCCTGCCTTGCCCACAGGCAGGACAAATCTTTGTCACCCGCCAGTCCCACAGCCGCTCAGACCCAACCAAGTAAACACAGAGACTTATATTGCTTACAAACTGTATGGCCGTGGCAGGCTTCTTGCTAACTGTTTTTATATCTTAAATTAACCCATTTCTATAAATCTATACCTTGCCACGTGGCTGGTGGCTTACCAGCATCTTTACATGCTGCTTGTCCTGGCGGTGGCTGCAGTGTCTCTCCTCCCTCTTCCTGTTCCCCCAATTCTCCTCTCTCTTTGTCCTGCCTATACTTCCTGCCTGGTCACTGGCCATCAGTGTTTTATTTATATAGAGTGATATCCACAGCAGTGTGGCCTGCCTAAGGCATCTGATTGATCTGATAAAGAGCTGAATGGCCAATAGCTAGGCAGAGAAGGGGTAGGTGGGGCTGGCAGGCAGAGAGAATAAATAGGAGGAGAAAGCTAGGCTTGAGAGGAATGGAAAAAGAAGAGAGGAAAGAATGAGGGAGACACCCGGGGCCAGAAGCCAGGCAACCAGACAGGAGAAGCAGTGAAAGGAAGGTATACAGAAGAAAGGAAGGCAATAAGCCCTGAGGCAAAAGGTAGCTAAAGAGAAACAGGTTAAGTTAAGTTAAAAGAGCTAGCCGGAAGCAAGCCTAAGCTAGGCCGAGCATTCATAACTAATAATAAGTCTCCATGTCATGATTTGGGAGCTGGTTGTTGTCACAAAAAAAGAAAAGGCCTGATACAGGGGCCCTCAGGTGCATGGAGTGGGTGAGTTACTTTTCATGGTGAAGTGCTATTCTTCCTGCTCCATGCTACTGATAAAGGCCCTGCTGCCCACCTCCAGACACCCTCCTGTCTCTCTGCCAACTGACTGGGTTGAACTTACTCCTCTCTGGCCTGAAAAGCCATGTGTATTCTCTGTTCAGGACTCTCGGAGCCTTCCACAGTGGATTATCTGAGCATGGTTCCTACTAATAAGCTGCTTACTCTAGTGGGCAAAGCTTCTCTAGTAACTCTGCCCCTCGGAGCCACTGGCTTAGCTTCCTGGGTAGACGTGTCTTCTGAGAAGCAAGAGTTTCTGAGGAGTGGGCAGAACAGGTGCTCAATATGTGTGTGGTAGGGGTTGCTGTGCTGAGCTGGGGAGAATCCAGGGTCTCCATGTGTGCAGCGGGTCCTCACGGTGCTGCTTCTGGCAGGGTAGCTTCTGCCTTCAGGAAACATGCCATTTGGCTCTTTACCCTCCCTCCCCCCTCCCCCCTGCCCCATCCCTCTCTTGTGGTGCTGAGAACCAAACCTCTTGCCCTCTAGATAAGGGGTCTATCGCTAGGATGCACCTCCAGCCTTTGTTTCTCTCGCAATGATTAAGTCTGTTGGGAATTTCCTTCCCTTGGGAATTCTGCTGTCACTGAGTGAAAAGCACACATTTTCTCACACAGATATATTTCCCCATCGCCCTGCTTGGCCATCGTCTTCATTTGCCATGACTTGGGTCAAGCAATATGTAGTCTGGGTAGGCACATGGCCATGCTAATCTCCTTCTGTGGGGTATGCCCAGATCTCAGTACATTTTAGAATTCTTTCTGGGCAGATTCTTTGTAAGAGTATCACCGCTCAGAATTAATGTACCTCAATAAAAGCAAGGGGCCTTTGTATTTATGGGCTTAGGGATTTGCTTTCTCCCCCTGGGCAAATCACCACCCACCTTAGGGTACAGTTTCAATATCATACTCAGAAGGCTTCCTGGCAGCTTTATTTTTGAAGGTCACGAAGAGTCTATTTTCTTTCCCCTCTTAACCTCCTTGAATGATTACCTTTAATAAGATTGTTTCTTAATGTTACAACTGAGATATTCCAACATGCAAACAGAAGTTATTTGCTAATTATTTAGTGCTGACAGAATACTGGTTCTTGGGGACCATATGGATTATTTTGGATGAATTTTTGCTTCTCCAAAATCTGAAATTTAGGTGATGCATATTAATTAGTAAGTTCCTGGCCTGTTTGAAGTTTGTGCATGCTTATCTTTATCCCATTCTGGCTGATAGGCTGTGCAAAGTCAGGCCTTTTTGGCCACATAGGTGTAAGGACAGGGGCACAATGCCTTGGAGGCTGTCTTACAGAGGACCGAGAGGAAGAATTTTGATCCTTGGACATCTTAGGTTCCATAGGCAGGGGGAATCCATGAACCACAGATGAGGAAGAACCAGTCTCCAAAGGGAACATGTGGATGCATGTCTACACATTTGTTTTGAAACATGAACAAAGGTAGCTGAGAAGAGGGTAGCGCTCTCAGCCTGCAGGGTATACTGGTAGCTGAAGACATCAGTACAGACTCTTGCATCCAGCATGTGTTTAGTGAATACAAGCAAGGTGCTGGCTGTCTAGGCATCTCACGATGGGACAAATGTGGGTCCCTTCTCTGCTGGCTCTTAAGGCTTCATAATTATGACAAACATTGAATATATGAAGCTGCTGAAGGGGATGCATAAGATATGTTTCAGGGGGAGGCAATCATATATAGCGAGTCATAGATACTCCTTTCATGGAGTGATGGGCTGTGTGGGTTGTGATTGAAGCCAGTTGTGCTACTCAGGATCAGGCCAAGTGCCACATGGTTTTAAGTGGATCGCTTGGTGTCAGATAAGAAATTTTACCGTGTTTAGAAACTTGAACATTAGAATGGTAGGACTGGTCTTGATACTCATATACCACATGACTTTCTCTGTAGAAAATGAGACTAATAATAGTGTTGACATGATACTCAACATTCTGCTTGCCTCAAGACATCAGTACTATTACCATTTGTGTTATTACTATTGTTATTATTGCTATTATCATCATTTTCATTGTTATATCAAGGAGCATTGCTTGTGATTACTAAAAAAAATTAGCATTCCTGAAATCAAACATTGGGCAGATGTGAAATGTCAGGTTTATTGGTCCTAAACAACATGGACAATTTTCTATATTAAAATCTAGTTCTAACTATTTCATTCCTAGGTGTATGTCCAAAAGAACTGAAAACAAGTGTTCAGGCTGGGGCTACAACTCAGTGGTACAATGCTTCCCGAGTGCTAAAGTCTATCCCTAGAACCACAAAAAAATTTCAGCAGGTGGTCAAATAATTACTAGTATTTGGATAATGGAGGATGATGGAGTGACAGTATTCACAATAAACAGAAGGTAGAACCAGCCCAAGTGTGTGTTGATTTTAACACAAATCTTAAAATAGTCCTTACATAAAATGCAGAGGCTGGACAACAGATGATACAGCTACCTCTCCTAGGACTTGACAGTTAACCCAAAACTTTTCTTTTCAGGATCCTCTAAAGATGCCTTTGCCCCCAGACAGCAGGAAGTAATTTTAAGATCATGACACCCACATTCCCAAGAGGTGGTAGGGTGGGTGGGTTTTGGCCTTTCAATAGGTTATGGATAATTGTCATTGTTTAGGATGGTTGGTTACAAGTTGTTAATTGATAATGGTCAGGGAAAAAAGCTAAACAAAGATTAGATTGAGGGTTCTTATTTGGAAAAAAGAATATAGATAGGTAAGAGGTAGATTATTGAATCTGAAAAAAAAGCTATAGAAATGATAGGATAAAAGGGTAGATTATTGAATCTATTCTGAAGAGAAAAAAAGGAGGATATAGATAGGATAAGGTAAAAAGGTAGATTCTTGAATTTACTTTTAAAAAGCAACTACTAGTTTTAAATATTTTACATTGGATTGGATTTTTGTATATTGTATACAAATTTTGTATATTAATACAAATTTGAGATTATTTTTGTTAGAACATACTGTGCATATGTTTCTAATCTTGTTCAAGATATTGTACCTATACAATTCATTTAACAATGTAATGCAAATTGGTAGTTCTTGAAAGTTATTATTACTAACTAATTAGGATATAAAGACTCAGGAGGCAGCCGGGTGGTGGCACACGCCTTTAATCCCAGCACTCGGGAGGCAGAGGCAGGCGGATCTCTATGAGTTCGAGGCCAGCCTGGACTACCAAGTGAGTCCCAGGAAAGGCGCAAAGCTACACAGAGAAACCCTGTCTCGAACCACGCCCCCCCCCAAAAAAAAAGACTCAGGAGGCAGAGGCAGGCACATTTCTGTGAGTTCGAGGCCAGCCTGGGCTTCCAAGTGAGTTCCAGGAAAGGCGCAAAGCTACACAGAGAAACCCTGTCTCGAAAAACCAAAACAAACAAACAAACAAACAGAAAAAAGAAGTTAGTAGTTAGTCATTACAATCAAACTTGTAAGTCATATTAAGTATGTTTTCAAGGTCAAACAGATATATTTTAGATAAACAGGTCATCTTCAAACACTTCAGAGATCTACAGAATATGGCATTTAAGATGTTTTAATAACATAGGTTCTTTTTTTATGGCAATGAGACATATCTGCGCCCGGCAGCACCAGTCTACTTCAGAAAAGATGATGGGCATTGAAGAAACTCTATATGGAGTTTACTTTCTTTGTGGCAAAAATTAGCCACTGGTCAAGAAGATGCCCTTGCCTTGAATACTGACAGTATGCTGTCCAAAATGGACAAGCAGGACACAAAAGAAAGGACTGCCAATAAGTCTGTCACATGTGCTAGGCCTGTAGGCCAAAGATGGATGCCCCCAATGTTGCAGAGGAACCTTGGGTGACTGTCCAGGCAGCCAGCTTTTCTGTTATTTCTCACATTTTTTGAAAGTCACTTGTTTGCACTTCCTGCTTACTCAGTTAATATTATTTCCTTCTCAGGTCTCTGAGGGAGTTGAAGATTAGATAGTTATAGTTATAGTTTTCCTTATTAAAAAATTCAGAAAAGGAACTCACTAAAGATGTATAAAGTATATAAGTTTAAAAGATATCAAAAGATAGTTTTGGATTGGTAATACAAGTTAGTATAGAACATGAATTAGGTACAACATTTTGGACTCACTAAAATAGGGTAAATAGTATTTTCTCTGAATTTGTCAAATGTTGATGGACTAGGCATTATTAATGCAACTCTTGACTCTCTCTCTCTCTCTCTCTATTTATCTATCTATCTATCTAGTATATACTTATTGTATATAGGTTTTATTATATTAGCTATAGCCTTATTTTGTTATTTTAGACAAAAAGGGGAAATGTGGTGATATATTATACCCTAATAAAATTTGCTTGAAGATCAGAAGACAAAAGAAGCCACTAGATTAAACATAGAGTTTAGGCAGTGGTGGTACATAACTTTAATCCTAGCACTCAGGAGGCAGAGATTCATCTGGATCTCTGTGAGTTCAAAGCCACCCTGGACTACATGAGATTGATTCAGTCTAGGAGAGAAACAGAGCCAGGCAGTGGTGGCACACACCTTTAATCTCAGTACTTGAGAAGCACACACACCTTTAATGGCTGGGCGGATAAAGGTATATAGGGCATGAGGAGACAGGAACTAAAGGCTTTTCAGCAGAAGCATCCCTTTCAGCCAGAGGTTTTATTGGCTGGAGCCTTCAGGTGAAGACTTAGAGGATTTCAATCAGAGGATTCGTGGAATTGATGAGGTGAGATGTGGCGGTGGCATGTTCTTTTGTCTCTCTGCTCTTTCAGCATTTACCCCAATATCTGGCACCAGGTTTTTTACTAAAAGACCATTTTAAGATTTGTGTTACAGTTGATGGTTTGGCTTTGTGGAGAAACAAAGTGTGGCATATACTTGTCTTCTGTCAACCATCAAAGAAATGGAGTGCCAGCAGCCAGTCACAGTATGATTCTCTTTATTGAAATTTCAGAAGTAAGTCTGTGGGAACAGAAAGCAGATTAGTGGTTGCCCGGAGCTTTGGGGAAGAGGGAAGGGAAAATAATTTGCTTAATGAATATTGAGCTTTATTTTGGTGCGATAAAAAATGTCCTGGGTGGTAGTTATATAACATTGTAAACATGCTAAATGCCCCGCTGCTAGCTTTCATAAAGTGGGAAGGTGCTATGCAGGCTATTTGGGGAGATAAGGCATCAGGAGTTTTACCCAGCTGTGAACCCTAGAGACAGAAACACCAACCCACCAAGAAGATGTGCAGTAGTGGCGGGATTGTTATAGGGGCAACCAGCCACTCTCTGGAGTCACGGCCTGCTCCTCAGAGAGATTCCAGTAAATCCACTCAAAACCTTTTGGCTGGGGAGGTCCTAAGTCCTAGGAAGAATTTACTTCTGTGTAGCTACATTGCTGAAGCATCCAACTGCTTCCCAAACATCAAAGTTTATACCTATAGGTAAATCCTGTCCTCATCTTTAATCAGAGAAGCTTCTCTTCAGAGTCAACAGCAGTGAATGCAAGAAACCCTTGGCTGAGCAGAAGAGACAGTTAACTACTCAGCCTTAAATAGGACATTTGTACCATACCATCTCAGGCTCGAGGAATATCACAGAATAATAACAGAAAGAATGTAAGAGCCAGAAGATAGGGAGAAGTGTGGTAGAATATTACCTTCTGGGTGTTATACAGCCATTTCACTCATGAACTCACAGCTCTGATTGCCCACACTAAGCCTATGTAAGTCTGGACCTGTCAATAGCCTTTCATGGATGGGGGGTGGAGGTGCTCTACTCCTCCTGCTGAACTACTGGCTACTAAAGGATTCCAGAGTCAAGAGGGAGTCTTCATCTCCAAATGTGCACTCTCTGGTAAGCCCGCCAGGTCCCATTGGATGGTTCCATACCCATTATCACACACATGGTCTGGGGTCAACACAGTGGGTCACCAAATAAAGCAAATGGTCATGAGCACAGGAAAGGGACCTATGAGGGGAAGTGCCGACAGGTATGGGAGGGTGGAGAGTAAGATAATCAGAATTCAGTACATACATGTATAAAGAACAAATTTAATTAATAAGAAAATAAATAAGGTTGGGAGTGATTGAGGAAGACATCATCCATTGGTGCATAGGTGTGCACACATGCACAGGGGCACACAGACCTACATGAACACATGTAATACGCACTTGTCTATTTAAATAAATAAAGGGTATTGTGAGAGAAGGTGGACGTAGTTTATTCTTTAGTATTAATGTTTTCCTTTAAGGTAAGCCATGATATATAAAAAAAATATTTTCTTTAAGCATAAATAAAAAAATGTAAGGTTCTACAGCTAGATAATCATATGTCTTAGGGTTTCTATTGCTGTGAAAAGACACCATGACCACAGCAACTCTTATAAAGAAAAACATTTAATTGGGGGTGGCTTTCAGTTTCAGAGGGTTAGTCCATTATCATCATGGTGGGACATGGCAGCATGCAGGCAGACGTGGTGCTGGAGAAGGAGCTGAGACCGCTACATCTTGATCTGCAGGCAGCAGAAGGAATCTGTGTGTCACACTGAGTGCAGCTTGAGCAAAGATGACCACAGAGCCCACCCCCACAGTGACACACTTCCTCCAGCAAGGCCACACCTCCTAATAGTGCCACTCCCTATGGGGGCCATTTTCTTTCAAAACACTAAATCATGTTTCTGTTTTTTCTAAAATGTATGATACTTATTCTAATAAATGGATCAACTCCCCCAAAGAGGAATATGTCCCATATTTATCTACATTATTGTCAGGTTTAGATTTTCATGAAGCTTTGTATGGCTATTTATGGAGTCATGAATATGGCTATTGTATTCATTGCCAAAGCAGATAGATATCAACCTGGCATTTCTTTTGATTCTGAGTAGGAGAGACTTGGGCCTTTTCACCACTCTGGAGGCAGCAGGCCTGGAAGAATGGAGCTGATAAATGAGATGGATAGATAGCCAACTTTATTCAGAACCTCAGACAATTTATACTCTGAGGGTTAAGGATAGTTCTCATGAGTTCAAGCTGTAGACAATCAGAAGGACTAGCCACACATGACAAAAACATGGTTCTCCATAGAGGCATAAAAAGGATCATTTAAACATTTACTAGAATAACAGCAGCAAGCAATGATGAGTAATCTGAGGTAAACTCACTCCTACCTGCTACACCTGGGGGAAACACAAAGACACATTCCAAGAACAAGTCCATGTTTTGAAGAAACAGAGGCCACAAGACTTTTGCCTTGTTTTCTTGGAGTGTTCTCACAAGCCCTGAGAAGTCTCCACATATGACTCAGTTTCTGGATCGTGTTCCAACAGGGCTTTTCAGGGGAAATAAGCCGACTGGTTTTCCTCTGTGCACATGGAATTACGGTGGCATTCTGGTCCCAGCCACACCTGGCTCTTGGTGAGGGAAGGCTCCATGGGTGTTTTTGGATGTGGTTAGAAGAGAGTCCCTGATTCTCCACCGTTTATCTGGGAGGATATTGGAAGGCCTCTCTGGGGAGAAGCAGAAAATTTTCTCATTGATTCAGGAGTTGTTTGTGTATTTTGGGTTTTAGCTTGTTTAAAATGACCAAAGACACCAGAAATCCTATCTTTAAGTGTGTACCTCAGTTGCTCTTAATTGTTACCCAGACCACAGCATACCCATTCTTTTCTTCTCCTGCCCATGGGTGGGTTTCTACTTCCACAGTCAATATCAGCCAAGGTTATGAGGTATTTCTTTAGGTGAGTCATTTTAAAAGACCCATTCTTCATTTTCATGGTTAAATGCCCTCCCCCTTCCTCTCCAACACGGCCACATAACTGCTATCCTGGCTTATGATAGTTTATGGAGTGTGGCGCCAGCTAGTGTGACCTGAAGTGTTCAGAGGGAGCTGGTAATAGGACTTAGCCTTTTCCCTTCAAGGTCAGTTGGCTTGCTAAGTCTACTGTAAGTTACGGAGAGGAAACTTCATTATAATTAGACATTATTTGTCTGCAGCTGTGGAGTGGATTTATAGACTGTATCACCACAGCTGGGCATGGGGAGAAGGAACACACTCCACTCGATATGGTGCTGCGCCCACTGTTTTCATACCAGGGAGGGTTTCCTCACTCATCTGCAGAGAGGACACCAACTCCTATTCATTCATGTGATACCTGTTCTACTGAGGACTCCAATTCCCATTGATTCAGTTGGTACCTGTTCTATCGAGGACTCCAAGAACCATTCATTCATGTGATTACCTGTTTTACCCAGGACAGCATGATGTGGATTTGGAGATGGCTAGGGGTGTCCTTTGAATCAGCAAGGGTTAGAACTGGCAAGACCCTCCCCCCTTTTTTTTTCTTCAGGGCTGCATGTCTCACCCTAGAGGAGCATTTAATAGGAAACCAGAGAAAACCTCACCATTCTCCCATATCACTATGGAGGGATACATACATGAACCTCCCCGAAGGTGGAAAGTCTGTGGTATCTTACAGAAAAATTCAGCTGTAGAAAAGGGTCACCATGAGAAGGACATAGGATTAGGTTTATGAGGTCTAAGTGGTACTGATGGCGAAGGTTGTCTCCTTAACAGAGAGCAGCTGTGTGGTGGTTTGAATGAGAAATGGCCTTCCTGTTGGTCCATATGCCTGGACACTTGGTCCTTGGTTGGTAGCTCTGTTTGGGAGGTTATGGAACCTCTAGGCAGTACAGCCTTGCTAGAGGAAGAACATCACTGGAGATGGGATTGAAGAGTTTGTAGCCTTGTCCCTCTTCAGATCACTATCACTCTGTCCTTTGTGTGGTCGAGATGTTGGCTTCTCAGTTTCCTGCTGTGTCCCCCTGCTGTCTCTGCTATTATAGACACACTCATTGTCTGTCTTTCTTTTTCTGGAATCATAAGCCAAAATAAACACACACACACACACACACACACACACACACACACACACACACACGTATGTATGTATGTATGTATGGAGTGGAGGGTGAGTGGCATAGGAATAATAGGCCAGGCCTTTAGGGCATCTTTATTATGTAGTTAGAAATAATTTCCAGAATTTTCAGCTCCGTTGGTGCCAGGCTACTCTCCACTCATGCTTGGCCTGCCCCTCATTCATGAGCTAATGTATATGTGACCCTGACATCATGATTATTGAGGTTTGCAGATAATGGTAGATTGGATCATGAATTCACTATCTTCCTGGTGTCATTTCCTGTAAAACTCTTGATGTGATTCTGGGACTTGGTTCCAGAAATCCTGTTTATGTTCTCAGTAGCCACACATGTAATTTCCTAAGCTTGAGCATTTCCTAGGAAGATTTTTTTACTGGTCTTGGACCATCCAGCAGACTGGCTGACCCCTGAGCAGGCCACGGCGTACCAAGGAATAGGTGTCTCTTCCATGGGACGTGACCCCTGGGGAGATACTGTCACACTGCAGTTGTGTATTGGCCCTGGTCCCCTCAAAGACTGGTGCAGAATTAACTGAGTTCAGCGGGCCGTGCTTAGCTGACGGTCCATCTCGTATTCATGCCGTGTTCTGCCCTGCTCCAGGGGTTGGCCTGACTGGGGCTTTGATGGAATGAAGAAGAAAAAAAATGAACACACAGACACATAGAAACCTGGAGCCGGGTGATCTGGACTCTCTGATAGAGTACCTGAAGCACCACAGAAACTCAGCATGTTCACTGTCAGCAGTTGAATGGGGGAGGCAGGGTTATCGGGCTTATGATACACAACTGAACAAGGGTGCAGGCTTAGCTAATCTTGGTAGGAACAGTCTCTCTGGGGGAGCAGTCTTCAGACTGTAAACACACAGGGGTGGAAGCTGCCGTGTACATTTTCTGCACATGGTGTTACCATCCTTCTGACGTGGACCAGAGAAAGGCCTTGCCATCTGTCTGAGTCTCACCTGGCACTGGAGAGCTTTGCCAGTTTCTCACGTCAGTAACACCAATCCACTCAGGGCTTCACACACTCAGAGCTTCCTGGGCTCCCCCGGCATGCAAGGCACTCTCTACCCAAAAGGAACCCCCTACGCAATGATTGACAGCGAGATCCTTGGTCACAAGAAAGTGGATAGGAAGCTTTGGAAAAAATAAGTTGTTTGGAAATTTCTTTAACTTGACATCCTGAAAATGGTTAAACGGTAGCCAAACAATTTGGCAAGGACTCATGACAATGAGTTACAAGGGCACTTCTCTTGATTAGGGCCATCTAAGTACTGCAACCAGAATATCGTCTTTATGTTCAACTGTGCAAGTGTCCCTCAGGCCTGCTGCGGGTTCTTGGTTTCTTGAATTCTTCCTCCCTTCCTTCCTTCCTTCCTTCCTTCCTTCCTTCCTTCCTTCCTTCCTTCCTTCCTTCCTTCCTTCCTTCCTCCCTCCCTCCCTCCCTCCCTCCCTCCCTCCCTCCCTCCCTCCCTTCCTCCCTTCCTTCCTCTCTTCCTTCCTCCCTCCCTCCCTCCCTCCCTCCCTCTCTCCCTCCCTCCCTTCCTTCCTCTCTTCCTTCCTTCCTCTCTTCCTACCTTCCTCCCTTCCTTCCTCCCTTCCTTCCTTCCTCCCTTCCTTCCTTCCTCTCTTCCTTCATTCCTTCCTTCCTCCCTTCCTTCCTTCCTCCCTTCCTCCCTCCCTCCCCCTCCCTCCCTCCCTCCCTCCCTCTTCCCCTTCCTTCCTTTTTCAGGGACTGCTGGTGTAGTCACACTATCCTGGAGCATTCTCAGAGGCAGGTTGTAGGTATAGACCTTAGGAGAATCAGGTGAGATATATCAGTTCCCATTGTGGATGATGCTTCTGAGGATGATGCTTCTGAGGGAGCTGGGGACATTTCTTCTAAGTGGTCACTCCGCACTGTCTTCATAATTCAGATAAGCATGTGCTCAGTGGAGGAAGGCTCAAGGTTCAAGTGGAAGGTCACCACCCCGTCAGTCATCAGTTACCCTGTGCTGTTATGTGACAAGCCATGCCAAGAGTCAAGGGCACTTATCAGTCTGTATGCACTGGCATGGCCTCATGTTGGGGTTGGATTCAGGTCAGTTGTATTTTTATCATTTTCTGGATCAGCAGCCACCTTGGTTGGTCTCATTGTGAAAGGTAAGACCTCAAGAAGGCGAGTCCCCTGTGCCCATTCTGAAATCTACTTCAGGCCTTCATCTGTGTCTAATTAGCCAGCATCCCATTGGCCAAAGAGAATCATTTGACCAAGCACAAAGTTAATTGTGAAGGGGTACACTTCACAGAATGAGTGTTGGGGATTATTTCCCATTACATTATATCCGTTTGATATTTTAATGTTGTTGGTTGCTGGATTAAGAGATGGCCCACCACAGAAAATTAGTAAATCATGCTAGAAATGGTGGTGTGTAAAATTTGAATAGGGCTGCCTTCAGTTTTTCTGCTTATTATAGTCTCAAGATGCCCTGGGTTTTTTTATTCATACTTTATCTCATTTAATCCCTGTAACAATTCTGTGGTGTTGAGATACTATCCCCACTGAATGACAGAATAAACTAAGGCTTGGAGAGATTAAAGTTACTTGCTAGTTAGAAGTGGTAACATTATAACATATTATGTTTCCTTCTCTGAAAAAAAATGTGTATTTTTGGAACGTTTCTTTTTTTTTTTTAAATTTATACTATAAAATGGTACATCTCATCCTCTTGTGTAGAACAAGAGCATGTTTTCCGGGGAGAAGAGTTTGTCAGGGACCCTGTTGATTTACCGCCTTGTGGAATACTGCGTGACATGTGGGGTCTATACTCCGTATCTTCTACTACAGGAAGAAGTGCTATTCCAAGGCTTACGACAGGAAACAGATCTACCCCAGACACCAGTGCATTCTTTCAGCTGCGAGGAGACGCCAGATGCTCTGTGCCTTCCTTCCTCATCTTCTCAAAAGCCTATGCTTGGTTCTGAGATCATTCCTCCAATGTGAATGTGGAATGTGAATGAGAGCAAGTGGTCTTAGGGACTGACGGGACCGTTAATGTGACGGCAAATGCCGTTCTCTCGTATTCAGCCATGCCCGTGGCGGTGAGTGACAGATCAGACACCGTGATCTCAAGTGCATGGGCACATTAGGAAAGCAACGTACATGGCCTGTGCTGACTGAGAGCCACCTGACAGCATCTGAGGCCTGTAGTTGAGATTCCTTTTCTCCGCAGTAACTATCCCCTTATGTTTCACCAATGCATTGCAGACACGCCTTGATTTATCACATTCTTTGTTCTGTGACTATAAAAATTCATCAGACTGCTTCTCCATTGGAATGTGGAATGTGAGGTAAATCCATGTTTCGGGGGCCATGGCCACTCATGTTGGCTCCAGAATAAACTCTCTGCTGTCCTCTTGGAGCTGAGGCTCGCGCTTTTGTGTGGACACTGGCTCCTCTGCCTTCTTGATGAGAGGGCTTAGGGGACTAATCAAAGACATTCTGTATAGCGCTATCAAATATGTATTCTAAGTGGGAATCCAGCTGCCTCCTTAAGCATCTGCTGCCTCTGTGCTGAGCAGCAGGGTTCCCCTGTGGCCAGGCTTGCCACACTTCAGTAGATTCCAGCAGCTCTGCTTTTGACCTGGAAAGAGCCCAGGACAGGGACAATGGTTAATTTCCTATGCAAAGCTACTTTTAAAGGATGCTGGGCCCTGACGGTCTGGTGTGGAAAGAGCGTGGTGTCCTCAGCAGAAGGAAACCTGTAATGTGAATCAGAGGGCAGCTTCTCTGCCATACCTCCCTGCTGGGCCGCCTGGGAACATGTGGAAATATCAAGTGTTAATAGCTGGATTAAACAAGCTTGTGAATCAATTTCAGCCTTCCCCAAAGCAATCATACAAAATGTTTTGTCTTAATTAGATTTAAGGCGTAAGCTGCTGATTCTCCCATGGCTTTTGTTCTCCATGTAGTGCCTTTGTGGACATATCTGAAGACATATTGACGGTGCCTCCTGAAAGGTAGAACACTGGAGCACCCGGTGATGGAAGCTGGGGTGGTGTGCCTTTTCTTGTCAGAGTTGGGGCCCAGATTGTGTTCATGTTCTGAGTAGGACTTAAATGTGTTGTCTCAGAGGTCCTTTCAGGCAGATTCCCTGGAGATCTTGAAAAGTCTGCTCTTCTATCTATCCCCAGTGTGGGGAAGCGATATCTAGTAGTTTCTGGATCTTGCGGTGTGGGTCTTCAGGTCAGTGTGCTATTGTTTGGCCCTTTCATCTAGGTACAGAGATGGCCTCTGTGCTACTCTATGCTACTGAGTGAGCGCCTTGGGTACCGTTCCCATTGTGTTCCTAGCTTCTAGCTCTATTCCAAATTCTCTGCCATAGCATCTGAGGTCCCAAGGTGGCCCCTATGCTAAAACATGGCGCATAAGTGAGAGGCCAGTACAAACCCAAACTCCACCATGTACTTAGGAAGCTCCTGGTGTTGAGAGGTAGATTTGCGGCCAAGTGTCATTGCATGGCAGCGAGAGAATGACATGGTAGTCAGTCCGTTGGTCTGAAGCGTGGCATCTGTGGGGTTTTCAAATTTTCTTTCTCGGGAGGTTTCATTTCGCTGAGGCAGGGCGGCTTCTGTGTCTGACTGAGCAGAGGGAGTTGCCATGCCTGAACATCAGGTGTTCCTGTGAGGAGGGAAGTTGTGGTCCAGGGCTATTTCCCCACCTTCCTGGATGTAATGAGGATGGCATGCAGCCTCACAGGGTCACCCTTAGCTCTTCATTGCAGCTTTCTCTTTTCTTTTGTTTGATTGCTATGTAAAAATGGTGCACAGTTCTAAAGTAAGCAAGAGCCTCGAGTCAGAGAGAAGGAAACTGTTCAGCCTCACCCTGGTCAACTTTGTCATACCCATGTGATGTTTATTCATCTCCGTCACCTAGAGCAACAGGCAAAATCACTGAACCAAAGAGTCAGGGATTTATGTAAGGTCCAAGCTGCTTTTGGACTCGGTCTTCGATGGTGACAGGTTAACTCACAACTTGTCTCTGTGATAGGCATGTGGAGAACCTTACATAATTCTACCCGCCCCCCAAAAAAAACCTGTGTAAACAGGAAAAGCTTTCTCTTGTGTTTAGCACAACCCTGGTTGACAGCCACACCTGCTCTGAGAGATGGATCGTGGGCCACCTCTCTCAAATGTGTCCCTGAAGAAGAAATGGCTAGGTCAGAAATTGCCCCAGAGTTCTTGGGAGCCATTGGGCCATGCAGGGCTGGAAATGTCTGCTCTTCTACATGGCAGCCTTTCCGAGTCCTCAGGAGTTACATTTAGTGACTTCAGTGACGTGGGTCATCCCTGGAAAGGATAGGGGGGTTCTTTTGACCTGGAGGCCATGCCAAACCCTAATAATAGTGCACGTGTGCCTGCCATACCTGTTTCTAGGCTTTGCCAGTAACCTGAGCTCAGCAGCCTCCTGGCTGGTGCCAGTTGACTTTCTCACCTCATCTGAAACATGTTGGTAATGACAGCAGTTGAGTCCCAAAGAAGTTTAACCAGAGATTGAGGTGGAATTACACGGTCCAGAATTTTAGACCCACAATTTGTATTTTAAAGTTTCCCTAAGGAGCACTGGAGTTGAGTGAATTATCACTTGGTCATGCCTGTAGATGTTTAGTGATCCCCAGGTCACAGGCACCCCCATGTCTTGTGCCCTGGTAGAGAAATAGTCACCATGTCTGCAGATGATCACATGACATTGATTCTAAATCACAGCATGAATGGCCAACTACATTTATACGTGGGCCTAGGAGGACACACTTGTTAAAAGGTCTACCAAGAATTTCTTGAAAACACCTGGGAAGATGTCTCAGTTTGCTTTCTATTGCTGTGAGGAAACACCACAGCCAAAATCAACTTGGTTTTATTTCTGATTACACTTTATAGTCCACCATTGAGGGAAATCAGGGCAGGAACTCAAGGCAGGAACCTGAAGGCAGGAGCTGAAGGAGAGGCCATGGAACAATGCTGTTTACTGGCTTGCTCTCCAAGGCTTGCTCAGCCTGCTTTCTTAGAGAACCCAAGATCACCTGCTCAGGGGTGGCGCTACCCATGGTGATCTGGCCCCCCCCACATTAATCATTAATTTTTTTTTTAAATGCCCCACTGGTTTGCCAATGTGATGGAAGATTTTCTCAGTTGAAGATCCTCTTTCCCAGGCAACTCTACTTGTGTCAAGTTGACAAAACAACTAACCAGGACAGCGGGACACCATCCTTGGTGGCCTCTACACACCTGTAGAGCTTCCTCTACCTTGACCCTGTCTGTTCTAAGAGGCTCTTCTCCAGCCTCTCAGGATTCACAGAACCCTTTCCAGGTCAGGATGTTTGAAATATCCTAAAGGAGCCATTCCTAAGGTACGGCACCCCTTCAGTTACAGTTCCCTAAGCCCCGCCCACAATGTTGACATGTTTCCTTTTGAACGCTCTGGAGTTAACAGTTCAGTGTACCATATCTCAACTCAAGACCTGCCTCTTAACAATAACTGAGTGGGAGGGATGTTTAGAGTTCGTGTTTGAAAGCTGATGGCTTCAGCAGTTCCACGCTGTTGGTCGAGTTGCTGCCCGCATGCTGAGTGTCCTCTTGTGATACCACCCACTCTGACACCATCTTGGGTCCCACTAAGTTGTCTTACCTGGAAGATGAGGCTACCAAGAAAATATTTTGAACTCGTTCCCAAGGAAAATAAGGAAGCCTAAATGCACTGTGCTCGCAGCCATTCAGAATCCAAATCCCTGGGCCATGTAAGAACAGGAAGTTAGGTATCAGGATGACCGTCATTAGCTGTAATTGCTTTTGTGAAACTCCTGGAGCTCCAGGGAGGCTGCCCACAGCTCTGCTGCATGAGAGCACATGAACTATTCTCATCTACGTCTCAGCTCATGGGGGAAGCATCTGAATGTGAATGTGCCAGCTCTTAAAATCTGGTGGAGCCACAAAATGTGGTAGCTATTAAAGACATTTTTCCCTCCCTGTACTATTAGGCACCCCAGGTGAACCCCCCTCCCTCCAGACAACGTTGGTCATGTAGGTCTGAAACCTCATCCATTCCCTTTCTGTGAGGCAGTGTTTTGTTTCTTGGTAGCAGAACATGGGGCTTGTACAAGGCAAGGCACTGCCCCTGGAGGGGACTGACTTCATGTTACCCCTTGAAACACTTTCTTTCCTCCCTGTATAATGGAGGAATCCTGCCAGGCCCCTGGGAGATTGCTGACCCCAATCATTGCTTTAGGAACAGTGTTGGAGTGGTGGCCCTAATGGAGGACACTTGGGAGAAGATGGAAGGGGCTATAGGAGAAGTGAAGTCATTTTCTTATTTAGGGCCTCCTAGAAATCTTATGTGATAGGAAAACAGATGGATGTCCCGTAAAGAAAGCAATCCCTCTGTCTACGGAGCATAAAAGATTGTATCTTGACGCTAAAGCACAAGCTATGAATAAATTGACAAATTTATTTGTGGGCGTATGAAGGACATAAAAAAAAATTGGTCTGATTGGCAAATGAAAATGGCATTGTGCGGCTCTCTAGCATTCATCAACTGTTTTTGGACGAGGTGTTAAATTATAACTGAAGAGCTGGCATTAGGAAGCCAAACTGGGATTTTCCAAGCTGTCAAATGAAAAGAAAATGAGTAAGTGTCTTTGCCTCCCCCCTCCCCCCCCAGCCCCTGCAACAAAGGCCCGATTCTCTGCTGACACAGCTTGGAGAGCTCACACTCCATGCTGTCACTGACCAGCTGGGGTGATTCTTATTATTTACCTCCAACTGGAACAGAATTTCACAGTTTTGGCTTCTCCACAGAGGAGTCTAAAATAACCATTTCAGAGAGTTATTGGAATCGGAGGGGTTTTTTTTTTGTACCCTTCTGTGGAGAACCTGTTGTGTGTATGTGAGTTTGGGTTTCTGATGGTGCCTATGGCCGTTGGACAGTTAGCTAGACATTGGGAGTTGTAGAAATCTGTATGAGGGTCTCAATAAAGATGATGATGGCCCCATCGTGCTTGGGTAGTTTCCTCACGGTGGACTGCCATGGCTTCCGCTTTGAGTGGTGGAGAGTCATGTTGATTTCCATCTCTTTTATACATCCTTGCTGTGCTCAGGATGCTATGACTGCCCTTCACCACTCTGAATGCATCATGCACGCTCTGGGGTGTGTGTGTGTGTGTGTGTGTGTGTGTGTGTGTGTGTGTGTGTGTGGTGATCTTTCTGTTTCATCAGCCAGAAACTGTGTGGCGGTGAAATATTAGGAACAGGGAATTGGAAAGTCATCCATCTCTTTCAGACTTGAGTTTCCCCATCAGGCACAGTGTGGAGCATGGCTGGGTGGCTGTTGACACCCTTTACATCGATGCTTGTTGGCTGTTGAGCTTTGGGGGCGCTTACTCAGTGCTGTCAACAGAACATGGGGGAATGCCTGGAGCCCTGGAGGAAGAAGAAGAATCTTCTCAGCGTTACCAGAGCTGCCAGCCCCTGGGTCGCACTGAGCATTGTAGATGGAGACCATCGAAGTTTCATGCCTCTGGAGAAGACAATCCTCCCTCCTACTGACTTATGTCCTGATTCTGGTCGTCCCTTCTTTTTCACAATGATGGCATACACAAAGGGCAGTGTGGCATCTCCAGTTTTCATACTCCACTGCTTTCAGACCAGGGGCCCAATAAATACTGACCCATCAAATGAGGAGGAGGAGAATCAGTGCCTTAGGTATTTCAGGGATTTATGTATCTTAACACCTAAAGATCTCCCCACCTGCCAAATGTCTTTTATTTCTTCAACTTAGGGTTTTAATGTGCTTCTTTTTCGTGTGTGTGTGCGTGTGTGTGTGTGTGTGTGTGTGTGTGTGTGTGTGTGTATGTGATATGCTGGGTACACATCAAGCCTTGTGAAGACTGCCAGAGTCCTGTCTTACATGTCATTGTTCTGCATAGCCATGCTCGAGTGCTTAGGTAGTTCCTGGTGCGACCTGACGTGGAGGAATCTAGAACTGGCCGCTGAGTGGCTCAGAGGAAAGCCAGTGTGAGACAGAGTTCATGAGTGTGGGATGTGGGGGTGGGGGTGGGGGGAACCTGCCAGCATAGTTCCTTGGAAAATACTGTGATGACAAACGCGGAGAATTGTCAGGAAAGCAGCCACAGAAAGCTATCTGGAGAAAGGGAACTCAGAAATTTCTCCTCCTTCCCTCTTCTGCCTCTTTATCTTCTCTGCTCCTCCTCCTCCTCCTCCTCCTTTTCCTCTTCCTCTTCCTTATCTGCTTGATGAGGGATATAGGCCATTTTGCTTTTTTCTAAGTTCTGCGTGCAGCAGCCTTTGTTGCTTTTAGGAGGACAAGGCCCGTCTACTTAACCCAAGTGGGGATCGTGCATTTCACTTTCTGTGCTTGCTTGGACTGCTTGCTGTCTTGCCTTGTGGGAGTCAGATGGAGGGGTCCCCATATACACCAGGCTTGGGTCCAAGTGGCTCTTGGGAAGCATGCTTTGGAGGAGTGCCCAGAAGATGCCAAGAAGCCCTGTCTGCTTCTGAAAATGATCTGCAACTATTTGTTACCCTCCGAGCCCACGCAACGGCTCGGTGCCGTGACAACTTGGCCTAGCCTGGGTCGGGTCCTGGGTTCCGTACCAGTATTAGCACCACCCGAACCACAAATATTGATGGTCCTCTCTTTGCTGAGGTCGCCCTTTCAAGATCCCATTTCAGCTCACCATCCCAGCGCTGCCAGAGTTTGAGCCATTTTTACACTCCTCCGTCTGAGAATCTGTATCTTTAAATGTGTCTTTGACAACTGAAAACATCACTTATGCTCACTCTAGAATATGTATAAGGTGCGCATGTATAAAGGGGTATTTTAAGAAGGAAACGAAGCTTACTGTATTCATAATCCTCAGAAAGCCCTTGTTAGTATTTTGGGGTTCTGATAGTATTTTGGGGTTCTGTACAGCGTCTGTTTGCCAAATCTGGTGGGAATCATGTTAAACATCAGATTTTGCATCCTTCTGTTTTCCCATCATGCTATAGTCAATTAGGATACTTTCCCGTGTTAAAATGTCTTTAATATTTAACAGCAATGGAAGGGGCCATGGTATGCATAACTACACCTTTCACACATGTAGTTTTTCTTTCCTTTAAATAATGTTGTCCTGTGGCTTCAAGTTGCATTTTCATTTCTATTTGGGGAACTTACCTCTTTCCTCTGGCCCACTTTCTATCTGTATTCTCTGCCGGGAAAAGCACCTTGTCAGGCTGATGCATACAGGGAACATACACCTGCCTGGCTGACTTAACATCTACTTGATGTTTGAGTGCCGGCTGTCAGCTCAGCGTAGCAGGATTCCCAGCCCACAGGCAGAAGAACAGGCTTTTCTGTGACACAGCAGGGGAGTCAGAGGCAGGGCCCACAGGGCAGGGTCCCATGGGTTTTCTAGAAAGATCCATGTCATGAGAATCACCTATGGTTTGTGCTGGCTGCCTTAGGGCAAATGGAGAGGCTTAGGAAAGGGCTAGAATTAGAACCCATCTCCTAGATTCTTATGTTGTTGGATACCTAATCCCCAATGCAGCACTGTTGGGGGATGGGGGGTGGAGGACCAGCCCCTACATTTATTCACCCCAGGGACTCTCGAGGGATGAGGAATAAGAGACTTAGTTAGAAATAGAGGGGAGAGAAACGCAGGATAGACTCAGAGTGGGCCTGGATCCTTATCCACTGGCCCTGAACTTTATTCCAAAGGTCTATTTATAACAATGCCAAGGGGTAGAGCAAAAGACCTCCCCCTGGCTAGTCACAGTCAAGTGTAGACCCTTACAAACACCTGTTACTCAGGCCCGTGATCCAGTCAACCTCTTATGCAGTCTTGCTGGGTACAGCCACTAGGAAACCTCTTGGGCTCCAACAGTGGGGGAGGCATTTAAGGGAGGATTACATCATTCAGGGAGTGGATTCCCAAAGAGTCCTAAAGAAGAACTAAGCTCCCTCCCCTTGTGTAGTCTTTGGGATTGTCTAGAGGATAGAAGCCAGAGGATGAATATGTGTTACAAAGGGGGTTGATTCAATGGCTGATACAATGTAGGGTCCAGCAGGGGAGATCTACGTGCAGGAGAGACTGAGAGCCTCTGGTTGCCCATTCCACAAGGCTGGCGGCCCCAAAGGTCCCACTCTGATGCTGAAGGCCCACCGGAGGATTCCTGGAGAGTTCCTGGACTCCAGTCCAAGTTGGAAGGCCAAAGAAGCTGTGTTCCTAATGTCACAAGATTGTACCACTTGGTCGGAAGAGAGTGTCTTGGACTTGGTGTACACTCCCTGGTTTTACGAAGATGGGCTCCTAGCCACCTTCTGCCTGATGAAGATGAGCAGGCCCTCCCACACATGACTGCCTGACAGTCACCCAGGCCTTATAACGGCTCTTTGCAGAAGCACCTTTTCCTGTTATCTCCACTAGATGCCGAAGCTGTCGCTCAGGGCAGGGCTGAGGATTCCCCAAGGTCACACAGCGGGTAGCATCTACTAGCTTGTACCCTGACTCACTGGTGTCCTCTGCAGCCCCTGAATTCATTGTTAAATGCAGAGCTGAGTTGAGGAGTTGCCCAGGATAGGGAAGGACCGTGAGAGATAAGGCCCACAAAGGAGAACACAGAGTAGGCTTGATATGCTTGTGAAGAAAGTGGGCTTTGTACCCAGAGAGTCAATGAGTGGGAAAGCTTATGTCCACACTGATGCTGTGTGAGACCCGATCCTGGTCATGGGGCTGGCAGCGATCAACTAGCCCAAAGCCTCACCTGCAGGCTTTCTGGGACAGGAGTATGCTATTTGGTTGGTTCCTGTGGGGCAGGCATTTTTGAAACATACATTTTAGTTACTTTCAGAACCTTTGGTGACCACATGATATTGAGACTGCATCAGCCAAGAACTCTGGGTGGTTTTGTGGGTGAGCGTTATTCCCTGTGGGACACACCTATAAGGGAAGGCCGGCTTCTATGCTGTTATAAAAAAGTGCCTCTGAGAAAAGTGGTGCTTGCTCCTTAATCCCCTTCATATGTGGTTTTGGAAGCCTGTGTCTTGACTTTGGCACATGTGGGACCTGGGGGTATGAAGGGCTTCAGGGTCAGGCTAGGCTGTGTACGAGTCTCTGTGTCCTGACATTGGGTAGTATCAAGTATTGGTGGAACTACTAAGGCAACTCCACGTAGTTAAAAGGGAGGTTTATTTTGTGGGGGAACTTACAAGTAAAGGGATAGGTTACAGGGTCCAGGAAAGGTGTGGCGCAGTCCGGCGGTGTTCTTTGGAGAACTCTGCTCGGTCTGCCTCCAGCGTCCAGGGTCCAGGAACCAAGAGCACCAGCACATCCAGATCTCCTCGGGTCTTAAGGGCTCCTGTCTTGGCCCCGCCTAGTAGGCGTGACAGCTACCGGAAGCCTCAATGGGGGTCGTACTTCCAGGGTAAATCTGGAACAGCTACCCACTACCATCACGGGTTTTAGTATGGGAGCGCCGAGTGGCGGAATGAGGGTGTGAACCTTGTTCTGGGGAAGAGCAAAGCCAGTCTGCTGTCTTCCCAACAAGACTCCTTCCTGAACATGCCGCGGAGCATACCTCAGCCCCTGCTGGAAGAGGATCCTGGCATAACCCTGAGGCCTGTAAGGGCTTAGTGGGGTCTCGAAGGGGAAAGGGTGGAGCTTCCTCTGCTTATTGCCCACTTCATTGGCCCACCAGCCGTCATGTCCACATCTCCAGTACTCCCGGCCATTCTGCTCTTGTCTCCCTCACCCACGTCAGCAGCAACCCGTGCCCTGCTCTCATTTCCTGGCGCTGAGCAGAATGACCTTTGACTGGGGTTCATCAAAATATCATTTGGCCCAGGCTTAACTCCAATCTTTGGTTTGATTTGCAAGAAAATGGCCCAGGCCCTGTACTATATTGGCCTCTTTGTCCCATCTCATCACAGGAACTGGATTATTCAGGCACTGTAATGAGAGTGTCTTTTACCTTAGGGCCTTGGCAGAATGGTAGCTTCTGCCTAGAAGCCGATACTTGGGCCTTCCCATTCTCCATCTTCCGGGCTTGAATGTCACCTTCTTGGCTTTCTGTTCCACTGGTCTCTGTCCAGCTCATATCCCCGCTCCTCTGTATCTCCTTACCCCATCTTGTAGCTATTTTGTGTATTAACTTGCTTCTTGTCCCTCTCCCACTGTGGTCCAAGCTCCTCACGGTCAACACTACACCTTTCTGCTTATTTATAGAGCCCAGCCTGGTGGGTAGGCCAAGGTCGCTACTAAGGAGCCCCTGGAGAATGATGCAGTCTCCTTTGTCTGAGAAGGATGCTGTGAAGCGGGGAGGATGTGTTCAGCAGGGCACAGGTCAAGAAGGCTGGGTCATGGGTGCAGGAGAGGAATGAGAACTTACGTTCTCCAAGCTCACCTGGGCTGTGGAAACAGCAGAATGGTGTTCTAAAGGCACCCGTTCAGCATCCATGGGACTGGTATCAATAGCTCATGTAACACTTTCTGAAATCACCTGGCATTACCCAACGTATTTCTTGTTTTAAATATAAGAGATTGAGTGTGGATCAGCCAGATCTCCATGTTTCCTTCTTCACTGATATAATATACACTGATTAAGCAGCTTCTGTATGCCCAGCAAGGTAGCCATCTCAGGTGGGATGACACAGACAGGGCTTCTGGTCCAGGTGGGAGATGTTCCTTGAGAATGCCTGTAGGTCTTACACGTGTCCAAAGATAGAAGACAGTCAGCAAGGAATTACCTGCGTTCCTCTGTGCAGACTGGAGCGGGGGGGAGGTGTCACATGGGGGCATTCGCATCTCTGTGCAGAATGGAGTCGGGGGTCACATGGGGGCATTCACATCTCTGTGCAGACTGGAGTGGGGGAGGTCACATGGGGGCATTCGCATCTCTGTGCAGAATGGAGCCTGACTTCACACCAGGACTGTCACATTCCCATGTGACTACGCTCGCTAAATGTGTTGTAGTGGTATACTTAGAGATTTTGTGTGTGTGTGTGTGTGTGTGTGTGTGTGTGTGTGTGATATGTTTTATATTGTCATGGAACATGTCTGTGAGTATATGAATGTGTAGATGTGGGCATGTAGCTAGATATGTTGAATGCTGTGTGTATATGTGTATGGGCTGTGTGCATGTGTGCAGTGTGTGTGCATAGGAGTAGCACATATGTGAATGAGATATGGAGAAGGAAAGATGGAGGGAGGAAGGGAAGGGAGAGAGGGGAGGGAGGGAGAGAGAACGTGAGCGAGCAGATGTATCCTCTCCCACATACCTTTATACCTATATTCCTTTCTCCCAGAGGTTGGGAAGCTCCTTTCTGCTCTTTAATCAAGTGTGCATGAGAACAGCTTACCTGGGAACAAGTCACTGCTATAGATAGCAGGGGACATTAGACTGCTCTGTGCCCTGAGCAGGTCAATCCGTGGAACCGCAAGGCCTCCAGCGGGGAACTGAAGCTGCCACCTTCCCCGGGGCTCTGTGGACCAAAGCGCTTTCCCTGCCTTAGGCCAACCAAGGCCTAACAGCTCCTCCACACAGAGATTTTGGGACTCACTGAGTTTTAATCGGGACTGTCTGTGTTGGCTGCTATTCGTTAGAGCATGGTGAGCTCATCAGTGGCTATACAGCTGAAGACAATGTCTGCCCTCCCCAGAATCTATTGGCAGCTTGTAGTTCAGCAGGGAGAGCAGGGCCTCATGGGCCTCTCCCTGATCCAGAATTTACTGGTTTATAGGCCCAGTCTTGTGCAGGCCACTGCTGCTTCAAGACCATGACTATCTGAATGGGTCATGCCCACCATAAATTAGCTATTTGGCTCTGGCAAAAATAAGGCAGACACACAGAGCAAGGGAATAGGAAGACCCAGAGATAGTCCCATGCAAATAAAACTATCTTATTTTTGGCAGCAATTCCAAACATACACATTGAATAAAAGACAAATGGTGCTTGGGCAACTGGATCTCTATGAAACTAGACCTTCAACTCTTACCTTGTACAAAAATCAACTCCAAAATTGATCAAAGACCTCAGTGTAAAACCTGAAACTGTAAAACCGCTAGAGGAGAAGGTAGGGATTATGCTACACACACACACACACATACACACACACACACACACACACACACACACACACACACACACACACACACATATGTATGCATACGACTTTTTAATCAGGACACCGGTTGCTCAGTAAATGAGGCCAACAATGGACAAATGAGACCTCATGAAATTAAAAAAAAAAAAGTCTGTACAGCAATGAAAACTGCCAATCAAGTGAAGAGGCAGTCCACAGAATGTGAGGAAAACCTTTGCCAGCTATTCATCTGACAGAGGATTAATAGCTACAATACATGAAGAACCAAAAATCCCCAAACATGAAGAAAACAAACAACTCAGTCAGAAAACGGGCCATGGATCTAAACAGGGAATTCTTGAAAGGAGAAATACAGAGGACTAAGAGAACACTTTGGGAGATAAACATCACTGCCATTCACTGAGTTGAGACTCGGTGAGGTATTACCCTTAGCTACAGCCATACCACTGGGAGAAGAAGATTCCTGCTTTGGCTGGGAGTAGCCCTGCTACCTTTTAAGCTGCCAGTCACCAAAAAGGGGAGGAGGGGGAAGAGAAAGGAGAAAGAGAAGAGTAGTGGAGGAAGAGAGGGGAAGATAAGTATGGGGGGGGAGAGGAGGAGGAAGACAAGAGAGGGAAGGAGGAGAGGGGGAGGCCTTCTATGTTAAGAGCAAAGGGTGGAATCTCTGCCTCACAGCATAGAGGCTTTCTCAGGGTGGTGCCCTTTGCCTGAGAGATGCTTACGTCATCCACAGAGATAGAATTTGTGACTCTAGGCAGTGGGGGCAGAGTAGGAAGAGTGGGGAGCTTGGTGTTCTGGGTACACTTGGCACAGGGGAAGCCAGGCTGAGCTGGAGCAAGAGTCTGTGGATTTGTGAGTGGCCAAGGCCTGTGACCTTAATCCCAGAGCTTTCTGGTACTTAGATATTTGATGTGGCTACAGAAGTGTTTCCAGCATGCAGTTCTAAAGCAAGGAAGAAAAAAAAAAACTAAAAAAAGAAAATGATGCTTTCAAAGAGAGCGACAGATGTGGAGGAGCGGGAGAATGTACAGAGTGGGTTTTGCTGAGCTTGAATGTGGGGGCAAGGTCTCAAAGCATCCCGGTTATTGGTTTTTTTTCCCCCCTTGCAGCAGATCTCCACAGCCCAGGCTGTGCCCAAGTTGGTAGCAGCCCCTCCAGAGGGAGGTTGGTACATACTATGAAAGGATTTGGGGGAAGGGGGGGGGTGTCATGTGATGACAGCTGATTCTACATACCACAAGGTGGGTAGGTCCCTTGTAAAGCTGGTGTTCCTCCTCAACACTGACCATGTGTCTATTGTAGGTGAGGCTGAGCTATGATGATACTGTTATCACTCTGCAGGTGCCTTAACAACACAGCCATATGATAAACATTTTACTTATCTTACAGATACAGATATACAGATAGATATTACTCCAGTAATATCAAACTGGAGCTGAGCTAGAATCTTCCTCCATGATGGATAGGTTTTCTTTGGGGGGTTGGGGGGGGCAGAAGATGCTGTGCAGGCAGCTGGGTAGGGAATTTATCAGTAGTCTTACCCAGCTATGAACCCATTACACTACAATCCTGACCAGCCTGACAAGCTGTGCCCACTGATACAGTAGTGGCGTGACGGTTAGGAAGGGTCACTGACTACTTTGTGATTGAATCTGAGGCCTGCTGCACAGTAGGGGAGACATGATTGACACTTGACATCTGTCCCAAATCCCATGGGTCTTGAAGAACCAGCCCATCTGTTTAGATTCTGTGGTTTGAAAAGAGGCGCCTACCTGGAGTCTCCAAGGAGAGGTGAGAGGTGTGTGGCCAATGGCAGTCCACTGAACCCGACAATCCAGTTCATCCCCTGACCAAAGCTGTAGGGACGGTGAGAACACTTGCTCAGAAGGGCAGATGATGTACTGCGTACATAAGGGTCGGAGAAGACAAATGAAAAACTATTTTCTCCTGTTTCCCTGAGCCATGAGCTGGCTGAATTTCCCTGTTGGGGTTGGGAGTGGGGAGGACTTCAAGGGGGGGAAAAAAGAAAAAAAAGAAACATTCTAGTGATATCGAGATAGTAGAAATCCTTTCCTAATTTCGGATTAAGCAAAACATAAGCATTTGGCAAATGGCAAGGCTGTAAAGTTGTGTAAGCTGTAGAATCGCTTTGAAATTTGAAGCACTGATCCAGATGTTTGAGAGCCTTTCCTTCTGCTGCTACCCCGAGTGTGACTGACTGCAGTCCTCCCAGACTTGCAGACCCAGCTCCAGAGTGTGCGCATGGCCAGTTTGATGCACCCAGGGCGAAGGAGGTTGCAGCTGAGCTCTGTTGGTTGAGAGTTGTACAGGGGTGTAAGTCAGAATAGATTTCAGAATCCTCACTTAACACAGTAATTGAGTTACAATGCTATGATTATGGAATCTGTGGGATTGAGGACATTAGAGATCTATAGATTGTGTTGGCCCAAAATCAAGAAGAATATAAAGATTCTGAATGGAATCATTCATCCCTGGGCCAGAGCTGGGGCAGTATTTGTTTCTTTGGCACTACAGGTGAGATCTGGGTGCCTAGAACACTCTATCTATCGGCTCATGCTCTGGGCAAAAGCTGGGCAGTGCTGGCTGGCTGCTGTCCATTGATGATCAATTTTTTTTCTAGTATTTAAAGACAGAGTCTGAAGATTAGCCCCATTAGCATGTGGTTACTGGTTCACTCAAAGGCAGAGGTTTGCTTTGAGATGGGAAGGTGAATGTCTGGGAGCAGAGCAAACGAGAAAGCCTGCCAGCTGTGAGTAGAGTCAGGTGGATCAAGGATGCCACAAGGCCTTGTTCTAGGATTCCTTGAGATAACCTGGTATGAGTGTCTGTCCTGACAGGTCCAAGTCCTCCTCAGCAGGTTTACGATGGGAAGTGAATGGCCCTTTGTTTCCAGGGCAGAGCTAACCTGGTGTTCGGATCCTTTAGAGATGAACAGTTTTGGGCACAGTGATCATCTCGGTATCTGTCATTGAAGAACCTCCATCCTAGATAGGGCAGTATGTGGGCTGCTCTCTAGTGCCTCAGTTCTCGGTTGTTGCCTTACAGACACTAAGCAGGGTCATCAGCACAGCGCTACAGGACAGCTGCAAAGGTCGGTGCATTATTTGAGGATGAGAAGGAATTGATCCCTATGCTATCCACATTTATTTATCTCTGAAACAGGGGCAGTTGACTGAAAAGAGACAAGTGTCCTTGACTATGTCTACCTCAGGCTCAGAGGGCCCAGGAACACCAGTACATTTTTTCCTATGTGCTGGGCCCAGAACTTGGATTTCCAGTCACATTGCTTTCTTACTCTTGCCACTTTTCTGCCCAGTGATGGGTCACAGGAAACTCGGGTTAGTACTCATCAATGTCCCAGGCTTTCACAGCAGAAAACAACTTGAATGGGCTAGCTTCAGAGCAGAAAGCTCAGCTTGCTCACATTTTCTTAATGACCTAGTCATTTTTAATATTCACTTCAGAATATTATTCACTCTTCTCTCTTCTTGTGATAAAAAAAAAATGCCTGGCAGAGCCAATAGGTGTAGGCAGGTGTGGACAGGTGAGTGAGTGGCTATGGGGAGCAGGGGGGCCAGAGAATGTGAGCAGAGGGTGCCAGGCTACTCCGGGGTTCCTGGTCTGAACCACTTTCATTTTGAGAATACGAGGTAGACTCTCGGGGGGCTCTTCCCTAGGCCTGCTCAGTGCTCCCCACTGTAGGGAATGCACTTCTGGGTTCTGCCTGCCTAGCCATCAGGAGGCAGGAGCAGGGAGAAGGGGCATGTGAGCCTTCTCCAACTTATACCAAGGCAGGAGGCACTACCTGCCTCCTTTGGGCCATATAGCCCAAGGTCATGGGTAGAGCAAATACCATTACAAGCAGGCAGAACAGAAAGGGAGAAACCAGACTGTCTGCCTTCCTTCTCAGGCAGCTTAGAAGGCTAAAACCAACCTCCCCATGAAACCTTTAATTAGAAGCTTTAGGGTTGGGGAGCTGGTTAGTTTTTGTCGTCCCCCCCCCCCACACACACTGCATCTAGGAAGAAGTAAGATTCCATCAGATTGGCCTGTAGACAAGTGTGGGGGCATTTTAAATATATTATTATTAATGATTGATGTGGGATGATGTCCCAGCCCCACTCTTGTGGTGCTGCCCCTGGGCAGGTCGTCCTGGGTTGTATAAGAAAATAGCCAACGCAAACCAGTTAACAGCGCTCCTCTATGGCCTCTACATCAGCCTCCAGGTTCCTGCCTTGAGTTGCTGCTCCACTTCCCTGCATGATGGACTGTAAGCTCTAAGCTGAAAGAAACCCTGTCTTCCTCCTGTTGATTTGGGTCGTGGGTGTTTATCACAGCAATAGAAAGCAAAGTAGTAGCCAGGTGGTGGTGGTGCACGCCTTTAATCCCAGCACTTGGGAGGCAGAAGCAGGTGGATCTCTGTGAGTTCAAGGCCAGCCTGGTCTACAGAGTGAGATCCAGGAAAGGTGAAAAGCTACACAGAGAAACCCTGTCTTGGGGGGAGGAGAGAGAAAAGAAAAGAAAGCAAAGTAGTGAGGGAGCCTAATTTACAAGCGAGTTGGTTTTTGCGCAGCCTGAATGACCATGGCTGCAATTCAATAATTTAGGCAGCCCACCTGCTGCTGCATCTACATCCATGGATTAAACCAGCCTTAATGTGAACAAATTACATCTGTACCAAACATACAGATGTTTTTAAAAATCAGTATCCCCTAAATAAGTAATACGCTATAACAACTATGTACCTAGGGCTTACATTGTATTTAGTAGAGACGAGGATGTGCATAGGTGAAAAATACCAAACGTTTTTCATACGAGACTTGAACATGCATGGACTTTGATATCCAGAGGGGTTCTGGAACTAGGCCCCCACAGAGACCCGTGGACAGCTGTGTAGGCTTCCTGGAGGCCTGAGGGTCAGCACTGGCATGATCTTTGCATCTCTGCCTGCTACTTCCACACTTCCTTCCCTGTCATACCTGATGATGGAGTTGATACTCTGAGTCCTGCCTTTCTTCTACCTGGAAAACTTCTATTCATCATCCAGAACCCCAAATGCTGCCTGCTCCGTGAAGCCATTGGCGACACCAGCTGTTCAGTGTAAACTTATCTGCTGCTCTACTTTTGAGGTATTGCCATGACAGTGGCCTTGCTTCCGTGAAGACACCGCCATGTGTTCTGGCCTTTCTCATAGGGGATTTTCATGAAGACCAAAAGGCACACAATTGTAGCTACCTAACTACACTCATCAAGAGTGCTTATTTAAATTCTTCTCTCATCTCAGTTTTCCTGAGTGTTTGAAGTGGCAGGCTTGAGCATGGGTAGGCAACCATCTTTGATCCCATTGGAAGCCTTCCCTTTAAAGATGTCAGCCAGAAAGGCAAATGGTGGCAGGCAGGGTCAAACAAACAGATTCCTACAGAAGGAAAGAGAAGCTTACTAGACATGATGCTTCATGCATGTGGGCTGCAGAGCGGGTCAATGACACCATCCGGATCCAAATCCCTGCCCTGTTTTACCTTTTAGAACAATGGTTCTCAACCTGGGGTCATGACTCCTTTGGAGGGAGGTCAAATGACCTTTTCCCAACAGTCACTTAAGACCATCGGAAAACACAGATATTTATATTATGACTCATAACAGTAGCAAAATTACAGTTATGAAGTAGCAACAAAAATAATTTTATGGTTGGGGGTCAGCACAACATGTATTAAAGGGTCGCAACATTAGGAAGGTTGAGAATCAATGTTTCAGAAACACAATCCCTTCATCTGTAATCTCTCCCACCTTATAGGGCATTTACATGACGATTAGCATATATGTAAAGCATCTACAATTATCTCAGAAGATCCCAACTGCTGGTAAAGTCATCCAATGTAAGTGATCTCACAGCTGCTGGGTTTTGATGACAAGTGGTAACCATGGAAGGGAGATGTGGATTACAAATGTGGATGGGAGGCACATGGATATGTCCCTCATACACGTTCAGTTGTCCTTGATATTCTTTGAGGTATGCAGTCAATAACAGAATTCAAATCATATATCCTTAGATTAACTTTTTTTTTTTTTTTTTTTTTTTTTTTTTTTTTTTTTTTGGTTTTTCGAGACAGGGTTTCTCTATGTAGCTTTGCGCCTTTCCTGGAACTCACTTGGTAGCCCAGGCTGGCCTCGAACTCACAGAGATCCGCCTGCCTCTGCCTCCCAAGTGCTGGGATTAAAGGCGTGTGCCACCACCGCCCGGTTTACCTTAGATTAACTTTTAATTAGACTGTTCTCATCAAACGTCATCCCCCTTACTATCCTGCCACTTCATCTAGTGAATTGGCAGAGAGAACGTGGCCTGCAGGCTGCCTCCTCGCTCCACAACATCACCGTTCACTGCCAAGGCAAACGTGGGATTAGGCATTTGAAGTGGAAGTTAGTTGAGTGGGAGCACATGGTTGTTGAATTTTGATTATCCACTTACGGTATTTGAAAAATTAGATTATGCTTTGCTTCCATTTAACAAAAGGAGAGAAATGTAGTTGGTGTTCCTATCAAAACAGAAATTAACAAACACTCTTCAGTGAGCAGGTGGATTACAGGGAATGAGAACAATCAATAAGGGATTAAAATTTTCAAAGCCAATTTAGAAGGCTTATCTATGGAAAACCCTCTTGTTGCAGAGTAGATCTGATCAGCATATGGGAGTGTGTGGCAGGTGTCACCCTGGTCCCCCCCCTCACCGCCCCCCCCCCCCCCCCCCCCGTGAGCACCTTGAGGAGAGAATTGTAGAGCACCTACCTCTTTTTACCATTTTACCTGCTGGACAAGATGTGTCGAGAAGGCTCAGTTACCTGTTGGCGTCAGACTAACTGAGCAAATGGTGATGGATAGCCACTGTGCCTGTACACCCGGTGTGGTCAGGAGTCAAGGCTGCATGGAAGGGGGACAGGACCATTTTCTAGCCGATCCATCCTCTGAGAACAGTCGGACCTGGTAATTCGGTAAATGGGTAAATGCCACATTTGAAGCTGAGGATAATTCTGCTTTAAAAGTGACTGTGCCCTGTCAACCTTGAAACCATTCACAAACAAACAACAAAAACAGACACAATAGGTTGTATGGATACACGTGTGCATACATATACTTACATTCACATGTTTGTAACAATAAGAGTTGAAGAGGAGAGACTACCAATTTGAGAGTGAGGGGTTGGAGCGAGGGGTTGGAGCGGCTGGAGGAGAAAAGGGGAAGGGCGGAAGTGACGTCATTCTACTTTAATTAAATATTTAAAATATTGCCCTGACCACTTGACAGGCACAGCAAGAAAGATGGGGCTGGGAGAAAAAGACTAAAGGAAACAGGAAAGATGGGAGAGGGAGAGAGAAAAGGGTCAATTCACAGGCAGCGGACGTGCCTTTTTAGCATAGGCACTTCTCTCCCTTCTACCTAAAGCTTTGTGTTTATTACCTTAAGTCCACCAAGTACCATGCATGGCAGCCTTGGCCGTGGAAGGAAAGCCGGAGTCCAGGACCTGGGCTAAGGGGAGGGTGCACCTCCCTTAGGGCTGATCATCACTCAGCCAATTATATTGTCAGTCTTGTGGAAGCTTGGGTTTCTAAATAGGGCTGTAAGTAATTTCACAAATGGGGCCTCTGCGCTATAACAGTGTGCACTGATTTTTAAGAGCTACTACAAGAACGAATTTGCTGAATGAAGAAATCTGTAGTAGCAGCCAGTCAAATGTGAAAGGCTGGCCCAGGGCAGAAATAACCTTTGAAAAGGGGGCTCATTCAGGAGGCACAAAAAACCACCACACCATGTAAGTGATTCCGCATTCATCCAGGGGGCCGACTCTCAGCGCATTCTTTGTTTCTAGCAGCTGAGAATCCAAATAAAACCCTTCTGCAGCCCAGAAATCAGACTTCTGCCAATCGCCTCACATTAGACTACGGCACACAGCTGTATTGCTGTCAATTAAAGTTCATTGCACACATCTTGTCAAGTTAAGAGGAGGCCGAGAGATAGCTTTTCTTCCCCAGCTAGATTGGGGTGCAATGAGAGCAAGCAGGCACAAGCGCCATGTTAGGGGAGTGGGGGCGGGCTCTGAAGCTGTGTGGTTGGCTTCTACTAGTTCACACACCGTCTTTAAACCTCCAGGTGGTTGAGTGTCAGAGTCAGGAGGGGGCTTGCAAGCCCCCCCCCCTCCCGCAGCTTCTGTTTTGACCAGCTGTGCTTGGGCTCCCCAGCTGGCTCTCCTCAGACAGCATGGGGATGCTGCTGGAGGAGGAGGAGGCAGGACCGTCAGGAGCCTCCAGCTTTTCAGATCTTGAGCTGGGGTAGGCAGAAGGGCTGCCAGGTGTCTATGAAGCTGGGGAGAGAGTAATGGACCGAGTAGAGACCTAGGTGACTCTGGTCTTGGCCTCCACATTTGCTCCGCGGTGGGTATTTGTGTGGATGGAAATTCAAAGACACATGTATTAATGCTACTGTAGCAGAGCAGATGCCCCAAGACATTCTTCCCTAGTCACTTGTAATGCACAGTTTCCAACAAGAGTGTTAGAGATGGTGGGAAGTTGTGAATAAAATGCAATCCCTCTGGGAGACTTTGTAAAACTGAAACATACTTTTGTACTGTGTCCAGGGACCCCTGGGCACAGATGTGGTATGTGAATTGACTCACTTTGTATCCTCGGAGCTCCCAAAGCCTGTCCTTGGAGGAGGTGAAAAGCATGGTGTCCTCACTCCTGCGAGGGTCTTCAGAGAAGTGGGTATTGCTATTCTGTTAGTATGTTTTATAGGCATTAGTTATTATTGGTATTTTATGTGCTAAAACATTTCAAAGAGATGAATTTTGCCTTTAAAGGATTTTCTTGCTATCATTTCTAAACAGATTTTGCATGGAGTTGTGCTATCTCTGCTACTAATTCCAGAACATTTTTCATCACCTCTCTCCAAAACTTCTTACTCAGTAGAAGTCATCACTTTTCTCGCCATCTCCCAGATGTCACTTTGGATGTTTCATATACATTTCATAAGGCAACATGTAGCCTTTTGTGTCTGAAAGTTTTTCACCTAGTGTTACATTTTCAAGGGTTATCCTGGCTAGCCCATACGCCAATGCTTCCCACTTATTAACAGCATGTTCCTATAACGAATATGGAGGCCTGAATGACTTACAAAGGAAATTTAGCTCATTGTATTCAGGGCTGAAAATTCAAAGAATATGGTACGGGCTATGGCTAGGACCTCCCTGCCTAGGTCACATCATGGCAAGAGAACATCTAGAGAGAGAGATGGTGTAAGAAGATAAGATTGTAGTTCTGTGAGAACCAACCAGTCCCATGAAACTACATTGGTCTCTTCTAGGGTGATGCTCACAGTGGCATAACAATGTCTCATTACTTCCCATTTGTGGTGGTTTGACTGAGAATGCCCCCCGCCCAAAATAGGGCTTGCTTGTACATTTGAATACTTAGTCCCCAGTTAGTGGAACTGTTTGGGAAAGATTAGGAGTGTGGCCTTGTTGGAGAAGGTGTGTCACAGGGTGTGGGCTTTGACATTTCAAAAGCCCATGTCAGATCCAGTCAGTCTGTCTGTCTCTCTCTCTCTGTCTCTGTATCTCTCTGTCTCTGTGTGTCTGTCTCTGTCTCTCTGTCTGTCTGTCTGTCTGTCTGTCTGTCTCTCTCTCTCTCTCTGTCTGTCTGTCTGCCTGGTGCCTGTAGATCAGGATGCAAAGCTCTTAGCCCACTGCTCCAGCACCATGCCTGTCTGCTTTCTACTATGATGATCATGGACTAACCCTCTCAAACTTTAAACAAGCCCCCTGGTTAAATGCATCCTTTTTATAAGAGTTTCCTTGGTCATGGTGCCTCTTCACAGAAATAGAACAGTAATTAAGATATCACCTTTAAAAGGTCCCATCGTGTGCCAACATTGCTATGCAGGGAACCAAACTCCTTCAACACAACTGTATGGGGAACTGATAATCCGTATCGAGATCACAGCATGGCCATGTAATAAGGTATCAGAATTCTGTTTATCTATTCATCTGTTGGTGAACATTTGAGAGGCTCTCATTTTCTTGATTTTTGAGCAGCACAGTTCTGTGTGGGTGGGTGTTGTGGTCTAGGACAGCACTGCTGGGACATCTGGCTGTGCTCTTGGCCATAGGAAGGGGCTGTCGTTTCAAGTAGCCGTACTCTGTCGATGCCCATCAGCAAACTGCAAGGCTTCCACTGTTTCTGCGTTCCTCCCAACCCTTGTCATTATCCACGCTTTTGACTTTAGCGTCATAGTGAGTGGGGAGTCATTCTGACTTTAAGAACGTTTTAGAATTTTCCCACTTTTTATTAGTTCCTTGAGAATTTTGTACAATGTGTTTGGATCATATTCACCTCTCCTCCTACCCCTCCGAGTTGCAGCCTCCCTTCCCTACACACTCAACTTTGGGCCCTCTTTAAAAAAAAAAAAAAGTACAGTTTGTGCTGCCTATATATTCTTTTTTAAAAGTTATTCTATCATAGATTACATCCCAAACACAGTTTCCCCTTCCCTTCTCCCCTCCCAGTTCCTCCCTGCCACCTCCCCTATACCCCCCACAATCCAATCCTCTCCATTTCTATCAGAAAAGAGCAGGCCTCCCATGGATATTAACCAAACATGGCATATCAAGTTGCAATAAGACTAGGTACCACCCCTGTTGTAGAATATTATTTTAAAATGTATTAATTATTTTAAGATCTGAAACATTTGTTTAATAATGCAAAGATGTGTTGCATTCCTTTATGTTGCATTTGTTTAACTCTGTGAAGCTGTGATTCTTTGCCTGTCTAAAACACAAGATGGTCTAATAAAGAGCTAAATGGCCAATAGTGAGGCAGAAGAAAGGATAGGAGGGACTGGCAGGCAGGGAGAATAAATAGGAGGAGAAATCTGGGAGAAAAAAAAAGAGCAAGAGAGCAAGGAGAGGAGGATGCTATAGGCCAGCCTCACAGCCACACAGCCAGCCACAGAGTAAGAGTGAAAGTAAGATACACAGAAATAAGAAAAGGAAAAAGCCCAAAGGCAAAAGATAGGTGGGATAATTTAAAGTTAAGAAAAGCTGGCAAGAAACAAGCCAAGCTTAGGCCAGACATTTATAATTATGAATAAGCCTCTGTGTGTGATTTATTTGGGAGCTTGGTGGCAGCCCCCTAAAAGAGTAAAAAGCCAACACCACACACCCCTCATATTAAGGCTAGATGAAGCAACCAAGTATGAAGAAAATGGTCCCAAAAGCAGCCAAAAGAATCCTAGACAGCCCCTGCTCCCACTGTTAGGAGTTCCACAAGAAGACCAAGGTACACAACTATAAAGTATATGCAGGGGGCCTAGGTCACACCTATGCGGGATCCCTGATGGTTGGTTCAGTCTCCGTGAGCCCCTATGAGCCTAGGTTAGTTGGTTCTGTGGGTTTTCTTTGGTGCCCTTGACCCCTTTGCTTTCTACAATTCTTCCTCCCCCTCCTCCACAGGATACCCTAAGCTCTGCCTAATGTTTGACTGTGGGTCTCTGCATCTGTTTCCATCAGTTGCTGGATGCAACCTCCCTGATGACGATTGGGTTAGCTGCCTATATATCTTGGATGTATGACTTCCACTGCAGCATGGTCAACCTACCAGGGGCCACACCCCTTAAAGATAACTAACTCTCCCTTGTAACAGCTATCAACGGCCGATAGCACTAGAGCTGAGCCTTGAGGCCATTTCCTCTCTCCATGCTGAGATTTTGGTCTGGCTTGAGATGGTACAGGTTTTGTGCATGCCGTCTCAGCTTCTACGGGTTCTTGTGTACAGCCTTGCTGTGGATGGAGAATGGTTTCCCCATAGTCGTCTACCACCTGTGGCTCTTACCATCCTTCTGCCTCTCTCTTCCACAGTGATTACTGAGCCTCCAGGGAAGGAGTGTGGTATAGATGTCCCATTTAAGGCTGAGCATTTTGTGGTCTCTTAATTGCCGCACCTTTGCTAACTGCCAACAAATGCAAAGAGCAGCCTTCTCTGAAGACTGGGGGATGCATGACTCTATGAATATAGCAATAAAGTCATTAGGAGTTTAACATTACATCCATTTAACAGAGTAATAGTAGTAGGTGCTACGGCCTGTCTAGACTCGAGTTCTTAGCTCTGATGTCCGTGCCATATGAGTTTCAACCTGTGGAGCACGTATTAAGTCCAACCAGAAAATGGTTGACTTCCCATGATGTTGTGCTATTATTACATCAGTGGGCATGTCTCACCAAGGCAGTCATTGTAGATCACAGGGGGCCCAGCTGGATAAGATTAGTGGTTATTTTTCTCCTTGGGGAGTGTGCATAGCAAACGAGGAGGGAGGGAGCTTCTAGGTGAGTGCCAGCTTCCTTTCTCCATGCTGTACGACTCAGGTGTGCATTATCTTCAGCAGTAGAGAGCTTTACCATCAAATTAAAGGGGGCAAACAAGTGCATTGGTGGTAGCTTCTCATGTTTGGGGGTCTGTGGACCTTCATGCACCAAAAACTCCATAACAGTTGACCTACTGCCAGCATATTGTATTTGTTAGCATGTGGCATCTAGTGGGGATGTTGTGTCCACATTATATAGTAACTCAAAATATTTTATGAGGATAGAGATATAGGAAGTTTCTCTAGTAGGTTTCCATATGACTTTTTCAAAATGTCTTTAGTGTGAGTTATGCCTACATATATTCTCTCATCTACCCTGACCTCCTATCCACCTCCCTATTTAAACTGTACTGTCCAGTGATTCTAATTTAGCCCTTTACACCACTGTATTCTCCCTTCCCTAAAAGCCTCCCCTCCCCCCATGGGCCCTTACTGGTTTCCTTCTATGAGGATTCCAAATGAAACTAACATATATGAAATTAAAAACTAACACCCATAAGACAGAGAAAAACATGACATTTGCCTTTCTGGATCGGGGCTGCCCTACTTAGAATGATTGTTTTCAGCTCCATCCATTGACCCGTGAATTTCATGACTTTGCTTGTTGACAGCTAAACAACCTTCCACTGTGTACATATGTACCACATTTTCACTTCTCCATTCATCAATTGATATGTATCTAGGATGTTTTCATTTCCTGGTTATTGTGAATAGGGCAGCAGTGAACATAGATGAACAGGTATCTCTGCAGCAGGATACAGTCCAGGAGGGGTATACCTGGGTCATGTGGTAGGTCTCCTAGTTATTTTGAATAGGGCAGCAGTGAACGTAGATGAACAGGTATCTCTGCAGCAGGATACAGTCCAGGAGGGGTATACCTGGGTCATGGGGTAGGTCTCTTTGAAACTTTTTGAGAAACCTCTGTAGTGGCCACACAGTTGCGCTCCTACTGGCAGTGAATACATGTTGCCCTTTTCCCATATCTACGCCAGCATTCGGTGTGTGTGTGTGTGTGTGTGTGTGTGTGTGTGTGTGTGTGTGTGTGTTTAAATCTTAGCCATTTAATCTCAAAGAAGTTTAAATTTGCATCTCTTTGATGGCTAATGATGTTGAACCTTTTGATGTTTGGGTGTTTTGGTTGTAAGCCTAGATTTTAATGGCTGTGCCATCTCCCCAGCCAAGGATGTTAAACTTTAAAAAGAAAATACTTCTCAGCCATTTGTATTGTGTCTTTTGCAAACTCTATTTAGTTCCATAACTAGTTTTATAATAGAGTTTTTTCTTGATGTTTAGTATTTTTTATTTGTTGTTTGTTTTGCTTTTTGCTTTTTATATAATCTAGATATTAACCCTTGTCAGATATATAGCTGGCACAGATTTTGACCATTCTTTGGGCTGCTGCCTTTTTTGTTCAATGATGTCATCCTTTGCTGGACAGAAGCAGACCTTAATGCTTGCACTATTGGGATCCTGTTTAGAAAGCTTTTTCCTGTGTCAATGAGACCAAGAGTAAACCCTACTTTCTTCTCTTTTAGATTTGAGGGGCCATGTTATATGTTGAGGTCCTTGATCCCACAGAGTTTTGTACAGGGTGAGAAATAAGGATCTAGTCTCATTCTTCTGCATCCCACGTGACTAGTACCATACATTGAAGATGCATTGTGATATGTACATCTAGAGTTAGTTACTTGGTTGACTTCCTTCCGTTTTTTCCCCCACATTCAAGTCACATTTCTTCTTTTAGCAGCGCTATTCAAGAAAGTCCTAATAGCAGGTTTTGGATCTCAGTATCTTCTGTTTGCCTGGTATTTGGGTCTACAGCCTCTATCCTAGGTCTCCCATTTTCTCTGCTACAGTCTGGTACCTTCAGCAGTTTGGTCAGGGTGCCTGGAAGGCGTTTTCCCTGGCAGTGTGTGCTGGTCCTGGGCCTCTAGGATGGACAGGACAACCTGGTGTTCCTAGCCAGGCAGCTGGCAAGGCTCTGGTACCCTGAGTCATGTGTAGTTGCTTAAGAGTCCCCAGTGGGTATTAGATTGGGATCTGGGGATCCCCAATGGAGAAAGATGGATCTAGGGAAAAGCAGCAAGTAGCAGCATTACTTAGGTGACCAGATGGAACAAGAAGGGAGGGAGAATGTTGGTATCCTACCTGGGTCCAAACCATGTATGTTGTCTACAGAGCCCTTGGTGTAGGAGGCAGACTGCCAACTCAGTGTAAGGAAAACCCCGTGTAGCCGGTCAACTAATATTTGTAAAGTGTTGACAAGCCTTTTGAAGAAGGAAATATTGATCCTCTTTTTCCAGAATTCCTTTCTCAGAAGCTGTAAGTACCTTCTAGAAGGGAGAATGACTGTGTGCACGTTGAGTGATGTGCAAGGTGAGTGTGGAGCTGAGGATGGAGGGTGGCTGTCAATCTGATTCTACATTCAAGGAGCAGACCTTCCTGCCACGAGTGTATTTCCCTCCCGGGGAATGGGGCGGGCATACTGACACAGTATCCTTGAAGGAACTGTTTAGATGTCACTCACAGCCTCCCCTCTTCCCACTTCGAACAATGATGACTAATACAGAAAATGCAGTCTGTCAGCATTGGCAAGGAAATGTCTATTCCGGGACAGGGCTTTGGCTGTATAATGATCATGAGGTGTGTGTCTTGTTTTTCCTGAAGCCAGCGGGAGGAGACTATGGCTCTTAGCCTAGGAATCAGCGTGGGTTCTTGGTCACGTTTCCTCTTCAGTTCTGGGAAACTGTCCAGAGGTCTTTAGTTTTCCCTAAAGAGCAGAATCTAACTCATCCATCCATCTAGCTAGCCAGAGCCAGGCTGGGCTGGTTACCCAGAACAAGGTCTGTGATGGTAATTTTTTCTCAGGATTGCAACTATCTGGGTCTTTGGTGGATAGTGGTTTTTCCCCCTGTTTCTTTGATGAAATGGGGATTTTTGATTGGGACTGCATTTTACATTTTCTACTGTCTGTCTTTTTTTCTTCAGAAATTTAAATTTTTCAGAAATTGGTTGGTTAGGTTTATTCCTATTTTATTTTCCTGGAGGCTATTGTGAGTGTGTGCATAATCTCCTCCTCTGTATGTTTGTTGTTGGTGTACAGAAAAGCTATTGATTTTTGTATGTCGGTTCTGTATCTGTCACATTGCTGAAATTGTTTATTGTTTCTAGGAGTTTTCCCATAGAATGTTACAGATTTCTTATAATCTGTCATCTGCAAATAGGGATAGTTTGGAATGATTGTTTCCAATTTCATCCATCTACCTGAAGATGTTATGAATTCATTTTCCTTTACAACTGAATAATATTCTACTGTGCATATGAACCACATTTTCATTATCCACTCATCAGTTGATGCACATCTAGGCCATCTCCATTTCCTGGCAGCAGTGATCATGGATGAGCAAGTACCTCTGTAGTAGGATACAGCATCCTTTGGGAATATGACCAGGAGCGGTAGAACTGGACCATGTGGTAAATTATTTCTAGCTTTTTGAAGACCCTCCACACTGATTTCCATAATGGATGTGCCAATTGGCACTCCCACTAAAAGTGAGTAAGTCTTCTCCTTTCCTAGTCACCAAGGCAGAATCTGTCATTTTTAAAAATCTTATCCATTCTGACTGGGGTGAGATGAAATCTAAAAGTAGTTTTAATTTTCATTTCTCTGGTAGCTAAGTTTGTTGAACTTCTAAACAATACTTCAGTATTTCTCAACTATTTGTATTTTTTTTTTCTCAGAATTCACTGTTAACCTCTGTCTTAGTTAGGGTTTCTATTGCTGTGGAGAGACACCATGACCACAGCAATTCTTATAAGGAAAACATTTCATTGGGGCTGACTTCCAATTCAGAGATTCAGTCCATTATCATCATGATGGGAAACAAGGTGGCATGCAGGCAGACATGGTGCTGGCTACATGCTGATCACAAGGCAACAGGAAATGGACTATGACACCGGGCGGTATCTTGAGCACAGAAAACCTAAAAGCCCGCCCCCACAGTGACACACTTCCTCCAACAAGGCCACATCTACTCCAACAAAGCCACACCTCCCAATAGTGCCACTCCTTTTAGGGGCCATTTTCTTTTTTCAAACCACCACAAGTTCCATTTCCCAATTTTCAGTTGGGTTGTTTATTTTCTTGGAGTTCAGTTTTTCAACTATTTTATGTTACAGGTATCAACATCTCTCATATGTATCACTAGTAAAGATTTTTTTTCCCCATTCTATAGGCTGCCCCGTCACTGGAATGATGTAGTAATAAATCTACAGCATAAAATAAGGTCTTTTAGTTCCCTAACGTCCCATTTGTCAGTTGTTGGTCTGAATGCCTATACTACTGGGGGCCCATTCAGAAAGCCCATTTCCTGTGCTTATTAGCTGAAGCATATTCCTTACTTTCTCCTCTGTCTGCCTTGGGGTCTCAAGTCTTACACTGAGCTCCTTGATCCATTTCAAGTTGACTTTGATGCAGGCAGAGATATAAGAATCAACTCTCCTTTTGGATGTTACTACCCAGTCTGACCAGCACCATTTATTGAAGATGTGGTCTTTTCTCTAAATGTGTATTTTTGGAGCCTTTGTCAAAATAAAGTGACTGCAGGAGTGTGGGCTTATATGTGGGTCTTCAACTACACCCCATTGATCACCATATTGTGTTTGTTTTTATGGCAGTACTGTGGTGTCTTTTATTGCTATAGCTCTTTAGCATAACTTGAAATCAAGGCAGATGATACCTCCAGCAGGGTTTGTATTGTTCAGGATACTTCGGCTCTCCTAGGTCCTTGTAGTTCATAAGAATTGTGAGATCATTGTTTTCAATTTGGGTGACGAATTGGATTGGAATTTTGATGAGGATTATGTCGAATCTGTCAATTGCTTTTAGTTAAGATGGCCACTTTCACAGTGCTAATCCTGATCATCCAGGAGCATGGGAAGTCTTTCCATTTCCTGGTATCTTCTTCAGTTTCTTATTTCGGTGCTATCAAGTCTGTGCTGTACACATCTCACTTTCTGAGTTAGATTTGTTTCAAGAATATTTTTTTGAGGCTATGGTAAATGGGATTATTTCCCTGCTTTCTTTCTCAATGTTTGTTGTTGGCATATAGGAAGGGTAATACTTTCTCTGTGTTAACCTTGTGCACTGCGTCTTGTGTCTTTGCTGAATGTGTTTATTGGCTTCACGAGAGTTCTGATGGAATCCTCTATGGATGGAATCATATCAGCTATAAATAAGGATACTTTGACCTCTTCCTTTCTTAATTGTAACCCCTTCGTCTTCCTCTTTTGTCTTACTGCTCTAGCTAAGACTAAAGGAACATGTTGAATCAGTGTGGAAAGAATCTTGTTCTTGATATAGGAAAATTTTTCCTCCATTTCCTTTGATTTTTGGCTGTGGACTTGTTCTATATAGCCTATACTATGTTGAGATGTGTTCCCTATATTCATAGATTCTCCAGGATTTTTATTATAAATGATGTTGGATTTTGTCAAAGGCTCTTTCAGTGTCTAATGAGATGGTCATGTGGTTTCTATCCTGGAGGTTTTTTCTATGGTGAATTAGAGTTATTGATTTATATGTATATATAGAACCTTCCCTGCATCTCTGAGATGAAGAGGACTTGATCGTGGTGGATGATCTTTTGGATATGATTTTGAATTCCATTGGCAAGCATTTTATTGAGATTATCTTTCTCTGTATTCATTGGGTAGATTGACCTATAACTTTATTCTTCTCCCTCCTCCTCCTCCTCCTCCCCCCCTCCTCCTCCTCCTCCCCCTCCTCCTCCTCCTCCTCCTCCTCTGACTCCTTTTGGTTGGATCTTTGTCTAGTTTTGGTCTCAAGGTAAAACTGGCTTTATAAAAAGAATTTTGAAGTGGTCTTTCCTTTTCTATGTTGTGGAATAGTTTGGGAAGTATTGGTGTTAGTTCTTCTTTGAAAGTCTGGTAGAATCCTTCACTGAATCCATCTGACTCTGGGCTTTTTTGAGTTGGAACATTTTAAATTACTGCTTCTATTTCATGGGTTGTTATGTGTCTGTCTAAATTCACTTCATCTTGATTCAGCTTTTGCAGATCATATACATCTAGAAACTCATCTATTTCTCTTAGATTTTTCAGTTTAGTGGAAGACAGAATTTAAAGTGTGTCCTTACAATTCTCTTTATTTCCCCAGTGTCTGTTGTAACATCTGCCTTTCCATCTCTAATTTTATTAATTTGGGGTCTTCTCTCTCTTCCTTTTGGTTAATTTGGCTAAAGGTTTGTCAATTTTGTGAGCCGTTTTAAAGAACCAACTCTTTAATCCATTGATTCTTTGTATTATTTTTCTCATTTCTATTTCATTAATTCCAGCTCTGGTTTTGATGATCTCTTCCCATGTACTCTTTGCTGTTGTGTTCCTTGTTCTTTTCTGGAGCTTTTGGATGTATCACTAAGTTATTAATTTGAAATGTTTTATATAGGCAAATAGTCCTATCAACTTTCACTTTATGAGTGCCTTCTTTTGTCCTATAGATTTTGGTATGTAATATTTTCATTTTCATTCAATTTTAGTACATGTTAATTGTACTTCTTGATTTCTCCTTTGGCTCAATTATCATTCTTTAGTGTGTTGTTTTTGTTTTAGCCTCCATAAGTTTGCATACTTTCTGTAGCTTCTATTGCTGTTGATATCCCACTTTATTCCATTGTGGTCAGATAGAATGCAGGCTGTGATTTCAGTTTTCTTATATTTGTTGAGGCTTGCTTTTTGACCTAATATGTGATCAATATTAGAGACATTTCCATTGGATGCTGCAAAGACTGAATATTCTGTAATGTTGGTTGGAATGTGTCAGGTACCTGTGAGGTCCATTCAGTTTGTTTCCATGTGACCCATATGTTGGTGAGTGTTGGGTACTGAAGCCACCCCTATCACTGTATTGTGACTATTGTATCTTTTTAAAAATCTAATGGTTGTTTTTAAATGAAATTTGATGCACATGAGATTTGTATAGACAAATTTCAAAACTTCTTATTAATAAAATCAAACCCGGGGCCAGTTATTGGGGTGAAATGCTGGATGGTCAGAGAGATAGAATGAGCCTCAGCTAACCTCACCTGGCCAACTTCTCAGCTGATCTTGTTTCCTCAGACTGGAAGCCTCTGTATCCTCATCCAGAATGAATCTCAGATGAACTGTGCTGCTCAAAACCTAAAAGCTTAACCAGCCAAATGCTTCTAGTTCCTGGTCCTCACACCTTATATACCTTTCTGCTTTCTGCCATCACTCCCTGGGATTAAAGGCATGATGAGTCACCATGCCTGTCTGTATCCTTGAACACATGGATTTCTGCCTAGCTCTGCCTCCCAAGTACTGGGGTTAAAGGTGTGTGCTACCACTGCCTATCCTCTATGTTTAATATTGTAGCTGTTCTGTCTCTGACCCCAGATAAGTTTATTAGGGTGCACAATATTTCGGGGAACACAATACCACAGATTTGTTTTTCTGTGTTTAGGGTTTCGATAACCTCTTGGTTTGTTCTCTTAATGAGTATAAAGTGACCCTCCTTATCTCTTTAGACTAGTTTTGGTTTGAAGTCTGTTTTGTCAGATACTGGAATAGCTATACCAGCTTATTTATTGGTTCTGTTTGCTCAGAGTACCATTTTCCATTTTCTTATCCTAAGGTAGTATCTATTGTTCATTTTTGTAGGCAGCAAAAGGTGGGGTCTTGTTTTTAATTCAGTCGGCTAGTCTATGTGCTTTTATTGCAGAGTTGAGATCATTAATATATAACTGAATATAATTACTGAATAATGTGTATTAATGCCTCTCATTTAGTTGTTTTCAATGAACTGTCCTAGAATTGTTTGTTTATGGTCCCTATGACCTCTAGGGTGTGTTTATCCTTGTCTTCAGACAAGTATTCCTTTCAGTATCCGCTGTAGAGCTGGCTTAGTGGTCATAAATTCCTTTATTTTGTTTTTATCATGAAATGTTTTTTATTACTCCTTCAAATGTTATAGATAGCTTTGCTGGGTATAATATTCTGGATTGACAGTATTTGGCTTTCTGAACTTGGAATACATCTTCCCAGGCCCTCCTGGCTTTAAAAGTTTCTGTCAAATAATCAGGTGCTTTTCTGATGGGCCTGCCTTTATGTGTACCTTGACCTTTCTCTCTTGTGACTTTTAGTACCCTTTCTTTTTTCTGAGTTTTAAACATTTTGACCATGTCATGAGGAGTTTCTTTTCTGGTCCTCTTAGGAGTTTTGTAGACCTCTTGTACCTGGATGGGCATTTCTTTCTCTAGGTTTGGGAAACTTTTTTTCAGTGATTTTATTGGAAATATTCTGTGTGCCTTCCTGTGGTGGTATTCTCTTTATATGCTCATAATGCAAAGTTGCATGTTTTCATGTATTTCATGAGATACTTCATTTTTCTGTTGATATTCTTTTGAAAATTTTCATTGACCTTTACTGAATGATCCAATTCCTCTGAGGAATACTTGTCTCTCATTCCTCATTCTCTGTTTTCTCCATGACCCATCCTGTTGATGAAGCTTTCCACAAAAGTTTTTTTTCTACATTTAATTTTCCATTTCCAGCGTCATTTCCATCTGGGTTTTATTCAGCAATTCTGTCTCCATTCCATGTGTTGGATTGACTACCTCATTTCATTCACATCTTTGTTTTTGTTCTCTTGTAGTAGATTCATGTCTTCTTTGAATTTTTTTAAAATACTTGTAACTACCTTTTATAGTCTTTGTCTGGTGGTTCTTCCAACTTGTTTTCATTAGCAGAAATCTCTTGTTTGTATGTGTGTTGTTTCTGTTTCTATGCTGGGACTTGCATATCTGTGGCTAGATTGTTGACTGAGTTTTTCTTTCTTTTGTATTTTTGATTTTAAAAATTCAAGTCTCCTTTATTTCTTTCAGTGAACCTTTACAATATTTAGAGGAGTTCTAAGTCCTGGTAGAACTGAGAGGTCCCTTTCACTCTGTGAGACTGGCATTTGGGCTGGATGCTCTGTCTTGAGTCTTCCTCTGTGGGCTGGATTGTCCCGTGTCAGCTTAGACCTCCTGCCTGGGTCTGAAGCTTTCACTGTGAGCTGTGGGACCCTTCACATGCCTGTGGTCCTAACCAGTGTCATATCTGGTCCTTCGCCTGTGTCTTTGGCTCCCCTGAAGCTGCTATAAAATAAAACTTTCCACATACCAGTAGGCCTTACCTGGTTCGGGACTGGTCCCTCCCCTAGGTCTGCCCTCTTTTCGGGCTTTTTAAGAAATATCCAAACCTGCTTGCATAATTGCTGGACTAATTAATTTACATTCCCACCAGCTGAGTATAAGAATGAACGTATGATTAAGACTGTCCTCCGGGTCCTCTCTCCATGCTCACCAGCATATTTTCTAAAGTAGAATGGAATCTCAGTATAGCTTGGCTTGGAGTCCTTTGATGGATAACAATGTTGAGCATTTTTTCATGTCTTTGTTGGCCATTTATACTTCTTCATTTGAGAAATATCTTTATGTTTTTAAACTCTTTTCATATTCAGGATATTAATCCCCTTTCAGATGAATAGCTGGCAAAGACATTTCCCAAGTGGGAAATTTTATGTATTATGTTTATAACCAAATCCAGGAGCACTACAGATCCCCCAAACAATAGACACTTGTTCCAGTTGGGTAAATCGGTTAATGTACTTAAAGCACTTTCTGCTTACAACAGAGATTGAAGATCAAATGAAAATGCTTTAAAACATTTATAATGTTAAATGAATTTGAAAGGTATAATCATTAGAAAAGTAACCAACAATACATAAATAAGCCTGTTTGAGTATTGGTCAGACCAATACATGATGTCATAGAGACTTGGGGGTGCTGGTTAAAGCCTCTGGCAGAGAGCCTGAGACATGTCAGAGTGCCCGAGTGCCCAACACATTCTCTCTCTCTCTCTCTCTCTCTCTCTCTCTCTCTCTCTCTCCCTCTCCCTCTCCCTCTCCCTCTCCCTCTCCCTCTCCCTCTCCCTCTCCCTCTCCCTCTCCCTCTCCCTCTCCCTCTCCCTCTCCCTCTCCCTCTCCCTCTCCCTGTCTCTCCTCTCTCTCCTCTCTCTCAATTTTAAGAAAAACTGCCACCTTCAATACTCTAGAGAGTCCAAATGTATTTAATATTTTAGGACCTATCACCTTAGGAAGATCAAAGATGGTATAGACGTTCGCCCACAAGGAAGTTCTTCCCTGCCCATGCACTGGCCGCATGCTAGAAAGGAGGCCTTGTTTTCCTGGACTGGATACGGGGACACTTGACTTTTCAATTTTCACTTTGAAAATTTACATACAAAGTCAAATTAAATTGTGGGGAAAGGAATTCCTCATAGGCAAAGCAGAACTAAGCTGGATTGAGTCCCTAGCACACAAGATACAGTCTGAGGCAAAGTTGCCACCACAATGCAACGTGCCGGCATGACTGTGCCGCCGCAGGCCAAGGGCTGACTGCGGGCCCTGTCCAGTCTGCGAGCTGCTGCCTCGTGAGCCAGCCGACACGTGAGCAGCAGCGCCGGCCCCGGCACCATCCCACCGTGTTGATGCCGAAGACCGTTCTCTGTAGGGACGTGATCTCCATGAACTGACTTGTGGTATGTGCCTTGAATCTACAAGGTGACCGCGGAACCCTTTTGTGGCCCTGGCCATTGCTAAGTGGGCAAAGCATTTGTAATTGAACACCTTGAGTTTCGAGGATTCCTAGAAGTGGGTGCTAAGGGGGGGAGGGGTGGCTCAGCGTGTAAAGTGTGCAAATGTGGCCATGCATCTGTTGTGCCAGTGCTTGTATGGTGAGAGGGATGGAGAGGCAGGAGAATCTACACAAGCTCCCAGGCGCCAGCTTAGCACATGCAATGGCAAAGCAAAGAAAGAGACCTTATTTCAAATGAAGTGGAAGGTAAGGCCTCACACCTGACGTTGTCCTCGGACTTCTACATGTGCACAGTGGTATGCACAAACCTACACGCATGCACACGAACATGCACACACACACACACACACACACACACACACATCTACAAATCAACATGGTCATTAAAAATCCAGGGACTTCCTACTCTAACCATACCCATCCATGCCTGGGAGGAGATGAAATCTGTCTCGGTTCTTGGCCACAGACCTGTCTGAGACCTGCATACCCAGGTCATCACCCTCTGTGGGCAGCAAATTACAGAGTCAGTGTGAAGTGCACAAAGGCATTGCAAACATGTAGTAAACCCAAAGCATTGAGTAGTAGGCCTATTTGGAATCAAGCTTATTTTTTTTAACATAGTGACTAGCTCCACATAAGTCCCAAATGTTAATCCATGGCTTCCATTTTTCATATATTCCTCTTACAGTAGTCTCCCCGCCCCTTATCCACGGTTTCACTTTCTGTGATTTTCAGTTACCCTCGGTGAATTCCAGAAATAAATAATTGAAAAGTTACACGCTGTCCCGAGTGGCATGATGAAATCCCACTGTCGTCCTCTGTCAACCCCGAGACATGGCTTACCCCTCGATCCAGCGGGGCCCCTTTACTGCTCACTTGAGTCATCTGTCACTGTACCACAGAACCGGAGGCTAGAGCACCACCTCGGCCTCCTTCCTCTCACACTCTCTCTAGGGGGAAGTAATTTAACACAGTAACTGGAAACCGTTCCCTAGTATTTACTTTGCAGGCATTAGTAATCAATCACTGATGTGTGTGAACTGAGTCTCACGTTGAAAATCCCCTTGAGAGAGATGCTAATGGCATCCATTATGCAGATGGACAAATGAGTCTCAGGGCCACTGGGATAGAGAGAGGCCAGATCTGAGTCCCAGTCTGTGTCAGTATCAGGCACTTAAGCACAGCCCCATGTGGTCACCTGCAAAACCCCTCCAGGACTAGGGAACATTTCTTAACCCCTTAGAGCCGGGTTCTTAGAGAAAAAGGTTTTACATAGGTATTTGCAAAAGCAAACAAGCAAGCAAGCAAAAACTTTTTGCCACCCTCCCTTGTTTATGAAACAGGACCTTGAAGGGTTTACCTATGTAGACCAGGCTGACCTCAAGCTTAAGATCTCTCGGCCTCAACCTCAAAAGTGTTGAAATTACAAATGCACACCACAACACCTATCTGCCCTTACCATTCTTATTAGTTTTTGTAGCATCTAGATAATGATGTAAAAAACTGTATTTAAAGATGAAGTTGCTATTGATATAAGCTATAAGAAGGTTCTAGAAGGAATTACCTACCCCTCCCTCATCCCCTCCTGAGGGTAGACAGGAAAGACCTAATGGGTATAGGGTATATGCCTTGCTTGCCAAGATCATTGATGGAAGGCTCCACAGACCCCTATCTGTCCATGAGGTGAGTGGGTTCCCCCGGGAGCTAGCAGTGGAGGGGGGGGGCAGCTGGGCTGGAGCTGAATTGAGGCTGTGAACTATGCCAAGGTAGAACTCTCTGGGTTGTAGGGAGTAAGCCCTGGTTTTCTGGAGGGGACCCTAGGCACGCAGAGCAGCCAGACTGAACCTCTTTGCAGCTCCCCACAGTTACTGTGGGTGCACTCGCTTGCTCCTCTGTCAGGATCTAGGAATGGTTTGAGCATTAGTCACTGGGCCACAGCCATCTTCTAAGAATGTAGGAGGCGTTCCTGAATGCCTCTCCAGACTGGACAATGGAACCGAGAATCTGCTTCCTTCTGGCCTAATGGACACAAGATGCTGCCGTCCTTTTCCTGCCAAATGTAAGCTGTTTTTTCCCTCTCCTTGAGGCGCCTCTCACTCGTTGGGGGGAAAGCTGTGCGGTGGTGGGTAAGACTTGAAATCCTGCTCCCGCTTAGGAGCCAGGAGAACTGTTTCATTCCTTCAAGGGTTTGCTCACTTATAAAAAGGCAATCGTAATTCCGGCTTCCCAGAACCTCCATAAGCAAACGTCTGGCTACCCGGAGTGTTTGCAAGCTAGCTACACAGAACAGTCACGTTATTTTGAGGAGGTTGCACATATATAGCCCACAGTTCACAAACATCTCTCAGGTCAAACGGTTTGCTTCCAGTAATGTTTGACGGCCTCTGGGAAGTTCCTGAACTTCACTGTGTCTATTTCCTGTCTGCAAAAGGCTAGTAAGTAATACACGAACGACTTCAGGGGGTCGCTGTCCAGATTCCATGGGCCAAAAGGTTGAAAGGAGGAAGTGGCGCATGGTACACAAAGGTGCTGGGGTGATGAGAACAGCTCTTGAGAATCAAGGTGGTAAGGACCACTTGAGTTGAAGCCAGTGCCCTCAGACCCAAATATACCCAAGAGGGCACATTAGACCCCTCCCTCCTGGTTTTGCTCTGGTTCCACATATTTATAGAGCAGACACCGGGATATGGTCCCTCCCTCAGTCATCTGCATTTACTCCAATGAATGGTCCAGTGTCATTGTGGATTGATTCACACACCTCGAAGTGTCTGCCCCCTCCGGCCCTGAATCCTGCTTCCTGGAGTATCTGTTTTCCTCCACCAACATTTTTATAGCAACTTCTTTATTAAAAGACAAAAACTCATTGCACATTAATTGTGTTCTCTTGACGTGAGTAGGAAATATGAAAGGACAGATGATTATTTCCAATGTTTGGAAAAATGAAGTCTCTGAAAACTAAAAGCTTTCTTTGAAAGGGTTCACGGCAGGCAAGGCTCCCAGCCTCCCACACTGCTGCCGTGTGGCCAGAAGCGCGGCCCTGACAGTTTGTACACACTGTGTGCCCCTGGAGGCCTGACCTGCTCCACCCCTCACAGACTCTGCTATAAAAGGTTGATGTGCTGGCTTTTTTTTTTTTTTTTTTGTCACAGGACACAGCTAGGGGTCATCTGGGAGGAGGGGACGCAACTGAGAAAATTTCACTATCGGAAAGGCCTGTAGGCAAGTCTGTGGGGGCGTTGGGCCATTCCACCCCTGGGCAGGCTGAGCAAGTCTGAGGAGCAAGCCAGTAAGCAACACCCCTCCATGGCCTCCGCTTCAGTTTCTGCCTCCAGGTTCCTACCCTGACTTCCTGCCTTGTCCTTCCTTCATGATGGACTGTGATTGGGATGTATAAACTAAATAAGCCCTTTCCTCCCCAAGTTGCCTTCCTCGGTCATGGTTTTCATCACAGCAGCAGTAACAAATTAGGGCAAACGGACATCAGGTATGCAAGGCTTTGTCACCTGTGTGGCCACTGATGCAGTTACTCTATGTAGATAATTTGAACAAACGTCTGGAGCTGTGTCCCATTAAAGCTTCTTTACAAAGGAGGCCAAATCTCTGGAGAGATGGCTCAGTGGTTAACGGTACTGGCTGCTCTTCCAGAGGTCCTGAGTTCAATTTCCTATGACCGCATAGTGGCTCACAACCACCTGTAATGAGATCTGGTGCCCTCTTCTGGACTTCAAGTATACATGCAAGCAGAACACTGTATATACATAATACATAAATAAATCTTTAAAAAAAAAAAAAAAAGAGGCCAATGGCTTTGGTCTCAGGTCCCTAACAATTCTCAGTGACTTCAGGTTGATGTACATAGTTCTCTTATTTGTGCATGAATGTATATGTGCATGTACACATGTGTACATGTGAGCATGTCATCTAAGTGTGCTCCTTTCCATACAGTGAGACAAGGAGCTTGAATATGCCATCATGGACTCAAAGGAAATTCTTAGCAGTGACCCAGATTCAGGACCAGCAGCCCCAGGGGTCACACGTGTCTAGCAGTTCTGACTACCTCGCTCTTTCCTGTTCAATCAGAATGAATTTTTATTCTCTTTGTGAACGCCATGTGGTAGAGCTTGCCTGTTTTGTTCTTCTGGTTCACAAAAGGAAGTACAGAGAAGTGGAGTTGACGCCACCTCTGAGCAGCTCGGGGGCACTTGATGGCATGGGGGACCCTGCCGAACAGAACAGCTGGCTGTGCCGGGAGGCACACCTACCTCTGCTCTCTTTTGATCCTGTTCATGCTCCAGCCCTACGCCTGTCTTTATCATAATGGGGAGAGCACAGCAGTGTGGAGGTGAGGACAGGGCGGGAAAGCTGTTGTAGGGGTCACTTTCTTTCCCTTGTGGACCTCTTGGGGCCTGGGAAAACAGATAGCCAAGGCATAGCTTGTTCCCACCGTGGCCCGTGGTCACCCGTGGTGCAGACAGGTTCAGCCCCTCAGAGCAGAGCACAAGAGAAACTTGGCGAAGGAATCTAAAACGCATGTGGACATCGTGTGCAGGAAAGTCTGGTTTCCATGCCTCCCTCTGCCCCTTCCAGGACAGCTGTTGGGGTTGGCCATCACAAGAACTTCCAGGAAGCCTGGGGAGGGGACTTACCTTTGCAAGCCAGAATGGAAAGGTTGTGAGTGACACTGGGAGCCTCTCCAAGCTGCTGCACGTGACCAATGTGTACAAGTGTGCCGTCTAGAAGGCTCCGTGAAGCCTCGGTAGCTGGCCCTCAGAAACAACTGTGCGTTGCCTGAAGCTGCTCGGGCTTTGGAAACTGTATGGCTTTCAAAGAAGGAAAGACATGAATAAATACACACACGCTTGAGTTCCCTGGCCTGCACTGGCCACCCATGGGCTTTAAGGGCACCAGTAAGAAGAGAATGAAAGAAACCAATAGCCAGGACTCGGCGGGTAAAATTTACTGAAAGAGAAATGGAAATTTGATATAGATGTAAACCCTGGGACCATCCTGTTTGCAGTGTGATAGAGTGGCAACTTCTTCACCGCAGGTGACATTTATAAACTAGAGGGTGGGGTATTATTTAAAGTAGGATAATGCAAACACAGGTTGGGCCTCTTTTGAATTGGAGAGTGCCTCTGATGACGTGCATTGAAGTACACACACGTGGTCATGTTCTGTGTGATATGGGGCGAAGTGCACTGGCTTGAAAAGAAGTGTTATAAGTAAAATAGGGAGGAAGAGGGAGGGGAGACCTGAGCTCTTGTCCCTGACTCTGTCGGAATACAGCCTAAACTGTACGTGAGTGGACTATGGAATAGGAACCTCAAGTAACTTAAACTGCATTTCTCCAATGTCAGGTTCTGAGCTCTACTGTGTTCTCTAGCTTCCGGCTCTCTATTGTTTTAGGCTAATATCCTTGTGGAAAAAGATGGCTCACTCCCTGCCATATTTACTACCTAGTCCATACAAAGGGAGAATTTCTTATTAGTGTCCCTTTAAAACTTGGTGCAGAATTTGCATCACTTACAGTGGCATGCACTCCAGCAGAAAGAGATTTGCCATATCTATGGAGATGCCTGCAGATAAGGCTGGGGGGTGAGAACTCTGCCCATTCATCTGATGACTCAAGCTATTCTCACAGATGAGAAGAGAGAAGACATGGTCACTGGTGGTCATCAGCCATCCTTTTCACAGATCCTGTCATGCTTGAACGTTTGGAACTCTGTAGTCTGCTCTCTCTATTCCTGAAACATGAAACAGCTCTGCCATGGGTTGGGGAGTCTGGATTAGTGGTGAGGGAACATCATGGCCACCACCAGCTTCATTTCTTTGCGCAGACTCAACTTTCAGTTGGAATGCGCTGGTCCTCACTGAGCAATCACTGGGGTTTGTCCCTTTCATCCATACCCAGCTAGTATTTCCCATGAGATCTTTGGCTGCTTTGGATGCTTGGGTCCCAAGCATCACAATGTACAGGAAATAAGAGCAGGAGAATTTCTCCTAGCCCAGAGTGTAATCCTGGGGAGTTGGTTTTCCACTCTACAGATTTTTCTAGTCTAAATACTAACCATAAAGAGATTTTTCTAAACAATGAATGATACTTACTTAGGAAAACAGAGCTTTGTGATGGGAATTTGTGTGCCAAAGAAAATTATAGGCAGACCACAAGGAAACTGAGGCCGTGAGAAGTTTTCAAAAAACAAAATGAGGACCATGCAAAACCATTTTTAACAAAAATTCTTTTTAAAAAAATGGTTATTTTTGTTCTGTGTGAATGGATGTTTTGCCTGCATGTACGTCTGTGAACCATGTGTGTGCCTTGTACCTGTGAAGACCAGAAGAGGGTGTCAGATCCCCTGGAACTGGAGCTATAGACAGTTGTGAGCCACCTACCATGTGGCTGCTGAAAATCAAACCTGGGTCCTCTGGAAGAGCAGCCAGTGCTCTTAACTGCGGAGACATCATTTCAGCCCCTTTTGACTACTTTTTTTTTTACAATTTTTTTTTTCGAGACAGGGTTTCTCTGTGTAGCTTTGCGCATTTCCTGGAACTCACTTAGTAGCCCAGGCTGGCCTCGAACTCACAGAGATCCGCCTAGCTCTACCTCCCGAGTGCTGGGATTAAAGGCGTGTGCCACCATCACCCGGCCCCTTTTGACTACTTTTTAATCTTTGCGTTTTATACTTTATTTCATCCAAATGGCCAAAAAGAGGATGATCCTTGTTTTTTAATAATATATTTTTTTGGAGTTCTAAATACGTCATTTTTCCTCTTTTCTTCCCTCTAGCCAACCTCTCCCATGCAACCTCCTTCCTGTCTCTCAAATTCATGCTGTTTTTTCTTTACTTGTTGTTTTACACACACACACACACACACACACACACACACACACACACACACACTCACTCCTAAATATACAAATACAACATGCTCGGTCCATATCATGTATATAGTATCAGGGCCTTCCACTGGGTATTAGATAACCAGTTGGTGTTCTGTTCCCTAGGGAAGATAATTTCTCCTGCTCTTGGGATTCCCCGGTTACCCACAGTTCATTGTCTAAGGGTTGAGGTCCCATGAGCTTTCCTCTTCCTGTCTGTTGGTATCGTCCTTGTTCCGGTCTAGTTTAGGCAATCGTATTGCTGAGATTTCACGTGTATAACTTCCATGATATTTCTAGGAGGCACGGTCTCACAGAAGACTCGCTTTTCCTCCGGCCCTTAGAATTTGTCTGCCCCTCTTCAGCGATGCTTCCTGAGTCTTAGGTGTAGGAGTTCTGTTGTAGTGATCTGTCTGTTGGGGCTGGGTACCACAATAACTTCTCTCCAAATTGTCCTTGGTTGTGGTTTCCTGTAATGGTCTACATCTGTTGCAAAGAGAAGTTTATTTGATAGGGCATAAAAAAAAACTACACTTATGTAGGCATAAGGATAAATATCTAGAGTGCAGTTAGGATCATGCTTGTTTGGGGAGTCTCTTGGACAACCCTGAGCGACAACTCAAAATGGGGCTTCTCATGGCTGGTGTTGGGGTCTTTGCTAGCTAATCCGTGGCTCTTGTGGGGGAGTACTGTCAGCCCAGGTGGGAATTTTTAATTTTAGGTACATAATGAATATTATGGTGGCTTGTGACTTTTTCAGACATCCTTACCATTATTTTGCACTCCCCTTACTTTCTATATTTCTCTTCCTCTCCCCTCCCTAATGACCACATTTTTCCCATTCCCGCCTGAAATCACTTGTACCCTCTCTATTTCCCATCCATGTACTTTCTTTACTTGCCTACTTCTATAGTCACTCCAGGTTATATATTTACATGTGAAGAGCTGGAGCTTGGAACCACAGATGGGTGAGAACATGTAACATATGTCTCTCTCTGTCACTCAATATGGTCTTTTTCTAATCCCTGCAAATTTACCTAAAATTTCATGATATTTTTTTCTTTACAGCTAAATAGTATTCCCTAGTGTATATGCACCACATTTTCATTACTCATCAGTTGAAGGATACCTGGTTGGTTTCCATTCCCTGGCTATTGTGAGGAGAGCAGAATGAACATGCTTGAGCAAGTGTCTGAGGAGCAGGCTGTTGAGTCTTCTGGGTATATGCCGAGGAGTGGTCGAGCTGGACCATATGTATGGTAGACTTAAGTTTATCTCTTTGATAATTGTCCACACTGATTCACAGAGAGGCTGGACAAGTCTGCAGTGCCAACAACAGTGGGCGAGGGTCCCCCTTCCCCCCACCCCCTCTCCATCACTTGCTGCCTCTTGATCTGTTCTTTGCCATTCTGACTGGGGTACAGTGAAGTCTCAAAGTTCTTTTGATTTGCATTTCTCTAACTGATAGGAAAGATGAACATTTTTTTTTTGAGATATTTCTTAGCAGAACTTTTTTATTTCCTTAGAGAACTCTCCAGGTGCCAAGCCCATTTTGTGAATGGGTCATTTCATTTTTTTTCACACTTTGTTTTTCCAGTGCCTTATATTTTCTGTAGATTAATCCTCTGTCTGATGTACATCTGGCAAAGTTTCTCTTCCATTCTGTGGGCTTCCTCTCCATCCAGTTGACTGTTTCTGAGCTATACAGATGCTTTTTTTAGGTTTAGGAGATTTATCAGTTGTTGGCCTCCACTCCTGGACAAATGAGGTCCTATTCAGAAAGTCTTTTCCTGCACCTTGTCAGGCGCTGCCTGTGTTTTATTCTAGCAGTTTGGGCATTTCAAGTTTAGGTCTCTGATTTATTTGAAGTTAGTTTTTGTGCAAAGTGATAGATGTGGATCTAATTTCATTCTTCTGCATGTGGACATTTGGTTTCCCCAACACCATTTGTTGAAGATGTATGTACACATTCCGTTTTCCCAACCTGCTTGTTGAAGATGCTGTCTTTTCTCCAGAGAATGTTTTTGGCCTTCTTGTCCAAAAGTAGATGGCCAAACTTATGTGCCGTCTCATGTTTGGGTCTTCTGTTTTCTTCCATCGGTCTCCATGTCCGTTTCTATACCCGTTCTATACTGTTTTTATTACTATGGCTCTGGAATATATCTTGAGGACTGGGGTGGTGACCTCTCTAGCATTGCTCATTTCACTAACAATTTTATGACTATCGGGGGTCTTCTGTGGTTCCATATGGGTTTTAGGATAGTTTCCTTCTATTCTGTGAATAATGAGATGGGATTTTTCTTGGGATAGCATTGGATATCTAAATGGCTTCTGGTGGATTTGTCACTTTCACAATATTAATTCTACTGATCTACAAACATGGGATGTCTTTCCATTTTCTGGTGTCTTTATCTCTTCAGAAATTTTAATGTTTTCATTGTAGAGATCTCTCACCTCTTAGTTTTATTACTGTATACTTAATTCTCTTTGAGACTATTGTGAATGGGAGTGTGTCCATGGTCTTTTTCTCTAATTGTAGTTGGTGTATAGAAAGGCTGTTGATTTTTGGAAGTTTGTACTATATCCTGCCACTTTAGTGAAATTGTTATTGTCCCTGCAAGTTTTCTCATGGAATTTTGGGATCTCTTATTCATAATATCATCTGCAAATAGGGTCAGTTTGACTTCTTCTCTTCCTATTTTTATCTATTTTATTGCCTTATTGCTCCAGCTAGTGCTTCAAGCACAATATTGAAAAGGAGTAGAGATAATGGACAGTCCTGTCTCATTGCCGATTTCACAGGGATTGCTTTAAGTTTTTCTCCATTCAGGATGACATTGACTGTGCTTCTCACATATATTTTTATTATAGTGAAGTATGTTCCCTCTTATCCAAGGCCTTTTCTACATCTGCTGACATAATTATGTGGGTTTTTTTTTTCATTTCCTTGTTTGTTTGTTTATTGGTCATTAAGTCCATTTATGTGGTTTATTACATTTATTTACTTGTAGGTCTTGAACCACACCTACATTTCAGGGATAAAATCAACTTGGTCATGGCGGATAGTCTTCTTGGTGTATGTGTGCATTTGGTTTGCAAGTATTTTATTAAGCATTAAAAAAAAATCTATGTCCATCAGGAATATTGGCCCACAGTTTTCTTTTTTAGTTGTGTCTTTATGGCATTTTGGTATTAGTTTGATAGTGGCTTCATATAATTTTGGGGTGCTTCTGTTTCTTTTCTGTTCTGAATAGTTTAAGAAGGATTGGCAGTAGGTCTTCTTGGAAAGTCTGGTAGGATTCTGCTCTGGACCCATCTGGGCCTGGACATTTTTTAGTTGGGAGTTTTCTGACACTCTTTCACATGCCTCTTTCATTTTGGGTCTGCTTATGTTATTGACTTCTGGTTTTGTTGTAGTGGGTTTGGATGAATCTAAAAATTCACCCATTTATTTAAGGTTTCCCAACTGAATGGAATGCAGGGTTTTAAAGTATTCCCTTTATTTATATCTGAACCTGTTGTAATGTTCCCCTGTTCGTTACTGATTCTGTTAACTTTGGTCTTCCTGTTCTTTCTTTCCAGTAGGAGGAAAAGGGTCTGTTTATCTTCTCAAAGAACCAGATCTCAAGTTCATTGATTCTTTGTGTTGTTTTCCTTCTTTCTATTTCATTCACTTCAGCCCTGATTTTATGAATGAAGTCCACTTGCCATCTAGTGGGCTTGGTTTGTTCTTGGTTGTTCAAATTTTTCAGTGGTGCTATCAAGTCGCTTCTTTGTGCTCTGATTTTGTTTTTAATGCAGACACTTACAGCTGTGACTTGCTCCTTGTAGAACTGTTTTTCCTGTGTCTCAGAGGTTTCTGTTGGTTGTGTTTTCTTTTTCTTTAATTCCAGGAAATAATTTTTTAAAATTTCTTTCATGATTTCTTTTTGACCCATTAATCATTCAGTAATGGGCTGTTTAATCTCCATGAGTTTGTGTATTTCCTAAACACTGGTTTGCTGTCAATTTTAAGTTGTATTACATTGGAGTCAGTTGGATACACAGAGTTGTTCCAGTGTTACTGAATTTGAATTTGTTAGGATTTGTTTTGTGTCCCAGAGTGTGGTCTATTTTATAGAGGTTTCCATGAGCTGCTGAGTAAAATATGTATTCTTTGGTGTTTGAGTAGAATAGATAATCTTACATCTATTTGATTATGATGTATTTAATTTTGATGTTTCTCTAAACAGAGATGTTTGTCCTAATGACCATTCTACTAGAGAAAAAGTGAGATATTGAAATCACCTAGTCTTAATGAGTTAATGATAATCTATGTCTTTAATTCTTAATTATATATTCAATTTAATTAAGTACACTTTTTATGAAACTGGGTACATCCCAGTTTGGTGCATATATGTTTAGGGTAGTAATGTCTTCTTGGTAACTGTTCCCTCAATGTGACAAAGTGTCCCTCTTTACCTCTTCAGGTTAGTTTTAGTTTGAAGTCTATTGGGTCAGATATTAGGATAGTGGTGCCTGCCTGATTCCTTTCCCTTTTGACTAGAGCCCTTGGGGCATCCTTGCACTCTAAGGCAGTACTGACCTTTAAAGCTAAGACATGTTTCTTGTAGACAACAGGTCACTTTTGTTTCTTGACTCATTCAGTCATCCAGTGTCTTCTGCTGGGAGAAATAGGGGCCATTAATATTTCAGGGTTTTATTGAAAGGTGTGTGTTGATTGGGATCATTGTATTGTTGAGTCTGGTGGAGGGGTGTTCTAAGTGGTGCTTTGTGTTGGAGTAATTTTATCCATGTTTGTTTTCTTTCCTCTGTCTCCCTCTGTTCTTTCCTCTCTTCACCCCAACACATTGCTTCTGACATTTTGTAGCTCTTGGATATAATTTCTTTAGGCTGCTTATGTCTTGGGAAGTTTTTCTTTCTCTTTCAATTGTGGAGATAGTTTTGGTGGGCACATTAATCTGGGCTGGTCATTGTGGTCTTTTAGGGTTGGGAATGCATTGGTCTGGGCTTCTCTGGCTTTCAAACTTTCCATTGAGAAATCAGCTGTTAATCTGATGGGTTTTTCTTTATAGGTAACATGTGTTTTTTTTCCCTCTTAGCTTTCGGTCCTCTCTCTTTGTTCTGTATACTTAATGTTTTAACTATAACATACCACTGGGGAGTTTCTTTTCTGGTCCTGTCTATTTGTGCTCTGTGCACTTCTTGTATTTGTGTGGGTATGTCCTTCCTTATTTGGGGGAAGTCGTCTTCTATGATCCTTCTAATGATCTGGCTGATGCCACTGATACGGGACTCTTCTCTCTCATGTTTCTATGGTTTAAAGGCTTGGTGTTTCTTCTGTGTTTTCTGGTTTGTTTTGTTTTTTAATTTCATAGTCTTTGCTTATTTGTCTGGGCCCTTTGTTTTATCTGCTGTATCCTATCATCTTCCTGGTTCATTCTACTTATGAGACTTTCTCTTAGGTTTTCTAGTTGGGCTGTTGGGTTTTTCATTCCCATCTTCATTTTCTCTTGAGTCCTCTTCAATGTTTTTATCTCTTTATTGCATTCCATTTTCAAATCCTCTATTGTCATCAATTTCATCAGCCTTATGTTTGTGTTTTCTTTGGTACTGCTCAGACATTTATTCTCTTTAATTTATTGAGCTGTTTATATCTTCTTTAAACTCCTTAAATCATTTGACGAAGTTTATGGTAGGTATTTTAAATTCTGTATCCTGGGCTTCATCTGGGTAATTCTCACTGGAGAACACTTCTGTAGGACTGGTGGATTTTGGAGGGGAGATCCTGCCTTGATCTTTCATATTGTTTGAATACTTGCAGTGATACCTGGGCATGTGGACTTTTGTCAGTTCTGTATCTGATCTAGACCGAGTAGATGCTCAGAACCCAGGTTGTACAGGCCCGGTCAGGACTAAAAATTGGATATAATGGAGTCAGGTGGACACAGTGAGCTGGCTGGTGTGTAGGGTGTGTGTCCTGTTCCTATCCTGAAATTTGGAGGTAGATCTAGGATTTGATGTGGGTGTGTGCAGAGGAGGATCTGTGGACTCACCTGGGTAGACTCTGGAGAAGGGTGTACAGGATCTGGTTGGGTGAAGACCATGGATGTGGCCTGGGAGGAGCCTGTAGGTTGTAGGCAGTCAGGGAGGGTTCTACAGGAAGCTTAGAGATGTGTGCTGTGCAGGCAGGGGTGGCCGGACTAGGCTGATGTACTGGACATGAGGTCTGGGCTAGATCTGGGGTTTGAGGAAGGGTACATGAAGGGGAGGACCAGGCAGACTCATTTTGATAGACTCTGGGGAAGGATTGATCCTTGATTAAAAAAAAATAACAAGAGTACCACTGGCCCAAGGTTGAACACACACACAAATACACACACACACACACACACACACACACACACACACACACACACACATTCACTGGTCTGAGTTCCTAGCAAAAGTAAGCGCTCTCTCTCTCTCTCTCTCTCTCTCTCTCTCTCTCTCTCTCTCTCTCTCTCTGTGTGTGTGTGTGTGTGTGTGTGTGTGTGTGTGTGTGTGTGTGTAAGGTTGCAGTATTTGTGGTTCTGGAAGTCTTTTGTTTTGGTTAACAGGCATGAATACACAGGATCCCCTCCTTAATAACCTTTTGGTTTGCTTCATTTATTTATGTACTTACTTTTATCTAGGGCTTGGCAAAAATGATTCCATAACTTTCACACAGTTATTCAATCAGTTAATGTCTTGATCCTGTGACCTTTATCAGGTCAGGGATTATGGACAAAAATTGACCAACTGTCTGTAACGATGGGACCCATAGCCATTGCTAACGGGTTGATCTAACTCTAAGTAGAAAGCATTGAGTGAAAAACACTGAATTCATAGAGCCTAAAGGTGGAAGGGTTCTTGATTCCTGTGCTTCACTCTGGTTTTCTGGGGCTCTGGTGGCATAGGAGCCATCTATGAGTGCTCATCCACTTTGCTCAGGCCGTGGTGACCCTCTGGTCTAGCGATGTGTGTGATATCCTGCAGAGTTGGAGGTATAATGGAATCCCATTTGTCAAAGCAAACTGCTGAATTTGATTCCTTAGGAGCTGGAAAGCACTGCTATGCATATGTAAGAACCCTGTCTCTGTGGGGTAGGACATTAAGCCCAGAGGAAGATCTGCATGTCTCATCTGAGTAATGAGCCATGAAATTGACATTATAAGTTTTAATTATTATTAATGCCTTGCAGGGTAGCTGGTGTTAATTATTCTGTAGGCTTCCCAGATATATTTCTTCCCTTTTCCTTTTATTTCCTTTTCTTAATGCCTTAATGGAGGCTTCCTGGTCGTGTTTGAACTCAATTCTTCCTAAGGGGAATGCCCTCCCTGTGAGAGAAGTTGTCTCTGGAAAGAAAGCAAATGGCTGTGATTGGAAGACAGGCAGCGGGAACCTGGGAGTTCGATGGGCTGCCACGGTGAGATTTGCAGGAGTCTCATCTCTGCTCCCTCCCCGGTAATACTCATCTTCCTCTAGGACCATCCATGAACTAATTAGTGAACCTTATAATGGGCTTTGAAGATCAAAGACTGTGGAAAGGGCAATAAGTCATGTTTTTGAGCATCTTTTAACAGGGAGTTCCGGTTTCTGGCTCTTATGCTCCTGGATAACTTCCTGTTAACATCATTTCTGGTGTGTGTGTGTGTGTGTGTGTGTGTGTGTTACTCAGAACTGTGTCTATATTGCTTTTATAGACTTTGTTCTATTAGATACTCAAGAGAATCAGAAGGGATGCAGGAGTGAGCTCTGACCTCCCCTTCCCCCTGCCTATTCCCACTTACCTACTAACTGCAGCAGAGACACAGGCCTGACTCGGGAATACCCCGAGTTTCTTTGAACTCACAGCAAAAAGATGGTCTCTAGTGTTTCTCGGGCTTCTCTCAGGTCCTAGTTGTCAGGGTGAATACAGCCCAGCCCTGTTAATGCAGCAGACAGGAAACTTCCAGGTCTAGGAGCCCAGTACCAGTGCTGTGGATCTAGAAGGGGGAAAGAGATGGTGTGGAGCTGTGTCAGCAGAGCCCACAGAATTCAGAAGTGTATCTCCTCCTCGGGAGCTGTCATGTTACCCAGCGTGGCTAGAAAAGTATGCATTTGCTCCTGTGCCAAGGAGTTGGGATCCCTTGGCACAGTGAAAGCCACTGGAATTTGCAGGGTAGGCTCTGGTTTACACTGGTGCAGCCAGCACACAGTATAGTACATTGAGGAGAGGTAGGTAAGGGGTTAGACGCAAGATTATAGCAGTAGATTAGCAAGCTTTGAGGAGGAAGGCTGGGGTTCGGGGAAGGATGGGCACAGTTAGATGGAGTTTGCATGGTCAGGATGAGGAATACAGGAAGTAGGGATAAAGGGACAGAGAGAGCATATGTGATGTCCAGAAGACCTGCGTTCCAAACAAGTGGCTAGACTGTTTTGAAATCTAGTGGTCGGCGTGGACATGGACGTACAGGTAGATTTGAGAGTTGGGGACACACAGAGGCAAGTAGAATTGGGCCTGTAACAGTGGTGATGAGTAGCCTGTGGCCCACATATGTGTGGGACTGGCAGCCATGTAGAGAATCAACAAAAACCAGGGTCCCCTGAGGCTCAGGATTGATGCCTTTCAGGACCAGGAAATGGGCAACTTGTGGGTCTCTGGTCTCGGCAGTATTCTGCAGTCCAGGCCCTAAAGCCAAACTGGCTCCTAGGAATTTCCTCTTTCCCTGGCACTACATTCCTACCCTCCCAGCTACACTGGGTAATACAGTGCCATGGTTGTCCATATGGATGAGAACGGTACTTGAAATGGTCCCTGTGTCAGCCTGGCTGGAGAAAGCCAAGTCCTTTCTGAGCAGGGGTGGCTGGGGGAGGAATCCATGTTCATTGGAATGAGATCTTTGAAGGAGAGGGCAATGGCGTAGGTTTGGCATGGTCTACACTGCTCACACTGTGATCAATGGTAGCAGAAGCTTTCAAACAGCCACCAAAGCCCTTCTCTAAGATTACTGCTTTGAGCACACACACTTTCAATGAGAAGATGAGTCTAGGAAAGAGAGGGCACACAATGCCAGTCTATGTCAAGGGAAGTTCCTGTGGGTACCTAGTGGAAGTGCTTTTCTGAACAAAAGAACATGTTTTCTTAATGCCACTCGAAACCCCTTTTCTGAGGAAAATTCTAAGTGTTACCATATAGTCAATAGTGAAAATATTCCTGCCAGGAAATTCCTGTCATTGTTTGACTTTTAATGTGGCGGTAAGCAGAGTTGAAGAAGGAGAAACAGCATCTTTCTGTAAATTAGCTAGCAGAGCGGGGCTGGGTTTCCCGATCTATTGATATCCTGAGCTTGGTTAAATTCTTGGTTATTAGGGAATGTGCTGTGAATTGAGGGGTACTTGGCAGCAACCCTGGCCCTGCCCATTACATGCCACCAGTACATCTCCTTGTTGTGACAACCAAAAGTATCTTGAGAAAAATTGTTCCCAATGGAAAAGCCATGGGCCAGGGACTGGCTGGCCATTATATGGCCCTGGGGTTTTTCTGATGGCCCACAGCCAGCCACCTCTTTAGTCTTTTCTAAGCAAAGTATTGGATTGCAAATTGCCTTTCGCCTGTGCTCTCTAAAGTCTGGGCCTGGTACAGTCTATTGTGCTTAGACCGCAAAGCTATCCAGAATGAGTTCTGTAATGAAAAGTTCTCTGGTGTTACTATTTAATTGGCTAGTGGGGGTTGTTTGTCAATCTGCCAGCAGGTTTCTCTTAAATGCTGTCATCAGACATCTCTGAGACATAAATGTGGAATGATTGATTTGCAATGTACTATTAAACCCTCTACAAAGACTTTTTGATGTACTGCGGCTTTGAGCTTTGTATAGCTATTGATTGATTTAAATACTACAGAACCCTTGGCTCAGGCAGCCCTTGTGAGAAAAAATGCCACTTCTCATAGGGAATTGCTGGACATTGACTCGGGCACAAAGACAAGGCTTTCCTCGGGCACAAAATGGATTATTGAACAAGTGTGGACCACCAGGAAAGAAAAGCAAGAGACACTTATGCAGCTGGCCAGAACTTACCAATCAGGGCCAGCTAGAGAAGTACAGGGCGTGGACAGTAACATCTGATCGATGTAGGATTGGGGAGAGTTCTTGCTTCCATGACAAGGGAGCCAAAAGTCTTGTTTGGGCTTTAACTGTGGTCGCTGTTTGAGACCACAGTAGCAAATGACATTCAAATAAGTTGATCCACATTGACAGAATGACAGAACACCTCCTGACTGTACAAGACCAGGGTTAGATATTCTTGGAAGTGTCCCTCCCTCTGGAGCAGATGGCTGTGTGGAGTGACAGCTTGTATGGCTTGGGGAACGGGAGGTGTGTGACCTGGGACTAGAGGCGGAGTAGCCTCTGAATTCCTCTGCCGGACATCTCTCACCTGGGCTGGGCGAGTGTGTACCACTGGTCCACAGCAAGGGAGACACACACAAGGGGTGAGACGTTGGCTGCCCAACTTGCTTTGAACCAGCTGCCCCCTCCTGTGCCTGTATCCTCCTCATCTCCGACAGATAATAACCCATCACCTCCTTGGGAGCCTTTTCAATGCGGTGAAGTGGTCTCTGTAGAAAGCTGGGCTGCACTGGGCCCTTATGAATAGGATTGAGAAGTTTGCTCTTGTAGGGACTGTCTTGCTGAGGTCAGAGAACTTACATGTTCCTATGTTAGACTGTTTGTTCCTTGAATAGAATGTTTTCTGGCCTCAGAATGTTGTTGACACTTAAGACACGCAATGACTATTGAACCCACGCTTCCAAGGACAAATTTCTCGGGTTATTAGGGAGGGCCATTCCAAGTAACCACCTGCTATTTTCTGTTTCAGAATCTATCCCAGCTTCCCTATGGCAAGGCCCTCTACAGCTATGAGGGAAAAGAACCTGGTGACCTCAAGTTCAACAAAGGGGACATCATCATCCTGCGGCGCAAGGTGGACGAGAACTGGTACCATGGGGAGCTGCAGGGCACTCATGGCTTCCTCCCGGCCAGCTACATCCAGTGTGTCAGGCCTTTGCCGCAGGCTCTGCCCCAAGGCAAAGCACTTTATGATTTTGAGATGAAGGACAGAGACCAAGACAAAGATTGTCTGACCTTCACTAAGGTAAGCTGAGCCCCATGGTTGGCCCTTATGTCTACTCATGTCTTCCTAACCAAGAGGCTACGTCTAGGCTTCTCTGAGAGGCCATGAGCAAATCACCACCCACCCTCCCTGTGCCTGTGAAGAAGGGGGAATGTGTCTTGCTTCGTGGATTTGATTGTTTTGTTATTGATTTTGTTTGTGTGAATGAGAACTCCTCAGAGGCTGTGTCTACAGAGGGGTGACTGACTGATTAGAAGCTCAGGGCCGTGGAGAGATTGGAGTGTTGCAGGTCCAGAGATTAACTACCCTGTCTTAGGCTTGCATTATCCCCAATAGCCATTCTTTGACTACCTCAATGTCGGAACTAACATCCTCTGACTGGCAGATGAAAACCTTTTTGAACCTACTAATGTAACAAACTACTGGCTTCCACCACCCCAAAGGCTGAGCATGTCATCAGAGAACATCTTAGGCCTATAGACAAGCTTCTCTCAACTTGCTGTATTGTAGCAATCTAATTGGTCTTAATAATAGAAACCTGATGTAGAACTGAATGGTATTGTAAAATAAAATAAAAGAGAAAAAACATAATAGAAACCTGGAGTCAGATATAGGGTAAATGCTGAAAGATCAGAGAAATAAAGTAGCCAGAGTCACCTCTTACCTCGACAACTCTACAAGAGCCTTAAAAGGGGGGCTCTTGTCTCCTCCCACCTTATATTACTGTCTCCACCTGCCTAGTGCTGGGATTAAAGGCGTGTACCACGGCTGCCTGGCCTCTATAGTTAACTAGTGGCTAGCTCCTCACTCTGATCTCCAAGCAAGCTTTATTTGTCAGAACACAAACAAAATATCACCACACTGTATTTTAAACGACTGGACTATTGACTTTCCTTGTTCTGTAAAAACTATATAACTTCATGAAATGACTTCCATGATGGGACATGGCTTTGGGGGGTAGGGTAACCCAAATGTGGTTTCCCAGGTCCTGGTCATTCAAAATGGCTCCAGAATAATCCATCTCTTACTCTCTTCGAGGTGAGAGCTGTGGTTTTTGCACTGACATTCCTTCTGTTTTGATTTGTTTCATCTTTGATGGTGGAATGGTAAGAGATGGCCTGGCCCACTGATGCATGGCTCCAGCCAGCACTGGTGCTGACTCTTGAGATGGGTGAGCTCTCAGCATCAGTAGTAATTTTACCATTTTCAATCGTGAGTATATGCAAGGGAGCTGAGTGTTCCTAGGACTCCAGGGATCATGGTAGAACTACTGTAGAGCCCCAGTTCATTCCGTAGAGCTGTCGTATCAGGCCTCAAAGCCCACATCACACCCCTCCTGCAAGGCAACAGTGGAATCAACTAGGCATGAAGAATCTCTATTATTATTATTATTAATTTATGGGTATAATGTATTGCCTGCATGTATGTCTGTGTACCATGTGCATGCATGATGCCCACAGAGGCCAGAAAGAGGGCATTGGATCTCATAGATTTGGAGTTATAGATAGTTATGAGCTGCTATATGGGTGCTGAGAGTTGAACTCGGGTCCTCTGGAAGAGCAGTGGGTGCTGTTAACCATTGGGCCATCTCTCCAGCCTGGCATGGAGTATCCTTTGAAGTACCTAGCTTGAGGACTTGGTCACTAACCAAACAGCATTTCCTGTGGAGCCAGTGAAACGATGAGTCAGGTTTGTGGTCTTACTGGAGTTCCTGTCTTTATTCATGGCTGCCAGGTGACCGAGCAGCGCTTGTACTCATCACAACATTTAAAGTTGCCAGGGAAGCAGGTGGAGCCTTGTGGTATTTACTCTGGGATCCTCTCTCCTCCCTCCTTCCTCCTCCTTTTCCTTCTCCTGCATCCTCGCTCCAAGGCTGTAAATGACAGAACTGGATGCGGTATCTGGCTCCTGGAGATTATAGTCACTCTTCCCTACCCCCACCCGCCTCCTCCTCCTCTGCAGGTACAGAGCTTGGCTGTAACATTGCAGCTAGCTCACCAGCGGGCTGCAGGAATACCTCGCACTCCGTTTTAAGTTGATGGTTCCTGTGCCAGACTGCTGTGTCTGTCTTCTTCTATTGTGCACCCTGACAGTGACTAATCTATTTTCCGTTCTGGGAACCAGCTCTTTCTCTCTTCCTTTCATCGAGGCGTTGAGATGCTAATTCCCACTGTCATCTCACTTAGCTCCCGGGGGAAGCCCGCCCTGGTCTTCTTCACTGTCTCCTTCTCTTTTCCTTTTCTCAGTCTGAAGCCTCTGGTGCCTTCCCAGGATGCCTTGCAGGCTCCTCTGCTCTGGAGAGCCTGCCCGGAGCGACGGCACTCCATCCTGTGTGTGCTGGTGCTCTGCTCTGGCAATTGTAACTTCTTAGTGTCCCCTTGCATCCTTGCTAAGAAAACAGGCTCCAAATGACTGTTAGCTCTCATGGCTCCAGCGACTGAATCAATGGAATCAGACTCTCTTTGTGGGCACGGGGTGGGGTGGGGGGGACGACTTGGCAGGACAGCTCACCAAGTAGACTGTAACGCCCTGGAGTGTTTCCTGACAGGCCAGCTTCTCCTTGTAGGATCCTGGACTCCCTTGCCTTCCATTTCCATTCTAGGTGCCTCTGCCTGTAGCACTCACTGCCGGTAAAGACCAGGGTCCCCTGAACAAGAGGACAAATGGATATTTGTCTGTTTATTACACACACACACACACACACACACACACACACACACACACACACACACACTTCTGGGCCTGACCCATGCTAGGCACTGTACTGTGTTCAGAGAGACAGAGGCCCGGCCCTTCCTGGAACCTGGACTTGGGAAACAGGTCCCGAATAAGTCTAGAGAAATGAGTGTAACAAAAGACTGTCTCAAGGGAAGCTGCATGGTATCGCCATATGCAGGAGGAAGATGAGACAAGGCGGGAAGACTCCAGTGCAGAGGGTGATAGACCCGAATATTCCGTGTTTCCGAAGAAACTGTCCATTAGTCTTCGAGGGGCAGATGAGAGCTGAGCTTGTCTCGGATTGGTTCTGTGGCTGGCATGTTTAGGATGTGTGGCTCTGTTGGCCTCAGTACGTCCCTGATGTAGGTTTGGTATTTTTAGGCTCCCTAGAAGGAGACTTGGACCAGCTGTGACAGGGTCCAGGGCTCTCCTGTCACCAAGGGTGGCTGTTTCTATGGCATCCAGATGGAAGTATCATATCACACCATCTTTGTACAAGGACCCTCTTTCTTGAATTCTATAAAGAGTGGGAGGCCTCCCGAGTGTGACTCCCAAAGCACTGAGACACCTACCGTATCATGTCCATGTCAGCTTGTCCCTCGTGCATCTATGCCCCACCCCCATCCTCCAAGGAGCAAAGTTGCCCCTTTTTGGTATGCATGTCTCGCCCTCTCCACACCTCGGTCCCAGAGGACGTGGGCATCTTCTTGGAGCACCCCATTTGGTTCTATGCTTCCTGGCAGGACTTGGACAGTGTCTGCAGGTGCCACTGAGATACAGCCCCATGGAGTAGGAACCAACAGTCGGATCTAAAGTGAGCTTCTGGGAACCGGCAAGTTAGTGTTATTCTAACGCCATCCATCCAGTTAGTCGACAGGCCCCTATCTGCACACGGTCCCTCCCCGAAAGCCCAGCCTTTCTGTGGACTAAGGAGACACAGAGAGAAACCCCATGAAGCCTCAGACCTGCTGGAAGGTTCGGCATTACTTGTCTTCAGTCTTTGTATTTGCACTTGCTGGGGGTGGGGGGAGATGAAGCTACAGGGAACTGATCAATACAGCTTCGAAAGTCATGTTACAAAAGGTTATCATTCTCTTCTTAAAACAGATTGGGTTTAGAATGACTTGACGCTGTTTTAATGCTCCCTATTCAAACGATAATGCTTCAGGTAAGAATGAGGTTTTGATCCAAAACGCTTTGTGACTTCTCAAATGCCACCCCAACGGAGAGTTTTAAAAGGAAGTGTCACAGTTTGGGTGTCCAATGCCCTTCACAGTCTTGTGTTTGAATCCTTGGTCCCTAGTGGTGATGCCCCACCATCTGGGGGAGGTGTCAGGCATTTATCATGTCGGGCCCAGATGGAGGAAGTAGGTTGTTGGGGAGAAGGGCCTTTGATAGGAGGTCACATCAAACTCACTTCTGGTTTCTCTCTGTTCCTGTGTGTCTACCTCATGTCCCCACTGTCACACTTTCCTTGCCCTGGTGGCTGTGCCTTCAAACAGTGAGCCAAAATAGATCTTCGTCAGATTGCTTCTTGTTAGGTATTTGGTCATAGTAACTAATATAGGAAGTCATTACCAGCCCTGGTTTGTACAGATCTATTTGGCCTTGCAAATGCCGGGATGGTACACATCTAAATGACATCATGGTCTGTGGTGGCAACCCCAGGTGACATGAGCCAGGGACACTGAGGCATAAGCATCATTAAGTTAACTGAGGTGTGAGGTAGCAGGAGGCTGTTGGGACATGGCCGTGTGTGTCTCAGTGGGGCTCTGGGAATTGCCCACGTCTTGCCAGGGATGTAGATGTGGAGAGTGAGAAGTGAGAGATGCACACAGAACAGGACAGTTTGGCTCTTTGGAGGACAGGGGTGAGGCACAGATGGACTCCTAAACAGGTAACGTAGATACGGTGGGTGTCGCCGTGCTTCGGGAGTCAGATCCAGAGGTCTCTCACTCTCTATAAGAACCCATGGGATTCGAGAAAAGAAAGTCCTTGTGCAATCATGCTGTAGCATCGTAAGTCAGAGACAGAGACAAGTACCATCAGTCTGCTGAGGTGTGCAGTGGCAGTCAAATAAAGAGGTGAGCTTTGGCCATAAGAGGGAGTGGTGAGTTTCATTACAGTTTCAGCAGCTTGCTACCATTCTCTCTCTCTTTTTTTGTTCATTTTTATTTATTTATTTATTTTTCTATTATCAGCTTGATACAGCATAAATTCTTATCCTAATAGTGAAATGTTTCACTGAGGCTTGCCCCATAATTGAGTAAAACTAAAACTTATTATAAGCCACAGTCATCTGAGGGTCCCCCCTGCTATATAGCCTCCCTAGTTCTGTGGGTTGCAGTCTGACTGTTCTTTGCTTTATATCTAGAATCCACTTATGAGTGAGTACATACTGTGTTTGTCCTTTTGGGTTTGGGTTACCTCACTCAGGATGATATTTTCTAGTTCCATCCATTTGCCTGCAAATTTCAAGCTGTCATTGTTTTTCTCTGCTGAGTAGTACTCCATTGTGTATATGTACCACATTTTCTTAATCCATTCTTCAGTTGATGGGCATCTAGGTTGTTTCTAGGTTCTGGCTCTTATTTCTATTCAACTATAAAACTCAGAAAATGCTTCTTGAGCTCCCACTGTACAAGTTCTAGAGACACTGGCATCATTGTGCTAGGGAACGCTACTGACTGTAAAGGGCCTGGGTTGCACTGATAATTCATTCTGCAGCATTGTGAATATGCAAAGGCTACAAAGTCTTTCCCAGCAATGCCTGGCTGCTCATGGAAGTCCTTTTGCTCCCCAACACCAGCAGTACTGAAACTGGCCATGTCCATCTCAATCCTCAATGAGAAGTCACATGAAGAGCCACAGAACATGGTAGATCAGTGGTTCTCAAGCTGTGGGTGACCTTTAGGGGTCAAACCGTTCTTTTATAGGGGGTCACCTAAGATCATCAGAAATATCAGATACTTCCATTCCAATTCATGACAGTAGCAAAATTACAGCCATTAAGTAGCAACAAAAATAATCTTATGGTTGGGGGTCAGCACAGCATGAGGAAGTGTATTAAAGGGTCACAGCATTAGGAAGGTTGAGAACCACTGTGGTTGGTATAACCACTGCTTCATTCAGACCCTTAACTCATCCTCTAGTCTTCAGCTGCTCACAATGCTCTAGGGCCCAGGGAATGCTTTGAGTTAGCAAAAAGTCCTTTACAAATGCCCCCACAATATGTCCTGACCTGCTCAGACTATGGTTCTGCTGGTGTCTCTGCAAACTCCCGCATCTGACCTGCTTAAGATCATATGCTGTCTTTTAAATGACCATTTCCCAACAGCCCAGGAGCTCTTTCCTGTGTGAATCAATCCAGTATGATTCCCAGACTCTGTTCTTCCTACCCAAGGGACTGACTGCATATTGCTTATATCCAAGAGTCATATGAGAAAATCTTGGGGTTTTTGTGTCATATAGTGACTTTGGAGCATGGATCTAATTTTTGAGTTTTCTTTTTTTTTTAACTGAAAAATATAGTTGATGTCGGGATTACATTAGCGAAGGCATGTGATGAATGGAGTTCATAGGAGACATTCATATGTCTTCTGTCTGTCCTTCCCTTTCTTCTGGTTCAGAGAAAGGCACAATTCTCTCAGAAGGCATGTCTGGCTTAAGGCAAGGAAACAATCACAAGAACGGAGTTTCCCCCCTGTGCCGCTTCCATGTGGAGAGACCTTGCCCTGGATGTACAAAGAGTGCTCCACAGTCTGCAGCCCAGCCAGCCGCCTGGACCAGCCTCCGGGTGCAGTCTCGCGGGCCGTAGATTCAGTCTCCACTGCCTCCTGCTGCAGGGATGCATGTTTTCCGGGCTTGGGTGACTCAGGCACGTTAGCTACATGCTCTTTCAGTATCCATGACCCAAAGCAGGAGGAGCCCAAAGAGAGATGGGGTCCTAAGTCACCCCTTTCTAAACATTCCACTTGCCTACTTGACTTGAAAAAGTTATCAGGAGCACTCAGAGTGGGGCTCAGCTCTCTTCCTGACCGTCTTCTGGATTCCTCTGGTACCGCCCTGAAAAGTGGTTTTAAAGAAGACACAGGGGCTACAGAAAAGGACATGTGCTTACAGTACCCTGGCCTTGCCCCGCCACTTCTTTGGATCTCAAGGTGGGGTTCAAAGAAACGACATGGTCAACAACCGCACAATTTAAGTAAGAAGCAAGCAATGGTCCGGTTGCCTACCTGCAAAGTCCCATCTGAAGTTTTATAGGCAAATAAGATGAATGTACAACATGGGCGCTTTTCCCTCAGACATTCCTGCGTGCTGACCTTGGCAGCATGGCCCTTGGCATGTTTACCATGGATGGATGCAGTGACTTTTCAAAGCCCTGTCACCAGGGCTCTGCTGAGAACCCATCTAAGTCAGTATCAGAACCTGCACTGTCTCCAGGGTTCTTTCTAACCCAGCACTAGGCCTTCTCAGCCCTCACTCCACTCCTTACCTAAGCCCTAGCTTACCCTATACCTGGCTGTTTCTGTCTCCAGCAGGCCTCAGGCTTCCTGGCCTGGTACATCTATCTATCTGAGAGGACCAAGCAGACACCCTTACAGGCTACTCAAGTCTTCTCTCAGAGATCGGGCCTCAATTTCAGTTTCCTGAGACTGAGCAAGCAGTTTCTGAGAGGGCCATGAACAAAAGACAATTAATCACTGATGCCCCTGCCAGCACAGACAGGGAGATAGGACGCACTAAGCCTGGGCCACCGAGCCAGCCCCCACAGTCAGTACGTGCTAGGCCAGCCAGCCTCTACAGCAGCTCAAGGACAAAGCCTGGGACTTGTCAGGGCCTGCCCCCAAATGGATAACTATAGCCCTGATGAACCCTCAACTAACCCTAGCCAATTAAAAGTTGCTAACATGATTGCCACTTGCATAAACCAATCCTGAGTCTGTTCCTATGTAGTCTATAGACCCCAAGACACCCACCCCCTTGCTTTACTCCCTATAAAAACTCTGCCCCATTGCTACTCGGGGTCTCTCCTGCTCTGCTGCTGCATCAGACAGATGGAGAGGCCCGAGTTAACTCGCAATAAAAAGACTCGTTGCTTTTGCATCGGATTTGATCTCTTGGTGGTCTTTGGGTGTCTGGACTCTGGGTGCAACACTATCTACTCCCCTATCTCTGTGCCCTTCCTCAACTGCTGGCAACTCAGCCCTCCCCTTGCTCTTTAGATCCTTCCTCTTTAGAGCTACCTCACTCCTGTGTGCTGGTGTGCCTGTGCTCGAGATTCCGTTTTTTTACCCTACCTTTCGCCTCCTTAGATGCAGGCACTTACAATATAGCAAGTCTTCTTCTCCCTGTCTTCTCCCTGAGGCTTGGTCAAGATCGCTTACTTCCCATTCTCAGCACGCAACAGTGAAGGGCATGCAGAAGGGAGAGAGATGCAAGCATCTATAATAGGGAAGCCAGAGCGCTCTGCACGTGGAGAGAGCAGACCTGGCAGTTGGTAGTGTTCATGTCTTCTCGTCGAATCTCTTTAGCCTTTTCAGTTACTTTCCAGATGTGCCAGCTGTGAGGTGTGTTGGAGAAGCCAGCTCTGTGTCGGGGCAGTGAGAGGTCTGTCCCTGCTTCTCTCTCGGAAGAGTCCTGGCCACTGGCAGCAGCTGAGTTGGGACAGATGATCGAGAAGTCTGTCAGATCAGAGCTGGGGGCTGTAGAGCCAGCTTGCTCTGTGGGGGTCAGTGGCAGCCAATGACTCCATTAAGAGCCTCTGTGGGAACACAGCAGTGACTGGAGGCACAGTTCTGTGTCATTTCTACAGCCAAAAAAAAAAAAAAAAAAAAAAAAAAAAAAAAAAAAAACCAAAACAAAACAAAACAAAAAGCTGGGGAGCTTCTGGGCTTCTGCATGTTTAATTCTCCCTCTTTCTTAACAGTGCTTTGAAGGGCAGGGCAGGGGGCTGTGCTTGGGGGTGGGGCCGTGGTCATCTTAGAAAGTTCAAGGGATCTGGTTTCTCTGGGCTCTGACGCATTACCACTTCTTTGGACATCCCTTAACTATAGTAGAGAGGATACGGGGTGGGGGGGAGGGGGAGTTGACCCCAGGGTCCCCACACCTGCTGTTGCCAATATCAGTTGCATGTGTTCTGCTTTCTCCAGCCCTGCCGAAGGGACCCTCCTGTGCCCCTTTTCCAAGCTGTACCTGTAATGTCCAAGGACGCTGTGCTCTGGCAGCCTGGAAAGGTCTAGGGACATCCAGGTACAGCTGTTGTTCTTGACAGGGGGCACTAGGCTTGTAGCTTTCTTCCTCCTCAAGTAGAAAAAGTTAACTGGCCGCATCAGTGTTAGAGGAGGCAGATACATTATTTAAAATGTCGATCTAAAGATCCTGATAGAAGGCGGCACTGTACTAGTGTATTATCTACTACGCCTTGGGAAGAAAGGCTCTCTAGCTCTTAAACAGCCCCTTCATAGTCACAGCCCCAACTTGCAATGATTTAGACCCCCCCCCTCCACCCTCCCTCTCGAGACCATCTGAATTCCGAGAAGAGCCAGGGCTCTGTGCCAATAGACATTTGGTATATTTTCCAAATTCAGAAATATCAGAGAATAGGGAAAACAGCATATGGATGAAGCCTGCCGCCCCGTAGTAAATAATGAGTACTTGACATGAAACTTATAGATGAAGTAGAGTTTTGCACCGGAAAATGTAATGATGTCATGGAAACAGTTTTCATTCATAAAATCACCGCATACTATCATGCTAGTTCAGAAACATGTCTACCTGATTTGGCCATCAGTGATGTCTGTGGTATCTTTTTGGCTTAGTTTGATCACCTACATCAGGGGGCTGGTAAACTAAGATGACCACCCAAACTGACCTGCCATTTGGTTCTGTCAATCTGGTTTTACTGGCACATAGCTGTGTGTGTCCATTCACTCAGGCATTGGCTACCTTCATGCGTCTACCACAGAATTGAGTAAATGGCCTGAGAAACCCAAAAAGGCTTACCGTCTGGTCTTTCTAGACTTGGTTACTGATGTCTGCAATAGAGCACCGCTCTAGAAGACAAATGCACAGGTGTCTCTACATGCTCCCCACGTAGCACTTGGAACCTCCCTGGATGGGGTGTCCCCGAGGAGAGGGTGAGTGGCTGTCTTAGGGAAGCAGCTGAAAACCAATGGCCAGCCCTTGCCATCCCCATTATGAAGCCTTAGTGTTCTAAGAAGGGGTATTTCTCCATGTACTAGAGAGCCTTCAAAATAATATTCCCTCTTTCCTTGTCCTTCTAAATGCACTGACCTGAGGGTTTTTGAAATTTGTGGCAACACATCTGAGACCTGATAGGATCTAACCATAAAAATTAGGCACTGTTGTTTTGGTCTTTCATGGAGTGCTGAAGAGGTCCAAATCTAGAAGACATAACTTTATGAGGGTAGCCCTGACTTGCTAGACTGTGTATCTCTATCATCAGCACTAAAATATCCCTTCCTCGCTGTGTTTGGATTAGGTGCAGATCTAGGAAAAACAAAAACAAAAACAAAACAACTTTCTTAACATCCATAGGCAAAGTGAATTACTTCCTTTATATGCAAAGATGACTGGCTCTGTGTGTTCTCTTGGTTTGGTCCCTATAAAGAAAACAAGTACCGAATGAATAAATGCATTCTGCATCCTGCTGCTCTCCTCAGGCTTCAGACAGGCATCGGATCCAGAGTGCCACTTGAGCCAGAATAGACAGCTACCACAAAGGTGCTGCCAGAGTGTCACTCAGCCTGATGGAACTGTGCAGGAACCACTTGCTCCTTAATGGACGTCACTGTAGCACACTTGACATGGGTGCGTTCGGGTCCCCGCTCATTGCATTAGAGAGCAATTTTGCTGTATGTTCATTGTGTTGCATGGTGGTCTCTCTCTGAAGCTAGCCTTCTCTCCACCAGCTTGGGAAGGGATCATTTTCTCCATAGCCTAAGGTCTCTCTTCCCATCTCCACTTAAAGACATTTATGTGTGTTGGCCACAAAAAAAAAAAAAAAAAAAAAAAGGAAATGGTTTGCACTGTTTAACACTGGGAGTTGTAGCAAATTATCTGGCCTAAGAGGCCGTGCCTTTCTCTGGAATTGAGTTTGCTTCTCAATGGATTTTATCCCTTGTTGCTGTCTTACTCCCTTAGGGTGACCCAGGATAAACCTGTATAGCTGAAGTTTTCCTGTGTCCCGACCTGCCAGCAGTCAGGACAAATCTCTCCTACTCAATGTCCCCCATGTAAACACACAGAGACTTATATCACTTATAACCTGTATGGCCATGGCAGGCTTCTTGCTATCTGTTCTTATATCTTAAATTAACCCATTTCTATTAATCTGTAAGTTGCCACGTGGCCCGTGGCTTACCGGTATCTTACATCATGCTTCTCCTCGTGGTGGCTGGCAACGTCTCCTGACTCAGTCTTCTTCTACCCAGCATTCTCCTCTCTCCTTGTCCTGCCTACACTATCCTTCCTGCCTGGCTACTGGCCAATCAGCGTTTTATTTATCAATCAATCATAGCAGCATATATTTACAGCATACAGGACATCCCACAGCAAGCCTGGGTCTTCAGTAGACAGTGATATCCTAGCTGGAGAGCAGAGGCACAGCTCCATGCTGCTCACACTTCCCAGACTCAGGGCTCCCACTTGACTTGGTTCCAAACCATTGATGTGATCATTGCCTTATTGTGTCCCCTTTGAGGGGACATGCCATATTCAAGGTGTTGTGTCATTTGTTCAATCTGAGTAGACTGTTCCCTTTTCTCCAGGGGGAAACAAACAAGAAGAACTTTTCTTCTGTTTTGTGTAATAACATGCCAAAAACACCCACTAATAAGGCTTATTCAGCCTAATGATGAGTCTATCTTTATAATCACTGCCTAGCCAGGAAATGGTGTGGTACCAAAGCTGGGTCCCCTCCATTCACCATTGCCTTCCTTTCCTCTCAAATCTGCTAAGAACAGATGAATTGTGTTTACTCTTGAACTTCAGATACATAGAATCAAGTGGAGTTTAATTTTTTGTGTTCAGATTGTTTTCAGTGTTATAGTTATCAGACACCCATTGATTTGTTGTAGAATGCTATAGTTTGTTAGTTTTCATTGTTCGGTGGTTCTGTGAGTTAGTCTTTGAAAGGTAGACTTGAATTTAGAGTAGTTTTAGATTCGTAACAAAAGGGAGCAGATACAGAGATTTCCTGTGTTCTACATTGCCCACCCCTAGCCTACACTAATTAATAAAGCCCTATGGTGGAACATTTTTATCATTGCTCAGCTGATCTTGTATCAGCCAGTGGCCATCGTTTATGTGGGAATTCATTTTGGGTATTGTACAGTCTGGATTTGGGACAAATGTAACACATATACACTATCATACACACTGTTCAGGGCTTCAGTGTTTCCTAGCTGAACCCTGTTAAGTTCCATAACACATTATTAATTGGGTTATTTTCTTAATGTTCAGATTTTTTAATTCATTGTATATTGTAGACACGATTCTTCTGTCAAAAGAATAGCTAGCAAGGCTTTTCTCCCATTCTGGCAACAGCCTCTTCATTCACTTGGTGACTTCCTTTTCTGGCAGCTTTTTAACTTCATGAGGTCCCATCTCTTAATTGTTGGTCTAAATGCCTGTGGTACCAGGGTCCTGTTCAGAAAGTCCTTACCTGAATCAGTACATTGGAGCATACTCCCTACTTTTTCCCTTTACCAGATTCATGGTCTTGAAGTCTTTGATCCATTTGAGGTTGATTTTTTTTTCAGGGATGAATAAAGATCTAGTTCCACTTTTCTACATATTTCTCTTAGTTAGGGTTTGTATTGCTTTGAAGAGACATCATGACCATGACAACTCTTATAAAGGAAAACATATAATTGGGGCTGGCTTACAGTTTCAGAAGTTTAGTCCATTATCATCATGGCAAAAAGCAAGGCAGCATGCAGGCGGACATGGTGCTGGAAAAGGAGCTGAGAGTTCTACAGCTGAATCCACAGGCAACAGGAAGTGAACCGTGTGCCACACTGGGCATAGCTTGAGCATGGAGACCTCTAAGATCACCCCCACAGTGACACACTTCTCCAACAAGGCAATACCTACTCCATCAAAGCCACACCTCTTAATAGTGCCACTCCCTTGGGCATTCAAACATGTGAGTCTGTGGGGCTATTCCCATTCAAACTACCACAGTGGTGAAATCCAATTTTCTCTGCACCATTTGTTAAACATGTTGTGTTTTCTCCAATGTATTATTTTGGCCTCTTTGTCAAAAAACAGGCAACTGTACTTGTGAGTTTATATCTGGGTCCTCAGTTCTATTCCATTTATTTATGTGATTGCTTTTTGTGGCAGTACCACACTGTTTATATTACCATGGCTCTGTAGTATAATTTTAAATCAGGTATGGTGATACCTATTACAATATCCCGTTTGTTCTGTATTGCTTTGGCTGTCTTTGGTCATTCGTGCCTCTTTATAATCATTTGTATTTTTTTTTTCTGTCTGTGAAGAGTAGCTTTGGAGTTGTGAGTAGGGTTATATTAATTTTTAGAGTGCTTTTGGTAGAATGGCATTTTCACAAGATTAATTCCTCTGACCCATGAGCATAGGTGGGTTCTCCATCTCCCTCTGTCTTCCTCGATTCTTTCTTCCGTGTTCAATAGTGGAGGGCTTCCACTTCCTTGGATGGATTTATTCTGTGTGTGTGTGCTTGTGTGCACGTGTGTGTGTGTGTGTGCACGTGTGTGTGTGTGTGTGTGTGTGTGTGTGTGTGTGTGTTAGGATTTCTATTGCTACAGTGAAACACTATGACCAAAAAACAAGTTGGAGACGAAAGGGTTTACTCAGCTTACACTTCCACATTGCTGTTTACCAATGAAGGAAGTCGGGACAGGAACTCAAATAAGACAGAATCCTGGAGCCAGGAGCTGATGCAGAGGCCATGGAAGGGTACTGCTTACTGGCTTGCTTCCCATGGTTTGCTCAGACTGATTTCTTATAGAACCCTGAACTACCAGCCTAGGAATGGAACCACTCACCATGGGCTGGGCCCTTCCCCATTGATCACTAATTGAGAAAATGCTTTACAGCTGAATCTCATGGAGGCATTTCTTCAACAGAGGCTCCTTCCTCTCTGATGACTCTAGCTTGTGTCAAGTTGACACAAACCAGCCAGTACTGTGTGTGTGTATGAATGGATTGTTTCCTTCACTTTTCTTTCTCAGTATTCTTGTTATTTGTATATAGGAACCGTCATAGCTAGAACAGCTACCTACTACATCAATGTGTTAATTTTATGTCCCACCGCTTTGCTGAAAGTGTTTATCAACTCTAAAATGTTTTCACTGGTGTCTTTAGAGTATTTTATGTAGAGAATCATACCCTCTGCAAAAAGGGATACTCTGATTTCTTCTCTCCTTTTTTCTCTTTCTCTTGTCTAACTAAGAATTCAAATACTTCATTGACTGAAAATGAGGAGAGTTGCTGCTCTGTCTGGCTCCTGATCTTGGTAGAAATGCTTTGAGGTTTCCTCTGTTCATTCAGTATGACGCTCCTAGTGTTTGTCATACAGCCTTTATGTTGAGGTATGCTTCCTCCATTCCTAGCCTCTTTGTGACTTTTATCTTGAAGGGATGTTGGATTATTTTTCAAAGGCCTTTGCTGTGATTGTTGAGAAGCTGGTGTGATTTCTGCCTTTTATTCCTTTTATGTGATTGACTAGTATATGTTGATACACCCCTGCATTACTGAAGTATAGCCAACTTAGCCATGGTGAATGATCTTTCTGATGTGATCTTGAGTTCAGTTCGCAAATATTTATTGGGAATTTTTGCATTTCTGCTCATCAGGGCATTGGTTTGTAGTCTCTCTTTCCTGCTCTCTTATTTCTTGCATGCTTTTGAGAAGTCAAATGTTATTCCTTTTACTTTTTTGTTGTTGTTTTACAAATAAAGCCCCAAGCTTTCTGGATCCTTCATCTTTTCTTTTCAATAGTTTGAGACTGTGTGCCGATGTAGTTTTGCAGCACGTATCCCGCTTTGGCTTGTATCTGACACTAAGTTGAGAACCTCTCACTTATTAATATTTCAGATATCTCTCTTCCAGTCATCTCAAAGCTCTTGGATGTGCTTGCTTGCTTTTTCTTCAGTTTGCTCTCTGTTTTCATGTTCTGGAGGGTTTTAGTGGCAATGGACTCGTGCTCAGAGATTCTTATCCATGTCCCTTAGGTAGCCTTCGCTCCTGCCGCTTCAATTTCAACAGCTAGCATTTCCTTTTTGGTGCTTCCTTTTATGGCTCTTACTGTGTTTACACTGCCCATCTGCTCTTGCGTGCTGTCTACTCTGTCCATGAGACTTCCAGCATCTCACTAACACTTGCTGTAAATCCCCAGTCTGTTCATCCCCATCATTGCCATCTCTGGGTCTTGGTCTGATGTTTCCTTTCAACCAGTGTTTGGTTGTTGTTTTGATTTTGGTTGTCTTTTAGTGAGCCTTGACATTTTCTCGCAATAGATCGACATATTGGGCTACATAAGAAGAATGACTGAAATAGCCTTAAGTGATGTGGTAGTGAAGAGGCAGGATATGGGCTGCGTTCTAGAGTTCTGGGACTAGAACTGAGTCTTCATGAGCCTGAGACTCTGCCTGTGATGTCTGTACACTTCTCAGCTCCCTCCTTCCCATTAGTTGGGCCAAGATGTCAAGAGGGAGGTAGAAAAAGCTGGAAATAGGGCTACTGTATAATCTAGCTATACCATTTGTGAGCATACACCTAAAGGACTTTATATCCTACCACAGAGATACCTGTTCATCCATGTTCGTCAATGCTCTATTTACAGTAGCCAGGAAGTAGAAAAAGCCTAGATGTCCATAAACCAATGAATGGATAATGAAATTATTCATCAGTTAAGAAAAATGAAATTATGAAATTCACAGATAAAAGAATAGATCTGGAAATAATCATTATGAGGGAGGCAGCCTAGACCGAGTAAGACAAATGTCATATAGCTTTGAATCTCCATATATGTGTGTTTCCTTTGGAATCTCTATTGAGTTTAGGAATTCGGTAAGGGGCCATGGGAAGGGGCTTTCGAGGAAAGGTAGATAAATATATATAATGGTATCAGGGGAAAGGGGGAATAATAGCACAGGAAGAGGTAAATGCAGGGGGGATAGGGAGGGTAGGGTAAGGGAGAGAATAGATGGGGATAGCTAAGAAAGAGCAACGTCCTTTAAAAACATCATATGGAAATCTACTGTAGAAGCTTCCTAAAATATACCCATACATATATATAAAAGGAGTTATGCTATAATGGAGCACAGCACCCCTACTAGACACCGCAGGCTAACAAATAAAAATCATGGTGCCATATATGGATTACCTCTTCAGGAGGTTTTGGTTGCTGAGGTCCCATAAACCCCCAAATCTTGAGGGTTACTGCTAATGCTCTTGGTTACCCCCAGAATGTGACAGTAAAACTCTATTGCTGAAGCCATAGAACGTGGAGAACTGGAGCTGTTACTTGCCTGGAAGCTTTGTCCTACTGGATACCTCAGAGCTGGAAGGTGCTATGCACATGACTACAAGAGCAAAGTAACCATCCATGTGTAAGCCCGACAACCTGAATTTGATTCCACATGGTGGAAAGAGGGAGCCAACTCCAGCAAGATGTCTTCTGACCTCTGAATGCACACACATGTGCACACACACAAGACAGAAAGATAGAAGATAGATAGATAGATAGATAGATAGATAGATAGATAGATAGATAGATAGATAGATAGATATAGACTAATAAAGAAATACATAAATAAATAACAAAGGAAGGAATGGAAATGGTAAAATTGTATTTCTGGAACAATGGCTTAGCAGCTAAGAGTACTAGCTACTGTTCTAGAGGACTCAGGTTCAATGCCCAGCACCCATATGGTAGCTCACATCTATAACTCCAGTTCCAGGGGATTTGTCACCCTCCTTTGGCCTCTGTGGATACTAGGCATGCATGTGGTACACAGACATACATAAATAAAGTAATAATTTTTAAAAGGAAAATTTAACTATACCTGTGATTTCTAATCAGATCTAACATTTTCAAATGGGTGTGATGGTAAATTGCTTTTCTTCTCTTTTGAGTTCCCTGATTTTTGATCTGGCTCTATTTTCCCTTTAAAATCTTATATTTTGTTGCCACCATCATTTTATAGAGCACAGATGTAAAGCCTTTCCTCTCACTCCAAAAATGCTATTTCTTTTACTTTTTGTTTTGCGTCTGGTTTTTTTAACATTAGAGGATTTGTTCTTCAATCAAATCTTCATTATCTTACTTGGAGATACCTTCCCCAACTCAAATCTAAATCTTTATTCGTATTTTCTTTGTGGATATTTGGGGTTTTTCCAAACATGTCTTTAAATATTATGGAATTCATTTTGTCAAATATGTGAAGTTTTTAATGGTTTGACAACTTAATCCCATTTTCTGATTATTGCTAGCATATGGGAATCTGATATTTTTTATGAGTCTGTTTTAAAATTGTCAGCCTTTCCCAAATTCTTATTCTAATTTTAGATGCTGCTGTTTTCTAGGTAATGATGTATTTTTCTTTGCGGATCTTATCCCTCTTACTGTATTTTATTTCTTTGGCTCTAAATTTAAGAACACATTAGACGACAGTATAGCTATTTTGATTTTTTTCTTTATACTGAAATGAACATCGTTTTATTTATTTTTGTTTGTTTCTTGAGAAAATCTCCCATGTGCAACACAAAATACCCTTTACATAATATGTAGCCCAAGCTGGCCTTGAACTCACGATTCTCCTGCCTCCATGTCTTCGTCACTAGGGTTACAAACATCCACCAGCACACTAAGGTCTCCTAGCACCTCATCATTTGTTTCATGTACAGAGAAATACAGGTCACTGAGCAGCCTCGTGCCTACTGGTCAGTGTCCATTCTTACTAGGCACTGCCTCCCCATCCCCTCCCCTCTCCCCTCCTCATCCCCTTCCTCTCCTGTTTCCACATATGTATGTCACACCCTCCTGTCCCTTTCACCCCCTCCCTTAAGACCTCATTCTCCTCTCTGGCAGTTCTCTCCTCTCACATCGCCTGCCTGTGTGTCCCTTTCAATCTGGATTCTGCGTATAGAAGGACACGTGCCTATGTTTCTCTATCCCTTCATCTGCAGATGGATATCTGGGTTCTTAGGAACACACGGCAGTAAATGCGGATGGTACAAGTACCTCTGTGTTGTATTTAGAATCCTTTGGGCACACGCCCAGGGGTAGTATGGCTGGCTTGCATGGTAGTTCTATTTTAGTTTTTGGAGGAACCTTCACGTTAATTTTCATAGTGGCTATAATAAGGTTTATATTCCTACCAGCAATGACTGATGATTAATGACTCTTTTCCCACATCCTACCACTCAGCATTTGTTACCATTTTATTTCTTAATGATATCCATCTGACTGGGGTGAGATAGATGCTCAAAGCTGTTTGCATTACATTTTCCATGATGGTTAAGGGTGACATTTTGTTGTTGTTGTTTCTTTAAGTATGCATTGGCCATTTGTATTTCTTCCTTTGAGATCTGACTATTCCATTCATAAGCATATTTAATTGATCACATGATTTAGTGTTTGGGGTTACAGAATCTAGATACTAATTCCCCGTCAGATGTACAGTTGACCATTGGGTAGGTTGTTTCTTCACTGTGCAGAGGAATTTTTATTTCATCTAATCCTCTTTATCAATGTTCATTGTTATTTTCTGTTACTATAATCTTTTCATCAAGTCCTTGCTTATACCTGTATCCTGGAGTGTTTTTCTACATTTTCCTCCAGCAGCTTCAGGGGTTAGCTAGTACACTGAAGTCTTTGATCCACTCTCAGTCCATTTTTACTCAGGGTGAATGTATCCTCTACTCCTTTGCATTTACATAGCCAGTTTTCCTAGCCCTGTTTGTTCCCCAGATCCTTGTTGGAAAGCTGAACCTTAGGGCGGAGAAAATGAGAAGTGACTGGTGAGCTTGCAGTCTACCCTGTGGTCACATAAGGATGTGCGAAAGAGATCTGTGAGCATGTCAGTACAGAGCACACACCTCACTTGCTCACCCGAGTCCTCTGGAGCTGTGCCCAGCTCCCATCAGAAAGCTCCCTCAATTTTGATGATCACTTGAAAGTGTGCACCCCCTCAACTACTACAGCCCCTAGTGCAGCATCTTCTCCAAGAGTCTCATGATGTCTACCTGACATGCTGTTCCTCTGACCTAGAGGGATGCTACAGATCCTGTCATACTGCTTCACTCATAGCATGTAGGGTTCCCGAGAAGGCAGGCCGAATAATAAGTGTTATCCCACCAAGCTTCATTGGCCCCCAGCTCCTAGAACATTACAGTTCCTGCTGGGCCATCTCGTCTTGCAGCAGATACGCAAAGACAAAGGCTGTTGAAGTTTTGATGGGAAAAAGTTGGGCAAGATATGCTTGTAGTGGGTGCTCCAAGACATTCCTTGGCTACTAAAAGAAAGATGGACCCAGCAGAGTGTTGACTGGCCGTAGGTGCAGATAGCTGTACTCTTGTGTAACATCAGACCTCCTCTGACCTCCCTGGGACAGCCCCTATCCTAGAAGCAGATGCACAAGCATCTCTCACCCCTGAACTCATCACTTTTCAGCATCTGCATCTCCCTATCCCCTCTGTCCTTTCTGCCTAGGGCCCAGGTGCCTGTGAGTGTGTCTTGAATGTCTGCTTCCTCAGCAACAGCCTGTGTCCCAGCCTTACCTCCCCAAGACACCCACCTCCCTCCGTCTTCGTCCCTGTCTCTCTTTTTCCATGTTTTCACTTTGTCTGCACACACTTGATGGTGTCTGATATGCCAAGGGATGTAAAAGAATACAGAGCATTACGTACTTACAAGTCTAAGTGTAGTTGAACTGCGTTATTCCTTTTTATTTTTTTTTTATTTATTTATTTTTTTGATGGAGCCAAAAACTTGAAACACTTTATACTGGAATTTTATATTGAATAGCTGAATTTATCCTTACTTGAAGCATTTTTATCTCATTAAATAAATATTAAGAGCATTCATTTTAAAACACTGATGATATAATAAATTGTTAGGCTTTTCACTTGAAAAATATTGCCATTATGATCAAATGGAGGGGCAGAGGGTCAGCGTGGGGGAGGGGAAGGTAAGATTGTAACTGAAGAAAGGGTTTTGTTTTGGTTTTTTAGCATGTGAGAGTCTGAATCTATGGGATGCTCTCCTTAGACTCTTCCTGCACGTCAGTGGTTCCATCCTAACTGTCCTCTTCTTTCCTTTTCGCTGTGTGCACACACGGTGGGCTCTGGGAACCTCAGGATGAAGTTTTAACTGTGATCCGGAGAGTGGACGATAATTGGGCAGAAGGCATGCTGGGAGACAAGGTCGGCATTTTCCCACTCCTGTACGTGGAGGTAAGCTCACTAACACACCTGGGTGCTGCTGATGTTTGAGTCACCAGAATGCGGGGGCCCCAGCCTGGGGTAGCCCCTTTCGGAGGTCGAGGGAGGTTCCTCCCCAAGCGTGTAATGCCTCTGCTTCCTGAAGGCTTCTCCTAAACTGCCCCGGTGTCTGAGAAATCCTCTGGCCACTTCCAGCGGTTACTCCCAGCCCTGGCTGCTGTCCCCCTCACCATGGGGTCCAAGGATAGGACCCAGACAGCCTTCCCCATCCTCTCAGACACCCAGACCCATCACTCACTTTCCTGAGATGTCGGAATCGTACTGCACTGTCTCCCAACCCAAAGAGAAGAGTTTGTGGTGAAGGTGGTAGCATCTCCCTGGACACCCACACAGATCTCCAGGAAACACGCTTGACCATTGGCCATGTCCTGGCCCTGATGGGAATGTCGTTCTGTATGCTGTGAACGTGTGTTGCTCTGATTTGGTTGATATATAAAACGCTGATTGGCTAGAAGCCAGGTGGGAAGTATAGTATAGGCGGGATAAGGAGAGAGGAGGATTCTGGGAACAGGAAGGCTGAGTCAGGAGTCTCCAGCTAGACATAGAGAAAGCAAGATGACAAGGCAGAACTGGGAAAAGGTACCAAGCCACGTGGCTAAACATAAATAAGAATTATGGGTTAGTTTAAATGTAAGAGCTAGTCAGTGGTAGGCCTGAGCTAATGGCTGAGCAGTTTTAATCAACATAAGCCTCTGTGTGTTTACTTGGGTCCAAGTGGCTGCAGGGCTGCGAGAGCCAGGCAGGACCAGGAAAACTTCAGCTACATGACCCCTCCTTGCATACTTGTTAGCTGGGCAACTTATCCAATAGGACCCACTCCACAGAGGGAGCCTGAGGCTAATCTAAGAACTGTTTGTTTCCTGGCTCCTTTCTGTGTCCAGGAAACACTCATTTCCCTGTGCCACCTTAGGACAGTTGCTAAGTGGCTATGTAAGCCACGTGTCTGCCCTGTGCTGTTTGTTCAACAGGATTTGCCCCACTGTGCATGTCCACCATTTATCACTGCAAGGCTACATGTAGTCCATGAATAGGCCAAATGTCTGATGACCACTGGGTCATCCCATAAACTAAGACTGAATGCCAAATACTTCCCAGCACTTACTTTATCTTCCAATAATGTGAACATTAAACAACGACGACCACCTCCACTTTGTAGATGATCAGACAGAGTCCATGGGTTCTGGGGGGTGTTGGGCCCCATGGCTGATGTGTGGAATTCTGGGGGTCACCACAACATGAGGAACTGTAGTAAACTGTATGCTAAGGGTTGCCGCATTAGGAAGGTTGAGAACCACTGCCTAACAGTGCTGTGAACCTTTCAGCAGTCATCTCCATGCTGAGACCCAGGGCACCTTCTCAGTCATCAGATGACAACTAGGTATTGCACATTTGCTGGGATGTAGAAAGGAGAAGCCTACATCCATCACCATTAGGAACAGAAACAATGGAGACCCAGGGGTTGGGACAAGAACTAAGCCCAGCATTCAAAAAGGCCTTCCTTCCAAGGTCTTTACTCCAGGAGAGAGTAGAGTAGTGCCATTATTTTGATATTTTATCTTGTGCTTTTAATAGAAGTAAAAGGAGCAGCCTAAGGCAATCTCTCTTCCCCCAATCAAGAGTTCAAGGATGGTTTGAATGGGCCACAGGATAGCTTTTGAAAGGCTCTAGCCCTGCCCTGTAGCATGAACACCCACCTGAAGACCTCCATCCAGCACAGTCCTTTTCACAGGACTCCAAAATAGTGTGGTCATAGTCAGCCCTCAGCCCAGCTCTCAGCTAGCTAAGGCAAGTTAGGGACATCCATCGTACCTTCAGACATGACCCCATCTGGACATATCTCCCATTCTTCACCTCTGCATTAGACAAGTGGCCTGTGACCAACCTTGCCACCTTTATGAGACTCAGTGCTGCACTCGAGGTGGTGAGAGAGACTAAGGAGACCAGCTTAGAAGAGATAGGAACATACGGGAGCGGGTCAGATTACACCAGACCCAAGCCATTGGTCTGGTGTCGCTACATTTGGGAGTTAAACAAATCCTGTATGGTGCATGGGAAACTTCTGGTACTATTTATAGATTCTGAGAAAAAAATAGTGGTAGCAGAACTAAAACCCTGATTAAGCTAAATAGATGTAATCAGCCCCAAAGTAAATGTTACTAATGGCAACCGTCTCCTATGTGATGGTCCCTAGCATCAGTTCTAGAATGCATTGCCAGGCATTTGTTGAACCTCAGTCAGCTGCCTACTGGTTTGGGTTCATCCTCTCATGCAACACATTACTTCATCAACTATAAAGAGGGGAAGTTATTTTTGAACCCCTGTCTCTAAACATAGTGTTGCCACCGAGAAAAAGCCGCGCTCTGCAGCTGTGATTCAGGGCATGGTCTGTGGTGTTGTGATACTCTGTCATCCCATGGTACTTGGCGCTTCTGTCTTTTGTTGATTTTTCAGTCCCCTGACTGGGCAGGAGAATGTTTTTGGAGAGGAAGCTCAAGAGAGGTTGTATGTGAGTCAGCTTTCTCCAAAGAGATGGTTCCATACATGCACGAAAGGATATTTATTAAGGAAACTGGCTCGTGCAATTATGGAGGCTGAGAAGTCAGACAAGCCACCCACAAGCTGGAACCCTGAGATGCTTGTGGCTTCATCTAAGTGCAAAGGTTTTAGAGCCAGAGACTCTAATGGTGGGTTCTCCTGGCCTCAGGCAGAAGGCCTGTAAAAACCCAACTCTGAGGTGTAACTGCCAACTCTATTTGAACAAGTCTTTACTGGGAAATTCAATATATCCTTAGAAATTTGTTATAAAATAATACATCACCTGAAAACCCTTTATCCTCAACCACTACCCTCCCTGAGGGCTTCTGACTTAGCCACAGACCCACCCTTGAGGGCCAAGGGATAAGTGAAACTCCATGCCACAGTCCCCAAGTTTTGAACTTCCTCAACCCACTTAGCCAGGCAGACTGTGCCCACTGATGCCACCCTCAAGCCTTGTACATGGGCAGACTTTACATGCTTGTAAGTTCCTCCACAAAACCCAAGGCTAGAGAGTCGGATGCTAATTCAGGGCCTTCCTAGCCCCTGGTTGGACAGACACTGGTCCTGGGCACACGACACATGCACTCAGCCTTAGCTAAAGAGAAGTTTGCATGGATGTAGACAGACAAGTAATACTGGTGTCTGTTTGATAATAGTTTTGGTCATTAGGAAAGTAGATCAGAAAGATGGATGTGAACATCCCATTGGCAAGACATGGCATTTGGTTCAAGAACAGTGTGTTCCCATAATCTGCAAGCTAGTATGGAACTCTCTGGTTGCTGAGTTTGTTCTAGATCTGGAAAGTGAAAAGACTTATGCAAGTTTTCTTCAAGAGACTAGACAAAGCTGAGACTATGTTGGCTGAGCTCAGCTGAGCATGCTGTGGGAAATTAGCATGCCTGCCATGCATCTGATGCAGTAGGCCTCACTTATCTCATCCAGGCGTCTGTCCTCTCACTACACAAGGTATCCAGGGTCCTCTCTGAGACTTTCCTCTGTTATATCTGCAAACAAACTCCATCTGTCATCGAGTCCCAGAACAGCCCAGGAAGACAGATGTGCTCCCACTGGCCTGGTGAGAAGCGCCTGGATCACAGGAGAGAGCTCTGGCTGTTTTACTATCTTTCGAGGACAGGTCATTTACAGGGACAGTAATAAATGTACTAACACCCAAGAAAGTGAAAACGCGGTTATTTTTACACTTGACTTGAGCCCCTCCACTGGCTTCTTGCTGACTTACCTCTGTCCTCACCCATCTTCCTACTGAGGGACCCTAGCTAGAGTTCTCCTCTGTAGGCTATCCTGAGCTACCTGCCTACCTTACCATCTTCCATGGCTATAGAGAAGAGGGCTTCCTTGGCTCAGCTCCCCTCAGGCTGATACACTTGCTTATCTATTCTTCATTTTGATATTTCTTATCTGAGGGATCCAGGCTTGTGATAACAAACCAGAGAGCCTCGCTATAGCCTTCAAAGCTCTAGTCTTAGTTTTAAAATGCCAGTTGCAGTGAAGTGTGTGTGTATGCGTGTGTGTGCGCGCACGCGTGCGTGTTTTTCTTTATTAAGAAATTTTCTACTCACTCTACATACCACCCACAGATCCCACCTCCTCCCTCCCCCCATCTCCTAGCCCTCCCTCCCAAGCCATCCCACATCCCACAAATCAAGGTCTCCCATGGAAAGTCAGCAGAGCCCAGCACACGGAGCCTAGGCAGGTCCAAGCCCCTTCCCACTGTATCAAGGCTGTGCAAGGTGCCACATCACTGGCACCAGATTCCCAAAAGCCTGCCCATGCACAAGGGATGGATCCCGATCCCTGTGCCTGGGTGTTCCCCAAACAACCATCTTCCATATCCAGAGGGCCTAGTCCAGTCCCCTGGGGGCTTCACAGCCACTAGTCTACAGTCATGGGCCTCCAATAGTGTAGCCAGTCATCTCTGCACTTCTTCCCGTCATGATCTCCACGTTCTCCACCTGCAGAGTCCCTCCTCCTCTCTCTCATCGATTGAATTCCTAGAGCTCAGCCTGGTGCCTGGCCATGGATCTCTGCATCCATCAGTCACTGGACAAAGGCTCTATGATGATAGAGTATTCGCTAGACTGGTCACCAGAGTAGACTAGTCCAGGCACCTTAAAAACCATCCCATCTTAGACATCGACCCCATTCTGACTCATCTCCTTACTATACAGTGCTATGGGATATCTTTCTGTAGGCTGTGAATATGTGTTGCTATGACTGGTTAATAAAGAAGCTGCTCTGGCCTATAGTGAGCCAGGTTATATCCAGGCAAGAAATCCAAGACAGAGACAGGAAGAAGAAAACAGAGGCAGGAAAGACACCAGCCTGCCACCCAAGGAGCAACATGCCAGCAGACCAGTAAAGCCATGGAACATGTGGCAAAACATAGATTAATAGAAATGGGTTAATTTAAGATACAAGAGCTAGCTAGCAAGAAGCTTGAGCTATAGGCCATCCAGTTTGTAATTAATATAAGCCTCTGTATGTTTACTTGGGTCTGAGTGGCTGCGGACCAGGTGGGACACAGGAAAACTTACGGCCACAATACAGTAAGTTCAAGGTGTTCTTGGAGGCCTTCCTTGAATGCCACACCCTGTCATGTCCTGTCTGCACACACTCCCCATCTTCCACCTAACCACAAAACAGCACAGGATAATGAAGGTGGTATGTTCTCTTGTTGAGAGGTCATGGGCTGGCCCCACCCAAGCACTTCAACTGGTGTTAGGTACCCAAGCATAGCTGCTGTCAGGGATCCAGAGGAGGAATCACTTTGTGGCTAGGCTATCAACCCTACGATGACCAGCCAGCAACAATTCCTTTCTACTTTGCTGGTAGCCCATGCTGATTTTCTCCCAGAATTATGGAGTAGGACAGCCTCCTTGGGGAACAAGTCTTTACTTGGAGAAAGGCCCGGAGAGCATCCTCCACATTTTAAAAAGCAAGTTTCACTTTATATTTAGGGTATGCAACATCTTATAAGATGCTTATTGCAGTTAAGTGGTTACTATAGTATAATAAATTAGCCCGTCCATTAGCACGCATAGTTACTCATTTTCCCATTGGCAAGGACAGCTGCAGTTTACTCCTGCTACAGAAATCCTTAGTGATTCTACAGCTGTTATTAACCATCATGCTCCCGTGACACCCTAGCTCTTTAACTTGTTCACACCCCAGTCTACTCCTTCGTTGTCTTTTGACACATTTTTCTCCTCCACACCCATGGTAAACATTGCTTTATTCTCTCTATATAATTGACTCCTGTTTAGAGTCCGTAGCGTGGAGAAGACCACTTAACTCTTCTTTTCTTTATGCATCTGACTCATTTCACAGAGCATCATGTTCTCTAGGTCTGTCCATAGTGCAGCAGATTTAAAGAAGTTGGGATCACATACCTGGAGTCTTGGCACTCAGGAGACTGGGCCTCAAAAACTTAAAGGTCTGGAGTCTGAGGTCCGTGTGGGCAGCATAGTGAGATTCTGCTAAGTAAAAAAAAAAAAAAAAAAAAAAAAAAAAAACAAAAAAAACCAAACTTGAAAAATAAAGAATTTTCTCAGACCCTACATGCAGGGGTAGGTCCTGGCTGTATAGGTGGGAGCCATTTTCCCAGCAGAGATGTGGTACTCGGCTGCCATGCTCTTTGGGCAGGCCTGGTCAGTGGTTAACAGTTTTCAGACATGTTGGTAGAGGGTATGTAGCCATGCAAAAATACTCTCCCGCCTACACGGTGACAGCAAAGTATTTTCCTGCTGAGGTCCGGGGAGGCTTTAGTTCAGAAGGAATGGGGTGCCTGATTTTACAGCAGGAACCAGGCATTCATTGTGACCTCAGAGTCCTCCCCCGGTCCCCATGGCTGCAGTACTGGGCAAAGGGTTTCTACCAAGATTTCTACCCCTGCCAGTAGGGAAAACACCTCACCTGTGACCTTTTGGTAGTATTTACTATCTAGCAAAGATTGTGCATAAGTTCATGGTGACCCTGGCACTTTTGAGATTTAACAAAAATGTTCAAATAAGCATGTGCCTTTTGGGTGAATTTCTATAGCTCCTTACTTCAATCGGTTATGGCAAAGTGAGAAATAACAACCAAGTGTGGCTTCTTCTTATTTCTACTGAAATCACTCAAATCCCCTCTCTACTGCTTTTTTGTCTTTCAAGTCTCTCCAAGTGAGCAATTAAGGGCTCTAGTTTGACACTATTGAAAACTCTCTTCCCAAGGGGAAGCCAAGGTTTGGTTAGTCACATTTTCTAGATGTCTTCTTTCCCCTTCTTTTTAAAAATACAATATTTTTACTAATCACTTGGGAATTACATTCATGCATATAAAGGATTTTGATCACATCCACCCTCCATTCCTCCCTGTAACTCCTCCATGATCTACCTCAAGCCCCCACACAACTTCATGCTCGTTCTCTCTCCTCTCTCCTCTCTCCTCTCTCCTCTCTCCTCTCTCTCTCTCTCTCTCTCTCTCTCTCTCTCTCTCTCTCTCTCTCTCTCTCTCTCTCTCAAATAACCCACCAAGTCCAATTTATATTGCCTATATATTCATGGCTCATAGGTTTTCAATCATCTACTAGAGTATGGTCAACTTACTAGAAGCCACACCCTTAAGAAATCTAACTTTCCCTTCTGCAGAAGACAACTGTTAGTAACTCCTCAGTTAGGCTGGGAGGCGTCATGAGCCCCGACCATGCTGGATCTTGTACATGTCTTACATAGGCAACTGTAGCTGCTGTAAATTCATGTGTACAGCAGTTATGTCACATCCAGGAGACACTGTTTGTCATCTTCCCCAACCCCTGACTCTTACAGTAAGTAATTCTGTCCCATCGCCCTCCATGGTCCATGAGACATGGGGACAGTGAGTGGTATAGATGTCTCATTTATGGCTGAGCATTCCAAGGACACTTCCTCTCTGAAGTTTGACCAGTTGAGAGTTTTTGTATTAACTGCCATCTAATCCACAAAGAGACTTCCCTGATGAGGACTTAGAGATGGACTAATCTGATTATACAGATGTGAACGTAGAGGGCAGTTTAGAACTATGTCCATTTATCAAAGTAATAGTGGCATGTTGACCCCAGTCATGCACTCTTGTCTAGATGTGTATATAGTACCAGGGATTCTTTAGGATCCAGACTTAAACACAATTCAGAAAACCGTTGTTTACCTCCATGACATTCATGCCACTGTTACACTCTATGTGTATCTTACCACGCTAGTCATTATTGTAGCTCATGTAGTTCCCAGCTAGGTAAGATCGTTGATGACTTTTCTCCTCCAGCAGACTGCATGGCACCTTCTGGTACTATGAAGTGAGCCAGCAAGGAGCAGTCTTCCTACTTAGTGCAAACTTATTTCTCCAGGTCTTGTGACCAAAGTGCGTGGTATTTTTAGCAATAGGGTCTTACAATCCAGTTCTAGTGGGGACCCAAGAGCAATGGTAGTAGTCTGCATTGTTCTGGGGATCCCTGGGGTACCTCTGACTTGAGGGGAAGGTATCCCACACCTGGCATCAGAGGAAAATTATCACCTTGGTAGGGTAACACCAATTAAATTCATATACATACAAATATGGAGGTTTCCATACGGCTTTTCCAAACATTTAGTGTTACTTATTTCTCTCCCAATTCCTCCTCTGCTCTACCCTCTTACCCTTTCTCCAATTATACTTCCTTCCCCGTTTTTCCTCTTCATATCACCTCGGTTTTACTACTGACTACTTCATTAATATCTTTCTCTATTTTACCAATGGTTTTCCTGGCTCCAAGTTAAACACAAAGATCTAGGAATTTGATGCTAGGAACCACATATGAGGGAGAACATGAAATGTTTATCTTTCTGGGTTTGGGTTACCTCATTTGGTGTAATGTTTTCAAGTTTCATCCATTTGCCTGAAAACTGAATAGCTGCCATTTGTTTACAGCTGGGTAATGTTCCATTGTACATCTGTACAGCAGTTTCACTATCCATTACATCTGGCTACTGTGAACAAAGCAGCAATTGGACATAAATGAGCATATATCTCCATAGTAGGAAATACAGTCCTTTGAGTACAGGCCCAGGAGAGGTATAGCTGGGTCATATATGGTAGTTCTATTTCTAGTTTTTTGAGGTGCTGACAAATTGGTTTCCATAGTAGCTGCACCAGTTGGCATTCCCACCGGAAATGAATGAGAATTGCCCTTTCCGGACATCCTCACCAGCATTGGTTTTTATCTATGTTATTAATCAAAGCCATCCCAACTGGGGTGAGATGAAATTTCAAGTATACACATCTTCCTGATGGCTAAAGGCTGTGAACATTTTAAAAAATATTTCTCAGCTTCTTCTTCTCTCTCCTCCTCCTCTTCCTCCTTCTTCTTCCTCTTCCCCTTCCTCCTCATCCCCCTCCTCCTCTCCTCTCCTCCCCTTCCTCCTTCTCTTCTCACTGTTCCATTACATAGCCTACTTTTGAAATTGGCTTGTTTATGGGTATTTAATTTTTTTGAGTCCTTTGTATCTTGTAAGTAGTAATTATCTTTCAGATGTATAGAGAGTAAAGACTCCCCCATCCATTCTGCTGGATGCTTACATTTCCTTTGCAAATTTACACAAAGCCCCACGTGTCAAGTGTTAGTCTTCATGCTTCTGCTACTCACCTCCTATTCAGAAAGTCCATTATGTGCCTATAAGCTGAAGTACATTCCTTACTTTCTCCTCCGTCAAGTTCAGGGTATCAGGCCTTGGGTTGAGGTCCTTGATGCATTTGAAGTTGACTTCTGTGCAGAGGGAGAGACAGGATCCAGTTTCATTCTTCTGCTTCTAGCTAGCCAGCTGGAACAGCACTATTTGCTTTTCTTTCTCCAAGGCGTGTGTTTTGAGGTCTATAGGAGTGTGGGTTCCATGAGTCCTCAATTCTTTTTCCATTGATGATGGTGTCTGTACTATGATGGTTTGATGTGGGAGGCCAGCTCCCACCTTTTAAAGGGTTCCTATGAGGAAGAGAAAGGGATAAGAAACTTTTAGATAGAAAGATAACAAAGAGGAGAAAGACAGAAACACAAGATAGTTTCAGGAGGACCTGGATCAAAACCCCCTGGCCCTTCTGCCTCTTCAAATGGGCTTTTTAAAATATGCTAAAGGGAGAGGCAAAAGACCTCCCGCTTGCTAGATCAAAGCACATCGCACAGCCAAGTGTAGACCCTTCCAAACAGCTGGTAATCACGTCCATGGTCAAATCATCCCCTTATGCAGCCCTGCTGGATAAAGCAAGCTCAGATCCTCGGACCCTGAGTAAGTTCTCACTAGGAAACCTTTGTGGGTCTCTACAGGTTGATTACCATAGCTCTGCCCTATAACTTGAAATCAGGTGATGAAACCTTGAACAGTGTTTTTATTGTCCAGGCTTGTCTTAGCTCTCCTCCGTCTTTTGTGTTTTTATCTGGTTTGGGATTCTGGGTAATACTAAATTCCTAAAAAGAGATTCAGAAGTATTCCTTCCATTTCTACTTTATGGAATAACTTGAGTACTGCTGAGGTCGGTCCCTCTTTTAAGGCCTCCTAGAATTCTGTGCTGAACTCTCTGACCCTGTGCTTTTTTTAGTTAAGAGGTTTTTAAATCACTGCTTCTATCTTGTTGGTTGTTATTGATATATGTCACCTTGCTTTAACTTTGGTAGTTATGTGCATTTAGATATTAATTCATTACTTTTAGATTTTCCAATTTTATGGAACATAGTTTTTTAATGTTTCTTGATTTTTTTTGAGATTATAATACAATTACTTCATTCACTTTCCCTCCCTTCAAAACCTCCCATTTGTGTACTTGCTCTCTTTCAAATTCATGGCTTCTTTTTAATTATTGTGTGTGTGTGTGTTCTTAAATAGACACTTATTCACTCTGAATAATGTTACTTGTGTATGTTTCCAGGCTATGACCACTTGGTATTAGATAACCAGTTGTGAGGGCTCTTCCCCAAGAGAGACTATTTCCTCCACTCAGAGCACTCCTTAATTGCCTGTAGCTCCTTGTGTAGAGTTGATCCTTTGCAGCCTCCCCCTCCCTAGCTTACCCTGTCCACATTATCATGTCTATCGGTGTGCTCATTGTCCAGCTCACTTGGAGGCAGTTGGGTTGATGAGACTTTGTGAGTGTAACTTGTGACATTTCTAGGAGACATAATTTCAGAGCAAATGCCCTGTCCCTTTGAATCTTACAGTCTTTCTCTCTCCTCTTCTAGAATGATCCCGGAGCCTTGGGTGCAGGAGCTGTGTGGTAGATGTATCCCTTGGCCCTGGGGGCTGTAACTGCATTTTCATTGGTTATGGTTTTATGTAGTGATCTCCATCTGTTCCAAAGTGGACTCCTTGATGAGGAATGAGAACTATACTTATCTGCACATTTAAAGATAAATATTTAGGATAAAGTTCAGGATTATTCTGGTTTATTAAAGTTACAGTTGTAGGTTCCCCTCCAACGTCCTTGACTTCACTAGCTCTAGTGAAGTTGGCTAGTGTCCAGTACCAGACATGATTTCCCTCTTGTTGGATGGTTCTTAAGTCCAATCAGAGAGCTGTTGGTTACTCCCAAGATATAGATGCCACTACTGTACACTTAGGCCTTTCATGCTATGTTGGTCATTGGTTCATAGGCATCATAGCTGGGCAGGACTGTTGCTGATTGTTTCTCTCCTTTACAAGTGTTACAGTAACTTGTGGTACCCTGATAGCTAGTCCTAAAGCAAGAGGAGGTTTTCAAGTCAGAGCCAATTCAAGGACTGTAGGTCCTATTTCTAACATTTTCCCCCATTTGGGATGCTGTTGGCCGTAGGTTTCTCATAGGTAGCTTTTACTGTGTTGAAGTATTTTCTCTCTAGTCTCTCTACTCTCTCTAGGACTTGTGAAGACATGTTAGATTTTGTCAAAGGCTTTTTCTGCATCTGTTGAGATGATTGTGTGATTTTTGGTCTTTAAATCCATTTATGTAATTTTATTACACTTACTGACTTGTGTGTGTTGGATCATCTATATCTCAGGGATTGTCATGGTGTCATGTCATTTTATGTATGTCTGTATTCTTTTTATTAGGCATTGTTATGTTCATCAGGAATATTGGCCTGTAGTTTTTTTGTTGTCTCTCTTGTGATGTTGGTATTACAGTGGTACTGACTTCATAGAGGCACCTAGGGGTACTCCTTCTGTTTCTATTTTTTGAATAGTTTAAGAAGAATTAGCTATAGATCATCTTCAATAGTCTGGTAGCATTCTGCTGTGTGTGTCCCTGGGCTTTTCTTAGCTGTAAGACTCTTTATTCCTATTCCTATTATCTCATTTGCTATGGTTCTGTTTAGGTTGTTGATCTCTTCTTGGTTTCATTTCAGTGGTTTGGCAAAACTAAAAATTTTCTTTTAGGCTTTCCAACTTAATGCAGTGCAGCCTTTCAAAACTACTCCCTCATAGTATTCTGAGTTTAATTGATGTTATGATGTTTCCCTGTCCATTTCTGATTCTGTTGGTTTGTGTCCTCTCTCTCTTTTGGTTAGTAGGCCAGAGTCTGTTCTTCTTCTTTATCTTCTCAATGAACAAGCACTCAGATTTGTTGATTCCTTGTATTTTCTTTGTTTTTATTTCATTAATTTCACCTCTGATTTTTTTTTTGTGTGTGTGTGTCTACTGTACTCACATTCGGTTTGTTTTTGTTTTCCCAAGTTTTGAGTTGCATTGTTAAGTCATGTATGTTTACTCTTTCTGATTCTTTTACTGTAGTCACTAAAAGCTAATACATTTCCCTTGGAGGACTGCTTTTAATGTGTCTCAGGAGACTTGGTATGTTTTCTTTTCCATTTCACTTTGGGAAATGTAGTATTTCTTTCTTGATTTCCTTTTCAATGCATTAATCATTCCATAATGAGTTGTTGGATTTCCATGAGTTTGTGTACTTACCAGAGATTTGTTTCCTGTCAATTTTATATTTTATTGCATTAGGGTCAGATAGGATACACAGTTAGTTCAGGGTTTCTGAATTTGCTAAGTTTTTTTTTTAATCACAGGATCTACCCTGTTTTAAAGAAGCTTTAGTGCACTGCAGTATTTAGGTAAACTACTCTGTAGATAGCTGTTAAATCTATTTGATGTATAATTTAACTCTGTTTTTCTCCTTTTTTGTCCAGATGACCTGTACTGTAGACAATGTGGTCTTGAAATCACCTACTATCATTTGCTTGATGCTAATCTGTGTCTTTAATTCTATTAGTACACATTTTATGAAATAGACTGTACCTGGCGTTGGATTTTTTGTTTGTTTGTTTGTTTTTAGAAAGTCTGTGAGCATTGGTAGCCCAAATGGGAAAAAATTCATTTAAACTACATGTATTTACAAAGACTAACATGTATTATGTGTTTGGGGCAGAACTGTATAATTCCTTATGACTTTTTCAGGTATTCTTAGTATAATGTTGCCCTCTTCTCTCCTCCTTTCAAATTAGAGTCTCCTCATTCCCCCACTTCCCCTTCAGATGGCTTGTAGCCTGCCATTCCCCTCTCAGCTCAACGATCTCTTTTGACTTTGCTGGGCTCTGTAATTACCATATGTGTGTATTACTGTATGTACTCACATGTCACGATTTGGAGTTAGCAACCCCAAATGAGAGACAACATGGAACATCTGTCTTCCTGGGTCTGAGTTACCTCACTCAATATGATCTTTTCTAGTTCCTCACCCAATATTGATCTTTCCCAGTTCTGTTTGCATTTAACTGCAGATTTTATTATTTCATTTATCTTTACAGCTGAATAGTAAGGCTGAATAGCCCACAGAGTATATGTACCATATTTTTATTATCTGCTCATCAGTTGAAGGACATTTATTTCCATTTTCTAGATATTTATAGTAGAATGGCAATGAACATGTCTGAGCAATATCTGTGGAGTAGAATGTTGAGTCTTCTGGGCATATGCTAAGGAATGGTCTAGCTAAGTCATAAGATAGATCTATCTTTAGGCTTCTAAGAATTCTTCACACTCATTCCCATATGTGCTCTGCCAGTCAGCAATCCTACCAAGAATGAATGATGGTCTCCCTTTCCCCACATTCTCTCCAACATTTGTTGTCATTTGTTTCATAGACATTCCAACGGCATAAGAGGAAATGGTAAAACAGTTTTAAGTTGCACTCCCCTAATGGCTAAATATGTTGAACACTTTAAAAGATATTTCCTAGCCATTTTGTTTCTTATTTTAAGAGCTCTCTGTTTCAGATCCATAGCCCATTTCTTAATTGGGCCATTTGCTTTCTTAACTCTTTGTATATCATGGATATATTCCCCTGCTAGATGTGTGTGTGGCTGGCAAAGATGCATTTTGTAGACTTCATTGATTTTTTTTTCCCGCTGTGTAGATGATTTTTAGTTTTAAAAATAACACTTGTCAATTGTTGGTCTCAATTCCTAGGCAAATGGAGCCCTCTTTAAAAAGTCCTTCCAGGCCCCCACATCATGTAGGGCACTGCTTATGTTTTCTTCTGGCATTTTCAGTGTTTCGGGTTTTACATTGAAGTCTTTGATTCATCTGGAGTTAGTTTCTGTGCAAGGTCACAGATATGAGCCTAATTTCATTCTTCTGCAGAGAGAATTCTAGTTTTCCCAGGACCATTTGTCACAGGGTAGAGAAGAAGGTGCTCTAGAGAAGGAGATATTAGGTCACAGTTTCTATGAAGGGGGAAAGTGGAGAACCAACCTTAACTGAGAACAGGGGGAACAGGAGGGGACAGAAGAATAACACCAAGGGTATTTGAAAAGCCACAGGGAATCCTAGAGTTTTATGTTTCCTTAAAATTACATGCATGCACGCACACACACGCACACACGTGCACACACACACATAATGCATCTATTTTTTATGATATGTCACCTAAATTAATGTTGTGGGGAACACTGTTACCTTAAGTATTTAATAAAACTCCCAGTACCAGACATGAGAAACATCCTTTTTAGTTTTTAATTAGGGGAGCCCAAGATACTCCTAAAATACTATGGGCTTTGTGATTGCCCTTCATTTTCTACCAGATATTAGAAGTGAGGCCCTATGACTGAAGACACAACCCAGTCAGGATACAGGATGTAAAAGACCCAAGCTGGATCTTTCTAAGGACTACCTTTCACAGTACCAGAAGGAGCTATGCAGGCTTCCAATGGAGAAAAACAATCAGTAGTTGTACCCACCTCTAATGCCTACAAGCCACAACAATGACAAGAATGGCAAGCTATCCCACAATGTACAATAGCGGCACTTATGTCCTAGGAGTAACCAATAGTCACCTAATTGGACTCCATTAGGAGGGAATAGACAACTACCCATTGCTGGTGAGACCAAAGACCCTAAGGGGAACCTGCTATTTCCAGTTTCCTAAACTAGTATATGTTTAACTGCATTCTAAATACTGACCATATCAAGATGTTAGTTCTCATCCCTTATCAAAGGAACTTCTTTTGCTGCAGATGGGCCATTACACAAATCCACAACCAGTCACACAGTAGAAAACAACTGACCATGGGGTACTCGGTTCTAACTGATACATCTGCAGTACAAGCCCTACAGCTAAAGCCCGGGGAATATCACAGAAGAGGGGGTGAGAATAGTGTAAGAGCCAGAGGACCAGGGCATCTGCTGTGAGATAGGATTTCTGTATAGGGCAGGGAGGCAGCGCTTAGGAAATCTAGATAACACATTACTTAAACAGGACCAAAAACATGACACCAGCAGTTGACATGCCACAGTGGATGGGGGGAACCTCACAAGACTCTCTACTCCTGGATGAGGAGCTCCCGACAGTTCTCTTCTGAGAATGAGTCTTCTTTAGGGACAAGCCCCCTGCTCCGCTTTAAAATCCCAATGTGGGATCAGCCCTAATCACATATAAGCAACACTGAAGGGACTCAGCAAGTGGCATTTGTAAATTTTTATATATATAATATATATAACATATATATATGTTATACTAATTAAAGAAGTCATGGATTTTGAAGTAGGAGTGACATGGAAGAAGGAGAGGGAAAATTATGTAAATATAGAACTTATGTATGAAAAAGAAAAAGAAAAAGAACCCATTTCGAAACTGGCACATGGAAGTAAACAGAGTTCGCAGAAGTAGAAATACAAATGTCTGAGGAACATTTCTCTAAATGCTCAACATCCTTGGACAACTGGAAAATGCAAATTAAAACCACTTTGTGATGTCATCTTACCATGTCAGAAAGGCTAAGATGAAACACAGAAATCGACCAATGACCAATGCTGGCATGGGTGTGGAGAAAGGGAACACTGACTCACTTCTGAGGGGATGTGTAAACTTGTGTAGCCACTAGGGAAACCAGTGTGGTAGTTTCTCAAATGGCCAGAACTATGTCTATGAACTAGTCCAGTTATACCATTCTTATGCAAAGTACTCCATATCTTACTTTATGTTCATTCATGTTCATTGCTATTCTCTTCACAATATCCAGAAAATGGAAACACCTGGATGCCCATCATCTGATTAATGGATAATGAAAACATAATACATTTACACAATGGAGTATTATTCCATTATTACGAAAAATGAAATTATGTTTGCCCACATGCACAGGTGACCTGCTACTCCACACCCTGGGACCCCCATGCTGCGGCCATGGCTCCTGGTCATCTCCCCTGTTCATTGTGTCTGACATATCTAGCCTTGTGGAATTTGCCAGAAACCATGTGGCTCTTGGTTTGAATCTAATCACTTCCAGAGGCACAGCAAAGGCACTGAGGGATGCTGGCCTGGCTAAGCTAACAAGAGGTTCCCGCAGTGTTGCAGGGGGTGTGAGGGGTGGGAGTGGGGCAGGACAGGGCATGCAATATTCCAGAAGATGATGCTGACATGGTCAGATTCTATTTCAGCCTTGTAAGAGTAATTTCCTATAATCAAATTCAGGGCTGAAATCAATGATAAAGAGGCAAACAAACAAACAAAAAATACAAAGAATCAAGGAAATGAAGGGTTGGTTCTTTGAGAAAATCAACCAGATCGACAGACCTGAGGGAGAAAATTCAAATTAATAAAATTTGAGATGAAAAGGGAGACATTACACTGTACACTGGGGGAATTCATAAAATCACATATACTTTACACATATGCTGTAGAATATAGAATTTTAATCTAATGGAAGGAAATGGGGGAAATGGGGGACTCTAATTAGTAAATGGGGAGGAAGATAAATACAGAAGGAGGGAAGAGGGTAAGGATGTCTGAAAAAGTCCTAAGCCATCATACAATAAATTATCTACCAAAAATCCCTATTTTATATATATATATATGTGTGTGTGTGTGTGTGTGTGTGTGTGTGTGTGTGTGTGTGTGTGTGTATACATATATATCTCAATGTATAAATATATATGTATAATTTAAATGAAATTTTCCTATCTGGGCTGGCAATGCTCCTCCAAAGGACCATCTGAAAAAACAACAAGTGGCATGCTGAACAAACAGGATCATTAATATGGGAGAGTCGGGGGAGCATATCACAGGGTGTGGAGGGAGGAAAAGGAAAGGGGGAAATGATCTAATTATAATCTCAATTTTTAAAAATTCTGTATTCTACCAAACTGGAACTCCTAAAGGAAATGGATGAATTTCTTGATTTATACAACTTACCAAATTTAAATCAAGATGAAATAAACAATTCAAACAGATCCAAAACCCCTAGTAAAATAGAAGCAGTAATTAAGACTCTCCAAATCAAATAAATAAAAAAGCCCAGGGCAGATGGAGTCAGTGCAGAATTCTACCAGACCTTCAAAGAACTGCTGGCAGTAGTCATCAGATTATTCTGCAAAATAGAAACTGAAGGGATAGTTCTTATTTCTTTTTATGAAGCCACTATACCCTGATACCAAAAACCAAAGAAAGAACCAACAATAAAAGAAAATTACAGAGCAGTATCCCTTGTGAACAGAGATGCAAAAAGTCTCCATAAAATACTTGCAAACTGAACATCAAAAAGATTATCCACTATGACCAAGTTGGCTTCATCCCATAGATGCAGGGATGGTTCAACATACATAAATCAATAAACTTAGTCCACTACATAAGCAGACTGAAATATGAGAAAAAAAATGATCCTTTCATTAGATGTAGAAAATCCAACATCCATTTATGATTAAAAGACCTAGAGAGTCTAGAGATATAAGGGACATATCTCAAAATAATAAAGGCAGTTTACAGCAAGACAACAGCCAGCATCATGCTAAACGAAGAGAAACTCAAAGCATTTCCACCAAAATCGGGAAGAAGATAAGGATGTCCACCTATTCAATATAGTACATAGTCTTAGCTGAATCAACAAGACAACTGAAGGATAGCAAGGGGTACCAGTAAAGGAAAGGAAGAAGGCAGAGTATCCTTTTGCAGGTGGTATGATTTTATATGTGAAAGGCCCTATTGACTCTGCCAGGAAACTTCTACAGCTGATAAACACGTTCAGTAAGGTAGCAGGATACAAAATTAACACATAAATGTCAGTAGCCTTCCTCTATACAGATGACAAATATACTAAGAAATCCGTGAAAACATACCTTTCACAATAGCCTCAAAAAGATACTTTGGGATTACTCTAACCAAGCAAGTGAAAAACTCATATAATAAAAACTCTAAGACATTGAAGAAAAAACTGAAGGTGACACCAGAAGATAGAAAGATCGCCCATGTTGTTGGCTCAGTAGGATTAATATTGTAAAAATGGCCATCTTACCAAAAGTAATCTACAGAATCAGCAAAATCTCCATCAAAATTCCAACACAGTTCTTAGTAGAAAATAAAAAAAGATTCTTCAACTCCATACAGAAATACAAAACAACCCAGGAGAACTAAATCAGCCCTGAAGAGAAAACCAAAACAAAACTGCTGGAGGTATCACCATATGAGATTTTAGGCTGTTATTTCAGAGTAATGAAAACAATATGACATTTGCATAAATCACACATGTTGATCAGTGGAGTAGAATTGAAGACCTAGACATATCAGGTGTCTATAGGTGTGTAGAATTTTGTCCATGAAGCCATAGCTACACAGTGGAGAAAAGGCACCATCTCCCACAGATGTTGCTGGTCAGACTGGATGGCTACATGTAGAGTAATGTAAATAAATCCACATTTATTGTACAAAAATCAGCTCCAAAAAGATCAAGGACCTCCTCAATGTAAGACCTGATATACTGAACCTGATGAAAGAGAAAGTGGGAAATAGGTTTGAACTCACTGGACAGGAAAAGACTTTCTGAATAGACACCAGTGGCATACATAGTCACTATGATCAATAGTTAAGAAATAGGACCCTATGAAGCTAAAAGCTTCTGTGCAGCAAAAGACATCATCATTTGAGCAAAGCAGCAGCCTACAGAATAGGAAAAATGTACCAATTATACTTCTGATAGATTAGTGTAAAATCTTTATATATATATATATATATATATATATATATATATATATATATATATATATATATATATATATAACTGAAACAAGTTGAATATCAAGAAAACAACACAATTTTTTAAAAAAAGACTAAACAGAGTTCCCAAGGGTAAAACACAAATGGCTGAGAAACATTTAAGAAATAGCCAACATCCTTAGCCATCAGGGAAATTAAAAGTACTTTGAGATTTTGTCTTAGCCCAGTCAGAATGGCAAAGGTCAGTAAAACAAATAACAGTATATGCCGGCTAGGTTGAGGGGAAAGGGGAAAATTTATCCATTGTTAGTGTGACTACAAACTGGTACATCCACTATGGAATTCAATGTGGAGCTCCCTCAGGAAGCTGAGAATTGATCTATCTCAAGATCCAGCTATACCACTCTTGGAGATATACCCGAAGGACTCTACATCTTTCTATGGAGATACATGCTCATCCATGCTCATTGTTGCTGTATTCACAATAGCCAGAAATTGGAAACAGTCCATCAATTGAATGATGAAAATATGGTACATTCACACAATGGAATTTTATTCAGCTGTTAAGAAAAATACAATTATAAAATTTGCAGGTAAATGGATGGAACTAGAAACAGTCACCCAGAGTAAGGTAACCTAGACCCAGAAAACAAACTTTGCATGTTATCTCTTGTGGATATTAGCTTATAAGCTGTAGATATGTGTGTGGTTCTGACACAAATCCCACAGAAGTTATGTAGCTAGTAAGGAACCAAAGGGGAAGAAATTACCTTCCAAGGAGGAGAAAATAGAGGAGATTTGTGAAGAAATAAAAGGGAAATTATAATAAGAGGATTAAATGGGGAGGGAGATGAGAGGTCAAGGTGAAGAAAGGAATATGGGAAGGGACAACTAACACTAAAGGCCTTCTGAAAAGCCACAAGTACTGTAGAAGCATCCAAAAATATATGCCTATATGAAAATAATTTAAATGAAGTCATCGTATGTCTAGCCCAAACTAGGTATTTTATACCACCAAGGAGGACATCCAGTGCCAGAAATTGTAGCTAGAGTTTTCCTGTCTTGCCCACAGTCAGGACAAATCTTTGTAACCCGCCAGTCCCACAGCCGCTCAGAACCAACCAAGTAAACACAGAGACTTATATTGCTTACAAACTGTATGGCCATGACAGGCTTCTTGCTAACTATTCTTATAGCTTAAATTAATCCATTTCTATAAATCTAACCGTGGCTTACCGGCATTTTCACATTCTGCTTGTGCTGGCAGTGGCTGGCAGTGACTCCTGCCTTTCTGTTCTTTCTTTTCTCCTCTCTGTTAGTCCCGCCTATACTTCCTGCCTAGCCACTGGCCAATCAGTGTTTTATTTATTGACCAATCAGAGCAACACATTTGCCATACAGAACATCCCACAGCACTCCCCTCCCCCTTTTTTTTCCAAAAGGAAGGTTTTAACCTTAACAAAGTAAAATTACATATAATTTGGGAATTTGGGCGTAGCTTCTCATACTACTTCCTGCTGGAGGGGGGACGCTGTATCTTATGGGGACACAAAGAAAATTTTAGGATCATGGAATAGTCCATGAGGCTGTATTGTCTGAGCCAGCTGCCTTCAAACCATTCTGGATGTTGGATCATCTGGGCCATGGCGTCATCAGAGCCCTTTCAGGTGGTCTTGGCTGGTCAAACCTGATGTATCTTAATCTGGAACAAATCCATAGCCTCTGGCTTTCTGTGGGAACAAAAGCAGAACCTCCTTTCCAAAGCAACATATCCTTATATCCAAATTTTGAAGTCAAGGTACCTTTAAAATACACATTTTGGCATAACTCAACAGCTTTTGCAATCAAATGTTTTTCTTCAGTTAAAAATCCCAAAGACAATCCAGATTCTCTGTGTAATATTCATCTTTATGTGGCTTATTTTTTATATTAATTTTACTGTCTCTTTAAAGACTTTTTAAAAACTATGTATTTATTTATATAACTGTATATATCACCTTTTTGTCTCTTTCAAGCCTACGTATATTTTACACACATTGTAAACTATTACATCTGAATCTGTCTTATTGTGAATCTATTGCTTTAAACTGCAGCATTTGTAAGACTGAAACGGCGCTATGGCTGCTGGCTCTGCCCACCTCAGCTTCCCAACATGGCGGTGGTACATTTACCGCCATCTCTGGGAGCTATCATGGGTCTATGCTTTTATCCAAGCAGCATGTAGCCCAGAAACCTCTTTTTTTGTTTTGTACTAGCAAAGGCTAAATCTACCATGCAGCTTAATGTGCCACTTGCAGAGGCCTCATTCCCGCCATACTGCAGGTTGAACACACATGCCAGGAACCCACAAGTAGCTCAAACCGGCAGCTGCTGCTCATTTGAGAGAGACAATTAGGAGGCTGTTTTTAGCTCCGTTTTAGAATCTTTTCTCAGGTTTTAGGTAGACACTCTTGCCAACTCATTGGGTGCCATTTGTAACTAGAGTTTTCCTGCTTTGCCCACAGTCAGGACAAATCTTTGTCACCCGCCAGTCCCACAGCCGCTCAGAACCAACCAAGTAAACACAGAGACTTATATTGCTTACAAACTGTATGGCCATGGCAGGCTTCTTGCTAACTATTCTTATAGCTTAAATTAATCCATTTCTATAAATCTAACCGTGGCTTACCGGCATCTTCACATGCTGCTTGTCCTGGCAGTGGCTGGCAGTGACTCCTTCTGCCTTCCTGTTCTTTCTTTTCTCCTCTCTGTTAGTCCCGCCTATACTTCCTGCCTAGCCACTGGCCAATCAATGTTTTATTTATTGACCAATCAGAGCAACACATTTGCCATACAGAACATCCCACAGCAAGAAATAGACCACATCTTGTTGCTTCATTCACCAAAAGGGTCCCATAGACACCCCTCCAAACATCACAGGCTCTTGCCAAGGCTCTTTGTTGCTCTCCATAACCTGCAGACACATCTCCTATTGCTGAAGACACAACTTACTTATGTAATTGAACATGGGAGACATTGAACGGGTGCCCAACTAAAAGCTTCAACCCTCCTGGCTAGTTTTCATGGTTCTGGAAGGTACCTGGAATGCTACTAGAGAAGAAATGTAATAATCCATTTCACCCAACTACAAACCCTGTGACCCACAAAAGTGACCTGCCTACAAGATATTCTCACACAACAGTGGTGCAAATGTTATAGGAGTAACTAACCACTCTTTGGATTTACAGCCCACTCTATTGGGTGGAACCCATGCATGACACTGCTAAAGTGGCCCAGTTCCCGAGATTAGCTAGCTCATAGGCCTAGGGGGAAACCTGCAATATGCTGCTAAGTGAACATAGCAATATAATGACTTTTAATGACATTGATATAACCAATAGAGCATAGCATCACTCAGCCCTCATCAGAGAACCTTCTTGCAGTGGATGAAGATTAACAAAGACATCTGCAGCTAGTCAATGTGAAGAGAGTGAGAGACTTTGAAGCATTCAACCCAATATGGGATATCTTTGTCAGACCCCTCCACACAAGGCTCAGGGATCCATGGGAAAGAGAAGTAAGATTTTAACAGAACTAGTACTCATGGACTCACAGAGACTATGACAGTTCACCCAAGATCTGTACAGATTCAAAGCTGACAAAACCCCATTACTGAAGGGTACTGTGTCTGGTACTAGATGGGTAAAGTAACCATCGATCTCACCCAGCTGTAAACACTGACATATAGTAATAACTGGCCTAGCAAGACATGCTTACTAGTGCAGTAGTAACATGAATGTCATAGGAATGACCAACCACTTTCTGATTGGATATGAACTCCACCCCCACTAGTTCAAAGCCACACTCGGCACTGTTATCTGGGCTAAGAACTGGAGAACCTACTTATATTGCTTTTCTAAATGGACATAGTATTAAACCAACTCCTAATGACTTATTGTTAAACCTATAGATTTGTGGATCTCTTAACCCTCATCAGAGAAGTTTCCTTTTGTAATAGATGACGATTAACACAGAACTCCACCACTGGTCAAGATGTGAATGAGAGGCTGAGATTTCTTGTCTCTGAATGGGATATCTATATGACATCCATTCTTCCTCCGGTTCGGGGATCATTGCAGAAGATGGGATGGAGACGCTGTAAAAGCCAGAGGGGGCGGATGACTAGAAGAACAGTTCTCCAGACACAACAGAGCACTTACACACTTGAATGCATAGCAGTTGTGATAGCGTGCACAATGCACAAGTTGAGCCAGCATGGAGAGGGAAGGTGGTCACAAAGTCTTACCTCTAGCTATGGAGCTATGGAGCTACTACCAATTAATAGCTTCCCAGAGAGGAAGAGTCAGTCTTCGTAAAGTTATGTCCTCAGTAGGTTGACTGTGATCCAGTGGAAGACCACACATCTAAAGTGTATGGGCAACGCAAACTTGTATTTGATGTTTTGTTTTAAGAGGGATACAAAGCTGGGAGTTGAATCTAGGAGGAGTTAGAGAAGACGGGTCAGTATGATCAAAATACGTTGGATGAAATTCTCAAGGAACTAACAAAAAAAGAAAATGAGTTAGTGAGGTGGCTTGGTGGTTAATAGCACTTGATGTTCTTGCAGAGGACACGAGTTTAGTTCCCAGGATCCAGGTCAGGTAGCTCACAACTGCATACAACTTCTTCTCCAGGGCAGCTGATGCCCTCTTCTGGCCTCTGAGAGCACTTTCATATATGTGGCATGTCCCCACAAAATACACACACACACACACACACACGCACACGCACACGCACACGCACACGCACATATGCACGAGCGCATGCACACACCTTTTAAATCTACTTTTTTAAAGGAGAAAAACAAAAGAAATGCAGGAAATTGGGTACCATCTCAAATCTGTAGAGCCAGAGCCAGCCAGCAGCTTTAGAAAATTCTGGGCATTCTGAAGCACTCCAGCAGAGGAAGTGGCTTAAAGTCTTTGTTCACTGTACCATCTCAGCACATACAGCCTAGATAGACAAGGCAGGAACTCAGTCAGTACATCATCCCTCAGTCTCCTTGGCCTGTGTGACTGACCGATGAGCATCTCCAGGACACCAGACCAGGTGTGCCTCAAAATGCCCAGAATTTCTGAAGATGCTGGCTTCCTTGGCCTATACCTTACTTTCTCCTCAGAACTGTACACTCTGCCAAGAAATGTCATGCCACTGAGAAAGATAATGGTCAACGTAGCAGCCCTAGAAAGCCCTCCCTGCCTTCTGTGCCTTTGGGTGACCCCAAGAAAGCTTTGCAAGGAAACCCATGGCAGGACTTCAGACTTTCCTGTACAAATTCATGGTGGAAGCCACGGATGAAAGATCCGACCTTGTAAACACATCATTTTCTAAGTGAGAACTCGGGCCAGGGCTGAGAGGCAAAGAGGAGAATGCAGGGTAGCTGATGTTTACATAATGAAGTTCCTTCTCCGTTTTCTTTTTTTTTCCCACCTAGCTCAACGACTCTGCGAAACAACTCATTGAGATGGACAAGCTGTGCCCTGCCGCTGCCACCGCATGCAACTACGATGCCCTCTTGTCCTCTGACCCCAGCACAGTAGCCAGCGTGGCCTCAGGCCCCACCCTAAGTAGCTCAGGGGCAGTCAGTGCCTTTCAACGACGTGTGGACAGCAAGAAGAACGCCAAGAAGCGCCATTCCTTCACCGCGCTCAGTGTGACGCACAAATCCTCCCAGGCCGCCAGCCACAGGCACTCCATGGAGATTAGTGCCCCGGTGCTGATCAGCTCCAGTGACCCTCGTGCTGCGGCCAGGATCGGGGAGCTTGCCCATCTGTCCTGCACCGTACCCACCCAGGTAATTCCCAGAGCCCAGGCCCAGTGTCCGTGATCCCCAAGGGTCCTTCCTACTCTGCCTCCATGCCTAGCATCCTGGATTCCTAAACGATCATAAAGGAAGCCACACCGGAACTGCTGTGGGTGGCTGGGGGGCCTCTCCTCGTGGCCAACCACTTGGCATCGAGAGCCTTGTAATAATGTGCATGTTGGCCTCCACATTGTGAGATGATTGCCAATGGTTCCAGGATACAGCATGGGGGTAACGTTCAGTCATCTTGGAAATTCCTCACTTACGGAGACTCAGTATGTTTCTCCAGGGAAGAGTCTTGGGTGGGACATTTTGAACAACACTATGAAGTAAGTTCCTTTCAACAGAGAAAGGACGAGAGCTGAGAACCAGAATTAGCTCCATTGCTTACTCCTTGGCTGCTGTTATTGCTGTAACTCCTTCTGTTTCTAAATGTAACCTTTACTACATTTCCACTAGTGTATTTGTAGATTGAAATAGCCAAAGTAAGATGCTTAAAGATCACAGAGTAGTAATTACCTGAAACTCCAAGCAGCCTGTCCACCTGGGAAAGTGTCTCCTTCATGAGTGCCAGGAAGGGAGGAGGGGGTCTCTCCTGTGTTATCAGATTTCCACTGAGACCAAGGAGAAGGTATTGTGCCCCCTGGAGGTGTGGGCCGCTGTCCTCCCAGCTCGGCACACTCCGGGACAAGGCACCTGTGCACAGTGAGAGTCGGGGAGGGCCAGTCCTTGCCCACTCTTCACCTCCTACAACAAGGTCCATCTGCCAGCCCTGCGTTACTTTCTCTCCAGGGTCACCTCTGACTGCCATGGGCATGCTTCCAAGGAATGGCACCAGTCTATAGGCTACACTGAGGAAAGAGCCTAAATATAGTAACTGGCTTTATTTTTCCAAGTTCCACTTGACTTGGCCGAATTTATATGGAGAATCCTCTTTTAAAATGGGCTGGAGAGGTGGCTCTTGCAGAGGACCCAGGTTCAGTTTCCAGCACCCACATGGTGGTTCACAGCCATCTGTAACTCCAATTCCAGGGGACCTAGTGCCGCCTTCTAACCTCCAAGGGCACCAGATACACACATGGTACACATGCATACATGCAAGCAAAACAATACAACACATAAAATGAAATAAGAACATCTATTTTTTGAGGCAGAATTTCACTATGTCGCTCTGGCTGGCCTGGAACTCACTGTGTAGACTAGCCTGGCTTTGAATTCACAGAGATCCACCTGCCTCTGCCTCCCAAGTTAAAGACATGAGCCACCACAGTTGGCCTCGGATAGATCTTAAATAAAATTAAAACACTGAAATTTGGTGAATTGAAGTTTTGTTAGATATGCTACATCAGCTTAAAACTGCAACTGCACGTCACCCACACATTATACACATATGTACACCTGTGCACACATGTCACCACCACATACTTACAAACATAACCCATACACATACACACCAACACCCCCATGTGGTGTCCTATACTTTTACCAGCACAGACACCAATGTTGGTGTTATTGCAGGCAGAGGCCATGGTCTGCAGCAAACACTATGTTGGCCATGGCTTCGGGGCTCCTCTACCCCACCCATCTTGCTGAGGGAACCTTAGGCCTTGTTCTGGTTTGCTTTCTGTTGCCATGGTAAACACCAGGACAGAAGCAACTTGGGGAAGGAAGAGGTTTGTGTTGCTTACACTTCCGGGTCACAGCCCATCATAAAGGGAAATCAGGGCAGAAACACAAGCAGGAACTGAAGCAGAAACTAGGGAGGAATTCTGCTTCCTGGCTTGCTCACTCGCTCTCTCTCTCCAACTCATTCCCTAGTTCCTGCTCAGCTTTCTTTCTTATATAGCCCAGGCCCACCCACCTAGGGATGGTGCTGCCCACCGTGGGCTAGGTCCCCCCACGTCAGTCATTAGTAAGACAATCTCTTATAGACGTAGCCACAGGCAATCTGACCAAGGCAATTTTCCCATTGAGAATCCTTCTTCCCATGTGACTCTAGGTTGACAATAAAAAAAAAAAAAAAAAAAAAAAAAAACCTGATCACAAAAATAGCACAGGGCTATTTTTCTCTAAAATAGCACGTTTTCTATAGAAGAGGCAATGTTACTTGACCAGACCCTTGGCCCCACACTCCTTCATGAAGGCATCTCTTCAGGCTGTTGATAAGTGCTGGCTGTTTTTAAGTGTTCTATGAGGGTTACAGCAGCTGGTAGCGGCCATCTCTGCTCCCTAAACAATTGTGTGCCAACACAAACATCACAGGTAGAGAGGAAAGGACAGCTTGCTGCTTTGGACTCTACAGTTCACACTGAGAAGCCCTGCTTTGACCCCAAGTAAATGACTCACAGCACTCAAGCTCTCTGCCCCCGCCCCCTCGCAGCCCTGCATGTCTGCTCAGGCTATAACTCAGGATACCTTAACTGATGGATGAGTTCTTGGGCCCTGGGGGGGGGGGATGGAGAAGGGAGAGGCCAGGATTGTCAAACAGGATCCACACCAGGTATGTGCCACCCTCTCCTGCCTCCAGGACACGGTCATGGCCTCTAAGGTTCAGAAGATCATGGTTTCTTCTGAAAAGGAACATGGGTATTGATGCTGATGAAATCTGAATCCCCATTGGCCACTGGACTGTATTCCATAGGACAGTCCACACAGGCTGTCTGCTCTAGAAACATAACCAGCTAGCATGGGACCTACTTGCTGGACACGATGTTGAATTCTGCTAACAGCCAGGGTAGCTTCAGGGAGGGTCACTGATAAAATGTGCTGGCAGGAACACGTCTTACAGGACTCAGTGCTAGTAGAAAACGCTGGCTAACGACAGTCTTCTGTCAGAAAGAGCAGCCCTCACCTGAGCTGGCTCTGCTGTGGATTGGCTGACCTCATCCTGAAGCCCTGTAGTAGAAATGAAGTAATTAATTGCCAGCCGACGCCACACATGCACAGAGCATCCCTGGTGACAGATCTGACCTGTCTTGGTCTCCGTTACCTTAAGGTGAAAGGAAGCCTGAGGACTGTGGCTTCTACCGAAAGGAATCAAGAAAGCCCAATAGGAGCCGCCTTGCTTCTGAGACAGAGTGTTAGGAGCACTGGGAAGCCTAGAGGTTCCAGGGGAACCGCTCTCTGACTGCGGGCCTCTTCCCAGTGGCTGGGCTATGGCGTTGGATTGTTTTCCGGGTGGTGATGGTACCACCTGTCTCCCTTACCATCTCTCATGTTCCTCTGCTGTGCGGGCTGCCTTACCACTAAGTGGAACCAGAAGCCCACCCTTTCCCATCTCTCTCCTTCTGGTGCAGTGCAGGGGTGGGCGGGGACAGATGGCGTGGAGGAGCAGGCCCCTCTCTGGCTGCCTCTCCTTCGGAGAGTTGCCGAGCCTGTACAACCCTACCCAACCCGCCTGGGGAAATGCCTGGCCGTTAGGGAAAGTGACAGCCGTGCCTCGCCATGGCGGTTATACATAGGATGTCCAAGAGTGGACCTGCTGCTTGGAGATCAGAGGTGCAGTCACCAGCCCCAGATGGGGGAGGATTTCTCCCAAGGCTCAGGAGCTTCGTGGACTTTAGGCAGTCGGCTTCCAGTCCTCTCTGTGTTTAGGTGCTGTGCTGGGCCCTAGAGCTTCTGAAAGGTAATGGTTATAGATAAGAGGTAAGAGAACTGAGATCATTGTTGTTACACTTTTACCATGAAGCCAAGCCTGGCTTGTTTAACATCCTGTAAACCATGTAACCCTGTCAGCTGTGAACTAGAGATAACCAGGCCACACCATTCCAGTACTCCCGCCTTACCAAAGGCATGAGAGGCCCACCCCTGGAGTCCACTTAGGGAAGGTATCTCATCATCACCTGGGATGGAGAAAATTCAGATACCAATTCCTCCAGAATAGTATCAGCCCCCAGTACTTTTTTTTTTCTGGCCTCTCTTTCTCTGACATAAAGTGTTCTTGGGTAGCTCAGGTTAGCCTCAGACTTCCTGTGTAGCTCAGGCTAGCATTAAATTCTTGCCTCTGCCTCTTGGGTGCTGAGATTATTGTCACATGCCACCAAATATGGCCTGTTGCCAGCATTTCTGAAATGATTTTCTGGGGTATAGCTGGGTAACTCAGAGACCCCCTCCCCTGACTCGGATGGCTGATTAAGGAACATCGTGCAGCTTAAGGACTAGAGTGGTTCTTCTCCTAAAACCTGGCTTTGCTACAGAGCATGTCTTAGCTGTTCCTCCAATCCAATCAGATCAGGAGTACCACATAGGTACCTGCTGCTCTACTGTGCCTAAGGATGAAGGTTCCCATGAACTCATGACTTAGTGCTCAAACCAAGTCAATGCAATATACAATGGGATGGCTGGTTCACCCCAAAACCTGTTTCCCCATGCACTAGGCTCTAGATCAGTGGTTCTCAACTTTCCTGATGCTGTGACTCTTTAATACAGTTCTTCATGTTGTGGTGACCCCCAATCATAAAATTCTTTTCATTGCTACTTCATAACTGTAATTCTGTTACTGTTATGAATCATAATGTAAATATCTGTGTTTTCCGGTGGTCTTAAGTGACTCTCCATGGAAGGGGTCACAACACAAGCCACAGGTTGAGAACCACTGGTCTAGAGGAAGATGTTAGCTTTCAACAAAAATTATGGGATTCATTTTTATGCTCGTACCATAGACACAAAGATAGGTGACAAGCCCCTGCTCCTTGGAGGTTCCAGTCTACAGCAGGGGTTCAGGCTGTGCTATGCACCTGCTTCACAGAGTCTTCCATGGTGTGTACAGTGTAATCTGTTGGGGGGGGTGGCTAAGGTGATATGCTGAGTGTAGACCATTGAAACCAGATGAGGGAGAAGGAGAGGTGAGTGTGCTCTTGGTCAGGGTATATCGTCGTCATACTGATGGCAGAGGACTTGCAGCTGGCTGTACCTGATAGCCAGTGCTGCTGGGCACTGACTCCAGCTTGTTAACAGGCTCAGACTTGCTCCTGTCTCATTTTGACACCCAGGCTAGATGGGCCCTAGCTTGCTGACATGTAGCCCACCTTCACTTCTTACAGCCTCGCTCTGAACTGCACACTCTCACTCAGTGCACATTCTACCGATCCCAACACATCTCACTGCAAAGCTCTCCTCATGGGACAGAGGGGAGAGAAGGGAAGTTAAGTTGGCACACACCTGTCCTCTGGGAGTTCTTCACTCCCCAATGGCTGTTTCTGTAGTTAGATATTTATGGGCTCAGCCAGGAGTCCAAGTATTACCCGAGGGTTTGGGGAGCTAGTTGTGCATAACCCTTGCCCTATAGATGATTTTTATTTGTTTACTTGCATACAGGGTTCCGTGCATCCCAGGCTGGCTTTGAACCTGCTGTAGAGCCAAGAATAACTGTAAACTTCTGCTCTCCCTGCCGCCGCCTCCCAAGTGCTGGGATAACAGGCATCCTTTATTCCACCAGTTTCATTTGGTGCCGGGGAATGAACCTGGGCTTTGTGCTTGCTAGCCAAGCACTTTAACCAACTAGGGAAACAAGCTCAGTTCTGATTTTTGTCTGTGTCTTATTATAATTGTTTTTATTTCTTTTGAGACAATGTCTCACTACTTAGCCATAGCTGACCTAGAACTCGATACATAGATGAGGCAGTCATCATACTCACAGAGGTCTGCCCGACTCTGACTCCTCATATTAAAGGCATGTGTCATCACCCCCAGCTACCAATTTTTGTATTTTTAAAGAGCTTTAAAACAACAACCGAATGTGGGGTACATGTGGGGAGGTAGAGGAAGAAGAGGAAGCCAAAGAGACTACATGGGCTTACATGGCTAAAATATTTACAGCATTGACTTTTCAGGACTGAGGATCAGTAGTAGAACAATTACGTGGCATGGCTGTGACCTGGGTTCAGTCTCCAGCACTATAAAAACAAAACTTTATATCTGGCCAAGTGTAGAAAGGGGCTTTAGGCTGGAACTTTATTGATACTACCAGTGAGCAAGAAGAAAGCCATTGTTTTAAGGGGCAGGAGCAGTTGGGGAGAAAATGGTAATGATGTAAGGTTAGCTAAGGTCCAGGCCTTCAGAGTCCGGAATGGGCAGGCTGTGATTCCACCTCCTGCAGGCCAGTGCCAGGAATAGGAAATGCTGGGGGAGTGGGATTTGTGGTCCTTCTCCTGGTGCATCCTCAAAACAGCAGCTTGCCTCCTGGGCACCAAATAACCAGATCAGAAAATTCTGTAAGTTTGAGAGTCATGCATTCTGGAATCAGGTCCTGGGAGGGGCAGGGTCCTAGGAGAAGGGACGGCTGGGCTGATTGTAGGGCTCCCTGTGTTGTAATGGCAGCCAGAGGCCTTGGTTTGGCTGCTTGCTTCTCCTCGGGGCTTCGTAGGACATGAGGACAGTCTGAGCTGTGGGGAGACACCGCTAGCACTTCTTCCCAAGGCCTGTTTGTCCCCCTCTTGCCACTGGCATGTCACAGCTTCCTTGACTTGGATGTGCTCGACGACCTGGGACCGACCTATCTATCTACCTCTGTTGCTAAGATCACAATGTCTGACCTTCGTTCACCAGTCTTCCTGATCCTTCATCAGCATTCAACCCTGCTAACTCTATTTTCTGAGTGCCCCTTCCACTGACCCATCTGCTCCAGCCTAGGTACTTTCCTTGCTTCTATCTCTAGCCCTCACAGAAGGATCTGCGCTCCTGCCTTCTCTTCCCACTACATACACCCTGGCCTGGGGAGTGTCCTCCTTTCCCAGAGCTGCAGCCCACAGTTACATTTCTGCTGTCTAAACTCTTGTCGATACTTTTATTTTAAACCACAGAGTAGTGTCTCACTTGCATGGGGGCTTCATTTGGAAAGGTGCCTCAGCTCAGTAGATGCTAGAGTAACTTCTTTTCTTACATTATTCTGTACCTCTAATAATATATATATATATAATTTTATATAATAAAATATAATAATAATCTAATGCCAAACCAGTACCCCATCTTCTAAAGTGCAGATTCCTTGCCCCATAGTGCCTTCCTGAACCCCCCTGCGTGAGGTCCAACCTTGCAGCCTCTGGAGACATGTCCCCATGACCTTGGGAGACTCAACCCCAGTTGCCTTTCTAACTCCCACCAACTCCACCCATGTTCCATCTGTAGACCACTGCCCACCCACCCTCCACCACTCTGGGAATCCCTTTTTCTGCCACTTGTCTTGGTCATCCACTTACTGCTCACCCACAGGTACGCACTCACATGCAAACTCCCTTGTCTTGGAACAATCTGCAATGATCACTCCATCTCTGCGGCTTTTCTGTCTATGGGTCACAGTTTAATTCCTGCATTGCCGCCTTGTCTTCCAGACTGCTGTGGAGCCTGATTTGTGTATATGGCCATCCCTCTCAGGGGTGGCCTCCAGGTCCTTGAGGGCAGGGTCTGAGGGCATGCATGGCTTTGTCCTGTGCCTGGCCCCCACATGGGCTCACACACATTGGCTTTCTTCTTGGGTGGGCGCTGTGAACTGTGTCAACAGCACTGTATAGTGAAAGGTCTCGTCTATAAAACAATGAGGTACGTGAAATTCAGCATGTCCTTCTAGGAGAGGACAGCTCCTGTCTGTCCCAGCTCCCTGTGAGCTCCGGGTCCACGTTGATGGCTGTGGAGAGGACACAGCTGTGAAATGGCTAACCTAGGACTCCCAGAGCACAGGTTCGGGCGGAAGCTCAGATGGCCAGCCGGCTCCCATTTGTACCCTGAAGAATTCTTTCTGCTCTCAGTCGAGGTCAGAGGACTGCTGCCATGTGGGAATAATGGAGTCATATGACAGCTTTCTGCTGGGGGCAGAAGTCTGTCAACCAAAATATTGAGGTAAAAAGCTATTTGGGCTGACTCCACTATTAAAAGTCCAGATGTTTTCTTAGTGATTGCCATTAGACTGGGGTGAGATGGGATCTTAATTTATCTTTCATTTGCATTTTGCTGATGGCTAGTGATGTTGAACATTTCTTTCATATGTTTATTGGCCATTTATATAGTACTTCATCTTTTCAGAACTGCCTGTTCATCTCATTTTCCTATTTATTGAGTGGGTTATTTGATTTCTTGGTATTTGTTTTTTTTTTTTTTTTTTTAGTTCTTTGTATATTCTAGCCCAGATATTAATCGTCTGTCAGATTTGCAGTTAGAAAAGATTCCCACAAATGCTGGCAAGGATATGGAGAAAACAGAACTCTTATATACCACTGATGGAAATTTAAATTAGTCCAGCCTCTGTGGAAGTCGGCATGGAGTCTCCAATAATAATAATAATAATAATAATAATAATAATAATAATAATAATAATAAATTGAAACAAAACTGTCACATGATCCAGCTCTCCCACTTCTATTTGCCAGACTGTTTCAGAGAGATACTTGCACATCCATGTTCATTGCTGCCCTATTCACAGATGGAACTGGCTTGTGTGTCCATCAACAGATATGTGAAGACAGTGTGGAATATGTACACATACATAATGGAATTTTATCCACATGAATGAAATTACACTGTTTGCAGGGGAATAAATGGAACTGGAGAGCGTGGTATTAGCAAATTAAGTCCAATTCAGATGATATGGCACATTTTATATCATTAGTAGAGCCTAGATTATATATGCTTTATATATGTCTATATGTTGTATTTGTGATATAAAAGCTCAAGCAGACCTGTAGGGAAGGAAGGGGCTAATGAGGAGAATGGGAAACAAAAGAGAGGCTAGACAGCTAAGGGAGAAACGTGGTCAAAGTATGTCATATACTTGCACGAAGATGTCCTTATGAGACCTAGTACTGTGCATAATAAACATATACCAACTTAAGAAAGGAATTTCATACGTTTGCTTTCAAATTCATTTGGACAAGACTGGGAAATGGTTCCCTGTTTCATCACTTAGTGAATGGCGCATGTTTTGAGTAATTCATTATTAGGTGATTTTTGTCATTGTGGGGACACAGCAGAGAACACTTGCACAGGCATGGCTGGACAGGGCAGTCACTTGAAAGGGCTGCTCTGCACGATCAAGAGATGCACAGATGGATGGACGTGGTGGCCCATGCCTGTAATCCCGGCACTGGGGAGGCTGAAGCGGGAGACTCAGACGGCTAAATAGTGAGTGCAGGGCTATCCTGGCCTACACCGTGAGACCCAAAACGCTTTTTTAAAGGGCTAGCTAGAGAGGTGACTAAGTTAGTAAAACATTTGCCCTGCGATCTTTAGGACCTGAGTTTGGCTCCTCGGAACCCACATAAAACCCCAGCACAGCTGTCTGTGGTTATAATCCCAGCACAGTGTAGGCGGAGGGAGACAGGTGGCGCTCTGGCGGCCACTGGGCAGCTAGCCCCGCCTACTTGGTGAAGTTTGGGCCAATGAGAGACCCCCATCTGAAACAGAATGGGGAAGATACCTGAGCACCAATGCTCAAGACGGTCCTCTGACCTTCGTGTGCATTTGCACACATGTGTACCTGCACACACACATACCAAACTACTAGAGATGGGGGAGGGAGGGAGTGGGGGGAGGCAGGCAGTGAACACGAGGTTTGTGTAGAAACTGCAGGGTAACACAACACACTTGTTGCCAGATATTATTTTTTTGGAAATAAAGAATGCACTCAAAAGTAGTAATGAAAATTACTTAAGTAAGAAGTAAATATGGGGTGAGCGAGATATGGCTTAGCGGATAAAAGTGCTTGCTGCCAAATCTGATAGCCTGCCTTTGATCTCCCAAACCTACATGGTAGAAGGAGAGAACCGACTCCCATAAGCTGTCCCCTGACCTCCACATGTGACACATGCGTGCATACATTCATACACATGTATGCACACATGTGTGCACATGCACACAAAAAAAATTTCAAATTCTAAGCCAGTCACATAGTTCTTTATTATCATTGACAAGTACTGTGCACTGTGTGTGACTTATATACCACATTTTTATAACATTGGTACTACAGTAGGCACGTTTGCACCAACGTCACCACAAACAAGCAAGGAATGTGTCTTACCATCACGTTTTGACCGCTACGGTATCACTAGGCAAGGGGAGTTTTTCAACTCCATTATAATATCGTGAGACCATAATTATATAAACATATGTGTATATATTTATGTATGTATGTATATATATATGTATATATATATGTATATATATATATGCCATTCCTCATTGAATGAAATGCTAGACTTATTAGAGGAGTTTCCCATGATTCAAGCAAGTAACTGACGTTCTCACCAAACTGCCTGAAGAACTGAAGCAGACAGTTTGTTAGGCAGTACCTTGCATCACCACTTAGGTGTAAGCAGATGACACCAGGTAGCTAGCAGCCCCTGGCTCTTAGGAAGACAAACAGGAGCCTGTTTCCCACTCCAGCCTGTGAGTCCTGGGCAGCTGAGGGCCTGACTCTCAGCTTCCTCCCAGGGCTAAATGGCTCATGGCCTGCTTTGGTAAATCACAGGTTTATTAGCACATGACCATGCCCATTCATTTGTAGTATGCCTTCACAGAGGTGCCAGGTAGAGGTCATAGGATCCACAAAAGTCTGGGATATTACTAGGCCTGTTAAAAAAAAAAAAAAAAAAAAAAAAAAAAAAAAAAAACCTTTGCTGGCCCCTGGTACAGGATGCTTTTTGGCGTAAAAATGTAGCAATGGTACGGTGGCCAAACTTCTCTTTGGGGATAGATGTCACATCTGCCCGCATTTCACTGAACAAACTGAGTCCCAACCTACTTGAGGATCAGGGTTCAGAGTCCCCATGACACCCCTCTCCCAAGTCCCACACAGATGCGCAAGCCCTTACATTGAACACAGAAGTTAGGTACATCTGTCTGCAGCAGGTGACATGAAGAACTGTCACTTGTAAACTGTAAGGCCATTTTTTTCCTCTAATGGCCCTCCAGTGCTGCCTGTGTGGTTCTTGCTCTGTGGGACTAAGTGACAGCGTTGTGGAGGCCCCTGGCAGGTCCTAGAGATGGTCTAACATGGCCCAACTCCATTTCAACCAGGGGCAGGTCCTTCAGTGGGTTCTTCACACACAGAGAGAGAGAGAGAGAGAGAGAGAGAGAGAGAGAGAGAGAGAGAGAGAGAGAGAGAGAGAGAGAAACAGAAACAGAGACTCCAAAGTTCCTGAGAGCCCAGCTGCTGACATAAACTCCCCTTGAGATGGAGGCATTATTGGTTAATATTGAAGCAACTGGAAAAGTGTTCGGAAATCACCGGGAAGACTATTAAAAGAACATTTCTCAAGCATCCTTGTGTCTCAGAAAGAAACTGAACTCTGCCTGGAACTCCCTTGCTGTATGAGTCTTATCTCTGCTACTAGATGGATGGGCACAGGCTGGAGGAAGCGCTGGGTAAGAGCTGAAGACATGGACAGCAATGGCTGCCCCGGGCCTGATGTTCTGAGGCCGCCTCCCTCTCACATGCTTATCAGTCCTGCAGCCTCTGGCTCTCCACCCACCTGCAAAGCTCCAGCTGCCTGCAAGGCTGAGAGCTTGGCTTATTTTTAGAATTTTTAGAAAGTTATGAATTTAATTGCATGCCTTATAAGGAATTGTTTTTTAAAACGCCTACCAGTTGAGCTTCAACAATGAGGACAAACAATCCCTCCGTGATGATCTGGTCTGAGAAGAACTTCCTTCTGGGATTCTGGAAGTAGGTGGATGTGGGACTGAGCTGGGCCTGCAGGAGGGGTGCATGGAGGGAGGATCAGGCAGACTCGTGTGCCTAGACTCTGATGAAGGGTCTGGAAGCACTGCTGATCTGAAAACAGAGCAGGCAAGCCACCACATGCCATAGGAGATGGTTCTAGAAAATGCCTAACAAAGATGCCTTTAGTTCTGTGAAGTCACACATCCATCTGTCTAAGGCCGCCTGGCAAAGTGACTTTTGTACAAAGGGGTAAAAAAGCTAACGGAAGGTGGCTGTGGATGAGGATTATCTATGCCTCCTTTTAATTAAAAAAAAAAAAAAAAAAAAAAAAAGACTAGGACTATGTCAATCTGTGAAAACCTGTAAAGCTACAGATAGGTGGGAAATAGATTCCATACCTTCCTGTTTCCACCCTTAGTATTTTGTGGGTCCTATTTTCCCACAGGCCACCTTCCTCTGCTTCAGTTGATGTTCTTAATAATATGGAGGGCGTGCCCTGCAAACTTCTGCACACTACTGTGGCTCACTGATCCTCATTCCCCCAACAGCTGAGGGCAGAAGCCCCCAGCTCATCCTCTCATGAGTCACAAGCTTTGTGGCAAAGGGCCAGGCAGTGAATACTGTAGGCTTTGTGGGCATAATGTCTCCACGTCGGCCAGTCATCCTTGTACTACAGTATAGTTAACACAGCCAGAGTAAACCAGATGGATAAACATTGCTGATTGCCAGTGAAACCTGGGGCAGAGATACTGGAATACCATCTGACCTGGGGTCGCATCTTGGCCCCGACTGAGATCATCTAGTCAGCAACTTAGGACTTCCGCTCCAGTGGTCTACAAGGAAATCTGGCATGCTTATGAGGAGGGCATGGCCAGTGGGTAGTAACGGAGATGTTGGCCTCCACCTTAAGTGGTAAGCATGGATGAAAGTTATAGGGGTTGTGGTGGTTTGAATGGTAGGTGTACCTCCATGGTCTCATGCCTTTGAATATGTAGTCCCCAGTTTGACACTGTTTGGAAAGAGTTAGGACATGTGACCTTGCTGGTGGAAGTATGCCACTGGGCATAGGTTTTGAGGGCTTAAAGATTTACACCATTTCTCATTTGCTCTCTCTGCTTCCTGTTTGTGGTTCAAGATGTGACCCCTCAGCTTCTGCTTCAGCTGCCATCTCTGCCTGCTGCCATGGTTCCATTTCAGTATTGTGATGGACTCATATCCCTTTGGAACCATAATCCCCAAACGGGCCATTCCTTCTATAAATTGCCCTGGTCATGGTGTTTTTCACAGCAATAGAAAAGTAATACAGGGAATAAAGGGCTCTGAGGTTAAAATATCCCTAGTTCCTTGGACATCTCTCCAATCTAGTTAGACCTCAGGCTTCTCCCCTACCTCTGGCCGTCTAGCTATATTCCTCTCCTCCCTTCCCCTCCCCTCTCCCCATCTCCCCATCATCTCCCCATCTCCCCTCCCCATCTTTATCCCATCTCCCCTCCCCATCTTTATCCCATCTCCCCTCCCCATCTTTATCCCATCTCCCATCCCATCTCATCTCCCATCCCATCTCATCTCCCATCCCATCTCATCTCCCATCCCATCTCATCTCCCATCCCATCTCATCTCCCATCCCATCTCATCTCCCATCCCATCTCATCTCCCATCCCATCTCATCTCCCATCCCATCTCCCATCCCATCTCCCATCACATCCAGTCCTATCCTATATCCTATTCTATATTCCTAAACTATTTTCCATTCTGGTTACATGCAGAACAAAGCAGAAGAACCAGGCCACAGATGCTTTATTCTAAGCTTTTCTTTTGGAAGCCAATTCACCAAGTGTAATGTAGTGATGGCAAGTACTGAATAAAACATGTTCATCTCACTGCCCCTTGGGGTGAGAACAATGTTTTCATGATGCATATTAAAAATAAAATGATGAGGTGTTTCTTCTTGGGGTTCTTCATCTGTGGCAAAGTCTCAAAACAGCTTGGAACCCCAGCATCCCTGCCAACCCTCCTATCTATTTTTCTCTTATTAATCCCAGTGGTAAAACAATATAGCTTAGTTGCCTTGCTTGCTTAGGAGACTATTAAATTTCAGTGAGGAACTGCTGGTGTTTGTAACAATTGGACAGTTTAGGGCTGAGCAATGGCAGTATTGTAGCCAGAAGCTGACTCTGACTTGGTCCCAAAGGAAGCTGGAATTTCACAGTACAAGCCACTGTCACCAACAATGGCCCAGATCTTAGTTACTGGGGTGTGCATCCACTCATCCAGAAAGAGAGAAGTGTGAGACACACCAGGGCTATGTCTGGTTTCTGGCATTGCTTAGGCAGGCAAGGAGACCTGTAATGCTGGCAGAACCCACCTCAGCATGGGTGGGCCCCTTGGTCCACTTTTATGCTGACAACATGGTAAATCTCATACAGTGAGGGCATCCTCACTGGTCAGGAGGACCCTCTCGGATGAACCTGCAGCTAGCGGGCTGGTGCTGAATGCTCATGGGTGGTGCCTTTAGCATTAGGCCTGATGTCATCACTGGTTCTTAGTTCTATATGCCAGTGGCTCTGTGTGTGTGTGTGTGTGTGTGTGTGTGTGTGTGTGTGTGTGTGTGTGTGTGTGTGTGTGACAGCACACTTGTAGAGGTCAGGGGCAACCTTCCAAGAGTCAGTTCTTGCCTTCCACCTTGTTTTTTGGAGGTCTTGTCTCCTGTGGCTTCTGCAGCTGTACTACTGTCTACTGTCTACTCTTGTTGGCCCATGAGTTTCCGGGCAATTCTCCCACCTGATCTCTCCTATCCCCGGGGAGTGCTGGGATTACAGATGTATAATTACCATCTCCAGCTTTATTACACAGGTTCCAGGGATCCAAACTCTCAGGCCACTGGGCTTGTGCAGTAAGTGCTTTTACCCAATGAGCCATCTCCCTGGCCCCTAGACTTTATTGTGGTGGTAATCTAATTGTACTGAAATATTATTTTGATTGTATGTTAATAAATAAAGTTGCCCGGGGGTCAGAGCTATTAGAGCCATAGCAAGAGTGTGGCGGTGGTGGCACACGCCTTTAATCCCATAGATATCTGTGTGTTCAGGGATATAGCCAGCATTGGAGACATATGCCTTTAAGACCTAGGGGGCTGTGCATTCAGACAGTGACGAGGCAGTCACGTGTTTGGGTTTGCAACCAATGAGAAGGCAGAACAAAATACTTTAAATAGACGAACAGACAGGAAAGAGATCCCTCATTCGGGAGGCTGGGACACCGCCGGCGGAAGGGTGAGATTTTGGCTCTGAGCTCTGACCTCTCGGCTTTCTCTTTTGCATTGTTTCTGTGTTTCTTGTTTGATAAGACGGTTGGTTACATCTATACTTTATTATGACTTGGGACTGTTCTTGGGAAGGAGTTAGTAGGGACAGATCCCTGGTGAGCCAACCTGGGCGTGGCTTTCAAGTTGAACAGAGATTTCTACCAGGCCATCTTGGAGTCATTATAGAATGTTCTCTTAGACCCAGTGTCTTAGCTAGGGTTTTCATTGCTGTGGAGAGACACCATGATCACGGCAACTCTTGTAAGGAAAACATTTAATTGGGGCGACTGGCTTATAGTTTCAGAGGTTCAGTCCATTATCATTATGGTGGGGAGCATGGCGGCATGCAGGCAGACATGGTGTTGGCTAAATCTTGATCAAAATGCAACAAAAAGTGGACTGACTGTCACACTGAGGGAAGCTCAAGCAAAAGAGACCTGAAAGCCCATCCTCACAGGGACACACTTCCTCCAACAAGGTCATACCTACTCCAATAAAGCCACGTAGTGCCACTCCCTATGAGCTTATGGGGACCAATTACATTCAAACTACCACTAAGTGTTACAGCCCTGGAGAGAAAGGTATCCTGACAGTTAGAAGCCAGGCTATACCTGTAAATGTTACAGCTCTGCTCTGCTAAGAGAGTTCCCCCACAGAGAGTAGTTCTGCTCTACTCCTAGGAATATAGTTATTTCTCTGCTCTGCTCCACACTGGAGAAAGATGGTCATCACCCAAAGCTCATTCAAGAGATGTACTAGGAGGAAGGAATCCAGGAGAGTGGCTGTCTCTGCCGGGGTGGAAAAAGACAGCTCCCAACTGAACAGCTATGGACTTATATAGGGTTTCTTTGGGGCAGTTTTTCCAGAGTGAAGATTTTTCAGGGTGGGAATTGGTTGGATCTCAATCCCTGAGCTTGGACAAGCTCAAAGACTGGCTGGATTTCATGCTCAGGGATTGGTGGGTTTTTGCGCTGAGTTGGGCAGGGCCAGGGTGTGTTTCTTCGGCTCTGGTCAGGGCCAAGGTGCATTTCTTTGGCTCTGGTTTCAGGGCCAGGGTGTGTTTCTTTCACTGGCCCTGTTTAACCTTTTGGCTCTGAATTTCAGGACCAGCGAATTGGCTCTGGTTTCAGAGTCAGGGTGCATTTCTTTGGCTGGCCCTTTTACAACCCATAGTCATTTGGTTTTTTGTTTGTCTGTTACTAAAAATTTGGGAGAATTTCATACTCGAGTACTGTTCTTACATCATTTCATCCCTCCCTCTCCCCCTCCAAATCCTCTCCTGTCCATCCCCCCCCCAAACTCTCTCTCAAAATCATGACCTCTTCTTCTATACTTACTATTATTCCATGTGAATACAGATATACATGTGTGGGTATATATGTGTATCCAACCTTACTGGGTCCATTGAGTGTTGCTTATATGTACATGTTTAGGGATGACCCCTTGGGAATGTATAGCCCATCAGTGGGCTCATCCCTGGAGAACACTGATTCCCCTGCTCCCAGCAGCCATCAGTGGCTGTAACTCTTCATCTAGAGTCCGTGGTACCTTGTGAAACTCACCCTATCCATGCTGACATGTTAACTGTTGTCATGACGTTCTTTAGACAACCACATTGTTGAGATTTTTATGGGGGCAGCATTCCTATTGTGTCTAGAAGACACTATCTCATAGCAGGCATCCTGGTCCCCCAGCTCTTAAAATCTTTCTGCTCCCCATCCTCCAGTTTTCCCTGAGCCAGTGGGCAAAGGGGTTACCTTGTATCTGTATCAATTGGGGCTGGGAATGCCACAGACACTTATTCACTATATTTTGACCAGTTGTGGATATCTGAAAGCGTCTATCTGCTGGAAGAAGAAAGAGGCTTCTTTGTTGAGGAGGGTGAGAGCCACACTTGCCTATGGGCATAGGAAGAAGTATTTAGAAGACAGTTAGAAACTGTATTAATTTTTTAATGGCAGCAGTAGGTTCTCCTCTGGGCCAGTGACCTCACCTGCAGTGGGTAGTTGGCTGGGCTTACGGTACCAGATGTGGATTCCCTGCTCTTGTACAGCCCTGAAGTCCAATGAGACAGCTCTTTGGTTTACCTCCCAAGATAGAAGTGCCGTGACTGCACCGGTGGGAATAGCTTGCTGTGCCGGTCATTGTTGTGGTTCAGAAGTCTTGCAGCTGAGTACGACTATTGATTGCTTTTTTCCCTGGGCGGCTTGCATAGCACCTTCTGCTAATAATAAAGCTAGTCCTAGGGGAGGAGGCTTCCAGATCAGCTCCAGCTTGGTTCCTCCGAGTACTATATCCAAAGTGTGTGGTGTCTTAAGCAATAGGATCTTACTACCTTCCAGATCTCAGAGGCCACCAAGGGCAACGGCAATGGCCCTTATTGTTTGGGGAGTCTCTTGGGTTCAAATGACCCACAAATTGAAGGGAAGTGTTTTAGTTAGCCTCTGGCTCTTAGGGGGAGCATTATGACCCCCTATGACATAAGTCCATTTAAGAAGGCTATAAGACAGTGTTTTCCTGTGTCTTTCCATTAGTGTTAATTACTTCTCCTTTCTTCCTCTCCCTCTGTATTACCATCCTCCCTGGTCCCCAGATAAGGTCCCCTGCAATCCTCCCTGCCCCGCTTCACAGCACCTGTGTCCTATTATGCCACGTCACTGGGGTCCCTCGCTATTTTACTGGCTTCTGTGGCTACTTCAGGCTGTACCCTCAAATCTAAAGATTTACAGCTATAATCCCCATGCTGTGAGTGGGTAGAACTAACATTGTGAAAATGACTATACTATCAGAAGTCACTTACAGATTCAGTGTGATCCCAGTAAAAAACCTCTGACATCCTTCACAAAAATAGAAAACCCATATCTGTCACCCTGTATAAAATCAACTCCAAATGGATTGAAGGCCCTAGTGTGAAACCTGGAACATGGAAACTGCTAGAAGAAAAAAAATAAGTAGTACCCTGCAAGATACAGGCACAGGAAAGGACTTTCTGAATATGATTCCATTCACTCTGGAGTAAGGCCAACAGTTAGCAAATGGGAATTCAGTTAAGTCAAAAAGTTCCTATATAGCTAAGGGAAGATTTGAGTATAGAGGAAGGCCTCAGAGTGGAAGCGAATCTTAGCTCGTTATCCATCCAAAAGAAGAGTATTAATATCCAGAATTTACAAACTTTAAAAAATAACCCAAGACATTACCCATTCAAAACAATGGGCTATGAATCCGAACAGAGAGCCTCAAAGGGAAAAATAAAAATGACTGAGAAATTTTTTAAGTACTCGGCATCCTCTGCAATTAGGAAGTGCAAGTTAAAACTACTTTGTGATTTCAAATTACCCCAGTGAAACTGGCTAAGATCAAGAAGACTACTAACAAATTCTGATGAGGATGTGGGGAAAGGGGAACCCTCGGTCACCGTTTGTGACTGTTTGCTTTCTCCATAAAGCAAAGGCAGAGAGGCTGCTCGCAGCTAGGTGGAAGCCCTCAGAGCTGGAGAACTAGACCATCTCATGCCCTACAGTCACACTCAGGTTTATTTCACACTAGACTCTCTCACCCCTCACAGTACTGCTCTGCTTCGGAATGGTTTGTTAGGGGTGTGACAGTGCATTTGGACAGCACCATGTTAGGGGAGGCTCGGCCAGATGCTTGGAACCCCATGCGGCACCCAGGCCTGTGTGTTTCCGATCAGCTCTTAAGGCTTCAGTGCCTGCCACATGCTCTCTGCCAGTGTCAGAGGGGGCCAGCTGCCTGTCGGGGATCCTCACCAGGATCAACAACCTCAGCAGGTATGCTCTAAACAGCTCTTGAAGATCCAGAAAGTCACAGCCCCCGGCTTCCTGCCCCAGTAGGTTTGTGCCTCTTGTGGTTTCCATGGTGATAGAAATGAAGACCTGATTGGGAAGTGGATGGGCAGGACCCTGTCTGTGTGCATCACAAAACCACGAAGCCGATCAGCCTTCCTTTGGCACACTGAGTTTTTGTCCCTGAGGGCAGTGACGTCACATGACGGGGCCTCGGTGGTGCTCCCACTCTGGATGTCACTGCCTAGCGGTGCTCTACTGTGAGCCACACTCCGCTGAGCGTGAGCTGTGGCTCTTCCAACTTAGGAAAGGACTCTGTCTTCGTTTCTTTTCCTGTGGCTGTGATAGAATGTTCTGACGAAGGCAACTTAAAGAAAGGGTTTATTCTGGCTTACAGTTCCTCCAGCGAACTACTTCATGGTGGGGTCAGGAATAGCAGCTGTGGGAGAGGCATGATGGCGGGAGCAGGAAGCTGGCGGGTCCCACAGCACCCACATTCAAGAAGCAGAGAGTGGACAGGAAGTGGGGCCAGACTAGGAAGCCTCAAGGCCCACCCCCAGGGACCCATTTCCTCTAGCCAGGATCCATCTTCTAAAGGTTCCACAACCTTGCCAAACTGAGCCACCAGCAGGGGACCGAGTATTCAAACACACGAGTCTGTGGGGGCCATGTCCCCAAGTACAGCCTGCATTGCAGTTCTAACCCACGCATAGCCAACAGTCTCGCATATTCGTTTTGTAATAGTTGTTGTTAAGAGTTCCAACCGGTGGCCAGGTTTCCAGGAAAACCACCAGCAATTACTCCCTAGAGCTTAGATGACAATGCCCTGCCTTGCTAAGACCTCTAAATAGGCCTGAGATTGCTTCAGCTCCAGAGTTCCTGGGTATCCTCCTAAACCTCCTGGTACCTGCTCTATAGGGCACTTGATGCTTGCTTTCCCAGAAGATCTATGGATGACTACAAATATGGCGTTACAGGTCTTCTTACCACCCAGTGCATGACAAACACCAGCAATGGCCATACTCTTGGCCAAGTCTTCCCCAGAAGTTGCCCAGGAGATGGAATTCTGCCTTCCTTGTCTCGCCTGGCCAAACACATTATGCTTTCCTATTTAATTATGGCTTGGATGGCTTCAGGACCACTGGAGACACTGTGGATGTGGGGAGATGAGCCAGAGCAGAGCCCAGGCAGGTTCTATGCGGTCCCCGCTTCTGCTCTGGCCAGGACTTTGCACGTGCGGCACCGAGTTCATCTGACTTGACTCTTTAGGGAGCTCTTTGTGTGGAGACCAGAGCCTGGCAGGAAATTTCCACAGTGGGGCCTCAGTGTCCTGGGGTCACTGCCCTACCTGTCTCATTTTAATCAGCCTTCTGCTTCTGCCAGGCATGGATAACTCTTTATTCCTCCAAGGCCACCATCCACCTTAAAAAGCCTATCCTGTTCCTTTCAAAGGCCTTAGATGGCCTCAATCACCCCCCTCCCAAAGCACTTGGGTGTGTGGCCAGACTTTGTCAGGACAGCTCATGTGTGAGCACCTGTCCGATGCCTCTTCCCCACAGTGCCAGCACTGAAGTCAGAGAGCCTCTCCGTTTTGATGACTGTGAATGCCCAGTTGGCAGGTATTCAACACATGCCTTGTGCTGGCAGGTACTCAACACATGCCCCTTGAGCACTGTCAGCTTGCAAGGTCGTGCTGTGGTGCCTGGAAGTACTAGAGAAACATTCGAATTGGCAGCCTGAGGTGCTGCCCACATCTGTCTCCAAGTGACCCTGGGGAGAGCTAGAAACAATGGCAGCTCTCGGGATGTGCTGCCAGGCTCCTTCACAGATGTCCTTCACTGAGCATGAGCTGTAATTCCAAGGGGGCAGCATTCTCCTCCTCCCTCAGCCCTGACTCTGCTGGAACTTCTATGGGTGGCCTACAGGTGGCTTTGGGGGAGAACACTCAGTCTCTGGCTCATAGGAGGGCAAGGTGTAACAGCAGATGGCAGACCCCATAGCCTGTCAACAAGACGACACATCCCCAGCTCTAAACCTACATCCCACACCTGCCTCCCAGCTCTTCCCTTGGTGAGTTGCTCTTAGGCATGAGATCCATGAGGGTAGAAGGCTGCCTTTGAAACCTAGTGCTCTCTCTTTGTGAAGTTTAAAAACCCCAGGGCCGTAGTCCAAGCATCCATCTTTGGAGATGTCAAGTTACCTTGGAGACACAAGGAAACTCATCTTTCAGTCGCAAGGTTCACTAATCTTTAAACAGGAAGCACAAACTGTTTCTGGCTTGGTGGGAGACTCTAGGTGCTGTGCAGATCCAGATCCCAGAGCAAGTAGGCGTGGCCACACTGGTAGGTAGGATCAGCAGGAGGCCTGCAGCCACCCAGCTAATTAGCTATGCAGATCAAGACTGGTCCTGAGTCCTGAGAATCACTTCCTTAATCCCCCCCTCAGCTAAGTGAAGTCTGAATCTGCCCAAGGTCGTCCTAGGAAACCTGTTCACATCTCTGTGGCCTTGACATTTCGTGACTTCTGCTTACTTGAGGCTACATACCTCATGACATGAACTTATCACATTCAGAGCCATGGACAGCTCCCAGTACCACACTACATTTCTGCCAAGCTTGGCCTGTAGTCATCCAGCTCCAGTGTGTCTGTCTGTCTCTTGTTAGGTGCCTGGAAGGGAGGAAATGCTGACAGAGATGAAGGCCCTACCGAACCCAACGACTCTGACATTCCCTCCACTTTAGTTTTCTAGAAGTGCCGAATGGTACAAGAAACTGGTTGGTTCAGTGCAGCCTGGATGCTAGAGTCCAAAATGAAGATATTGGCAGAGTTGCTTCCTCCCAGAGGCAGGGGACTCTGCCACACCTCTCTCCTGGTTTCTGGTAGCTGCTGATCATCATCTCTGCAATTCCTTCATTTGTAGACACATGACTCTGCTCTCTGCTGCCACTGTCACATGGCCTTACTTCCCTTGTGTGTCTTGTTGTATGTTGTTAGACACAGTGGTCACTGGGTTTTTCAGCCACCATAATCAAAGATCACCTCTTCTTAGAATCCTTTCTTTAATATGCAAAGACCCTTACTCTAAATGAGGTATGTGGTGGTATTGTGTTCACCAAAATATTGTGTACCTTAATAAACTTACCTGGGGTCAGAGAACAGACAAGCCACTAGTTAGTCAGTGATAGCACACGCCTTTAATCCTAGCATTCCAGAGATAGAAATCCCTCTGGATCTCTGTGAGTTCAAGGCCACATTGGAAATAGCCAAGCATGGTGACACACGCCTTTAATCCCAGAAAGCCAGCCTTTAATCCCAGGGAGTGGTGGTAGAAAAAAGAAAGATATATAAGGCGTGAGGACCAGAAACTAGAGGCATTTGACTGGTTAGGCATTTGGCTGGTTAAGCTTTCAGGCTATGGAGCAACACAGTTCAGCTGAGATGCATTCTGGATGAGGACTCAGAGGCTTCCAGTCTGAGGAAACAGGATCAGCTGAGGAACTGGTGAGGTGAGGTAGCTGTGGCTTGTCCTGTCTCTCTGATCTACCAGCATGGACCCCAATAACTCGCCTCGGGTTTGATTTTATTAATAAGAACTTTTAAGATTCCTGCAACAGAGGTAGGTCTTGTTCACAGGTCCAGGGGCTATAGCATGGACTGATCTTTTGAGAGGGACGCAATTCAACCCACTGTGCCTCCAGATACCTCTGAACAGAAGGAACAGACTGGTGTTTAGGGGATGTGCAGACAACAGTGACCTCTAAGGGTTGGAATTTCCTTGCCTCCCAGAACCTTAACCCGGAGAGCTCAGCATGCACTGACACTTGGGAGGCACAGCCTCGAGCTGGAGCATCACTCAACCCATCCCCTGCGTAAAGGGGCCCTTGAAGTCTTGAGAGCCCAGATGCAGAGCCTTTGGGGCAGGGCATGCTATGCACTGTCATTGTTGGTCATCCTACTGTGTCTTGACTGCCTCTGGAAGTTAATGTTCGGCTTCTCAGATGCCACCTTTCAATGAATTTTGCAGTTGTAAAGAAGAGTTCCTGGAAAGAAGTTATGTCTACCAAAGCTGATTGATTAAAACTTCAGTATCTGTGGCAAGTTTTGAGTGTTGCAGGTCCAGGGCCTCATTATCTATGGTTTCTCTTGGGCTATTTTTAGCCTAGCTAAAGAGCCTTCCCTTGCCCACCTCAGTGTCAGACCTAACATCCTGATAAACAGATTTAAAAAACAAAAAAACACCTTTGGAATGCATCAGCTTAACAAAACCCCCGTTTTCCACCAAGCAAAGGATTCAGTGTTCTATCAGGGAGCTCAGGGCTGACAGCTGAGATTTTTCTACTCTGCTGCAATACCCTACTTAATGTTTCCACCAATGGATTTGCAAAGTGTCTGGATTTATGACTCTTCTTTGTTCTATTCCTATTTAAAAAAAAAAAACTTCATGAAACTGCTTCCACATTGGAACATTGGAAGAGACCTAAACCTGTGTCCCAGTCCATGGCCACCTAAATTTGATTCCAGAATACTTTGTCTGGATTTTGGTTTTCCATACACTGATTAATTCAGCTTTTAAAGATAAAGCTAGACCTCTGTCCGACACTGTCTTCTCCCAGGTTGATCTAGAATGATACTCAGAAGGGGCTCTTGAAAGATGCCCAGAGACCGGTGTCTTGGGCTACCAACCTCCCTCCAGTGGGTCATAACAATATGATTAAGAGCCAAGGAAGTGAAACATGATGGAAGACTGGGAAAGGTAACAGCTTTGACACCGAGGGTAGACATGGCTGCCGGTGTCCGCTGACCTGCTTTCTCCTTCTTAGACGGAACCTTCCTTCTGCTCACTCATGTATCCTCTTGTCTCTTTTCAGGACTCCTCTTCAGCTGGACCTATCCCCACAGCCATCCCACGAGGTGCCACGGTGGCTGGAGAACAGGGCATGTCTCCCAAAGTCCAGCTGCCCCTCAACGTGTGAGCTGCCCCGCCCCTCATGTCTGTCGACATTCTCTGCACACTGGCACTTACACAGTGGTGTCTAGTGGGTTTATCAGTTAGCTACTAGCTGTCCCGTGTAGTTACATACATGTGCTAATGCCGCCCAAAACGAAAGGGTGAGAACAGAATCCAGAGGTCTTTTAACACCATTGTCCCTAGGATGGTTCGGAGAAGGGGGGGGGGATTAATAATCTTTGACAGGTCTCAGAGGTCCCTGAGATCTGGGGTGGCTTGAGGAAAGAAGGGTGCAGTGAGGTCAGCGGGCATCTTTGGAAGTGTGGGCAACAGCTTGTTACTGCCTGCTCAGAAGTGCCACCCACTGCCAGGCCGGCCAGCTGCGTGCCAACCCCAAATGTAATCACATGAATCACTGCCAGGAAATGAGGTGTTTATCTTGTTGAGAAAATTTTCTGTGGTAAATTACAGCATTTAAAAGATACATGAAATTCTCAAACTCCCATTTAAATAGCCTTCCCAGGAATTAGATGGCTTCTGTATATGCAGTGAGCTCAGCTTCTTGAATGGATGCTTTCAGGTGGAGTGGATGGATGTGGCAGACACATGGACAGAAAGTTACATCAGTCTAGGCGAGCCAGCGGGGGCGGTCGGAATCTGTATGGTGCAGAATGTAATGCATTGTGGAGAGGCTTCCTAAAAATCACCTTAGCCACCCGGGTGGATTCCTTGCCCACCTGCATGCTTACCCAACTTAATAAAAGAAATCTGAAATGTATCCACTTTTCTCCTGGCTTCCCAAGGGAACCAGATTAATAAGTTAGATCCCAGATTAGCCTTCAGGTTAAAATTCACGTTCTCAGCAGGACCAGACATCAGGTACAGTTACTCTGCCATTTGTAAGTTCAACTGTCCTTTAATTCAACTACTCATGGATAGAAAATATTCAACAAGAAATTCCAGAAAGTTCCTCAAAGCCAAACTTGGATGTTTTTTCATGCAACATGTATACAGTGATATGCAGATTTGATTTAGTGTAATGCGACTGAGAAAAGAGTTAAGGGATAGAGAAGAATGGCAAATGCTATATGCAAGGGTTGGGCTGTTCTTCACTTGGGACATGAGCATCTGTGGATTTGGGTGCACTGGGGATCTTGTGGATGCTGACCATGTCTGACCATGTTTCCTGGTCTGCTCCTGTGGTTTCATTACGAGCCAGAGGCCACAAAAAGTGAGTGGGAAGGCTGGAGTGAAGAGCTGATGCAGGGTACCTCCCCCCACCCCAAGGAGGAGGCCTCTGTCTACAGAAGATGGCTCTGGTGCAGTTCCCCAAATGAGAGGCAGGGCCCAAGCTAACGTGATGAGCCTAGCTTCATTTGTGTGTCCTCACAACCAGCTGGAAGCCTACACTCTGGTCCTCAACAACTACCCACATTTCCTTGAACATCAAGACATCCTGTTCCTGGGCATGGAGGGCTCCAGTTCTTATGTGTCAGGCCAGCTACCTGAGGAGACACCTGTGTCTTTGAGGCCCAGGAGGTGGGAGTCATCCAGCTCCATTCTTGGGGGTCTCAGTTGTGGACACAAAGGGCTGTCTTCCTTCATAGCCCCCTCTACCACAGAGACGAGGTCACTAGGATCTGCAACATGGCCTTTCTCCATTCCTCACCTTATCCCCAGGTCATGTGCCACCAGTTAGCTTGAGGGAGACATACTTATCAGATATACCTGGAAGTAACAGAGACTTGGGTAGGGGTGAGTCAGCAGGTAACACTGTGATGGCCTTGAGTAGGGGTGAATTAGCAGGTAACACTGTGATGGCCTTGGGTAGGGGTGAGTCAACAGTTTAACACAGTGATGGTCTGGGTAGGGGTGAATTAGCAGGTAACACTGTGATGGCCTTAAGTAGGGGTGAATTAGCAGGTAACATGGTGATGGCCTTAAGTAGGGGTGAATTAGCAGGTAACATGGTGATGGCCTTGATAGGGGTGAATTAGCAGGTAACACTGTGATGGCCTTGAGTAGAGGTGAATTAGCAGGTAACACTGTGATGGCCTTAAGTAGGGGTGAATTAGCAGGTAACATGGTGATGGTCTGGGTAGGGGTGAGTCAGCAGGTAACATGGTGATGGTCTGGGTAGGAGTGAGTCAGCAGGTAACACAGTGATGTCTGAGCAGTAGATGAATGGAAACCCTCTAAGAGGCCAGAGAAGGGCTGGAGAGATGGCTCAGCTGTTAAGAGCACTGGCTATTCTTCCAGAGGTCCTGAGTTCAATTCCCAGCAACCACATGGTGGCTCACAACCATCTGTAATGAGATCTGGTGCCCTCTTCTGGTGTGCAGTCATACATGCAGACAGAGGACTGTATCCAGAATAAATAAATCTTTAAAAGGTGAGAGAAAACTTAAGAGTTCGTATCTGTGGCTGCCTACTGAGCATCTAAGACATGCTTTGAAATCCTACACATTATAACGACATACATGGTCCAATTTGAAAACCTGATAGTTAAAATTCTATTTTTTATGTTACTGATGAGTTAATCGAGCAGGTGTATAACCTGCCGCCAGTCTGTACTCCCTGGAACACCTCCTTGATTGACAGCTCTTCCTGTAACAGTAGCTGTAAGTCATGTTGAAAATCCTAGATGTGAACATGAGATAATTTACATTTACTAAAACAACTACAACAGCAGAATGCCAAGTGTGCTTGGGACTTTATGGCCTTGGCACTCCAGACAAGGGCCCAGAGAAAGCTAGTGTGTGGCTCTATGATGAAATAGTTCCATTATACACTGTTGCAGTCACTCTTCCTAAGGAGATATGAATAAGCATTCATACTCTAGATAAGGAAACCAACAGACCAAAGGAACAATCTCACCCAAATCTTGATTAGTGAATGAATCATTTATTGGACTTATAGGAGCATGAGTGAGGGGTTACTTATAGGAGAGGGGTATGGATTGTCCCCAAAGAACTGCACCATCAAAAGGTTTTATCCCAGTAAGAACGATGACCTCCCAAAAGCTGCTTCAGTGGGCCTCTCTTTCAGTTAACTTTCTACCTCCTATATACGCTGGCATATTAGTTCTTAACCTGTGGGTCATGACCCCCTAGGGGGTCAAATGACCCTTTCACAGGGGTCACTATCAGATATCCTGTATATCAGATGTTTACATTACAATTCATAACAGTAGCAAAGTTAGAGTTATGAAGTAGCAATAAAATAAGTTTATGGTTGGGGGATCACCTCCACATGAGGAACTGTATTAAAGGGTCTCAGCATAAGGAAGGTTGGGAAGCACAGCTCTGGCACCTCCTCACACCACATGCCTCTGATGCAGAATTACATGCAGCTAAAGGGTACAGGAGGGAGGGAATGGCTGGACCTTAGGTGAGGATCTAACGACCTTCTCACCCCCTCCTTCTTTAAGGGACTGTGTCTTAGTTAGGGTTTCTATTGCTGTGAAGAGACACCATGACCACAGCAACTCTTATAAGGAAAATATTTCATTGGGGTGGCTCACTTACAGTTTTAGAGGTTCAGTCCACTATCATCATGGCAGGAAGCATGGCAGCATGTAGGCTCACGGAGTGCTGTCTACATTTGATCAGAAGGCAACAGGAAGTGGACTGTGACACTGGGCAGTATCTTGAGCATATATGAGACCTCAAAGCCGCCCCCACAGTGACACACTTTCTTCAACAAGTCCACACCTCCCAGTAGTGCCCCTCTCTAGGAGCTGATGGGGGCCAACCACAGGCTGTCAACAGGCTTTGTTTTACAGAGGTTTCCTGCAGGTTATCAGCTGCTGTGATTAAGATGGTAACAGCCATGTCATGCCTGGAGGACAGTGTTTCACAACAGACTGTCATCCAAAGGTCAGGCCAGTGACTGGTGACAGGTCTTTGCCTTTATAGAAAAGGTCATCAGGTTCCTCGGGATCTGGCACAAGAAGGTTCTCAGTTTGCACACACAGCGCATGCAGGTGTAGCTCCTCTGAGACAGTGACTCACCCCTGTGCCTTCCCTCTCCTTTTCTGCTGTTCTGTAATTCTAACTCTTGAGTTTAAATGCCTTTCATTTGGCTAATCTGCTGGCCATGATTCCAGAGGCACTGGAGGTCATGCCCCAGGTCAGAGCCAAGCCCTCTTAAGGGTCCAAAATGTGATGGGAACACAGGTGAATGGAGTACCCCTAAATGCAAGAAAAGTGGATTGTTGCCTCAATTTCCCCATGGACATCTTCAAGCCAGATGTGAAGGAGGCAGAGAGCGCACACGGGGATCAGGGTAAGCAGCACTAACTTGGAGGAAGCTGGGAAAAGATAACCGGACCACTGAGACCGCTCATCCAGCAACCCAGTGTGAGACGTTTCATTTGAGTGGTGCTACAGGCCATGGACTGGAGAAGCCAGCACAGCATAAGCCTCGGATTCGTAAACCAATCCGTGATGTGCTTCGTCGGGTGCGGGGTGTCTGCCTTCCAGCACCAGCTTGCCAGCCCATGCCGAGGACAGTCCTGACTCCTAGGAGAGGACAACTGTATGGAGCAAAGAACTTGGTCACCACTTATCAGGAAAGCCACATGCTTCCTACTGCAGGTGACTCCCCAGATGCCACGTGGGCAACATCAAGGAGTCCGAAAAGGACAGGAAGAAGAGAGCCTGTCACTTGGGCCAGGAAAAGGAAGCGCGGGGGAACAGAAGCCCGTAGTTCTGGATGGATGCTGGGTCACTGAATCAAGTGGTTAGCACTGGTCACATGCAGTGTTTTGCATGGCAGTGAGAATCCCTTGTAGGCTAACACTCTCCTTCACCCTAGCACCATCCATTCTGATGGCCAAAGGCCACTAATCCACCGTGAAGAACAATGTGAGTCCCATGTTCTAGGATACTGAGAAAGACTGAAGCCATGCCCAGCTCAGGAAACTGTATCCTGTATCACAGACTCATCAACCAGCCAGCTCTGGTTGCCATTATAGTCACAGGACCTACTAATATCATTAGGTAAGGCCGGGTCAGTCTAGAGTAGTGGTTCTCAACATACGGGTCAAAGGACCTTTTCACAGGGGTCACCTAAGATCATCGGAAAACACAGATGTTTACGTTACGATTCATAACAGTAGCAAGTTATAGTTATGAAGTAGCAACAAAAATAATTTCATGGTTGGGGGTCACCTCAACATAAGGAACTGTAATAAAGGGTCACAGCGTTAGGAAGATTGAGAAGCACTGTTCTAAAGGAATATGAGTCTTTGGATATTGTTCCCCAGAAATATCTTAGAGGCCAGTTTCCGGGTCAGCTTTGGCCACAGTGGGCAGCACCGCACTGGCTCCTCTCTGCCTGTGGCTTTGGTTTTCCTAACCAGGCTAACGTCTGCCCTCAGTTGAGTGCACGGCAGCTGGCGCATGAGGTCAGTCGCCTCTTCACCTCTCCGTGCCAGAGCCTGCTCAGTCCTTCCGGAGGACTTATTTAGCCTTCCCATGCAGACTTGCTCACTCAGCGTCCTTGCTGCCTCCGTTTATGTAGAGAGCGCGCCTGCACAGGTCTTAACCACCATCTCTAGTTCCTAGTCCACCCGGCGGCGGCGGCGGCGTCCATCCTTGGACCACAACAGTTGATAGTTGGGTGCACGTCTCCACCACCTGTACCCGGGTGGCTCTCATAAAGAAAGGAGCAGAAGCGGGACCCCTTGAAGGAGCAATGGGAACAGACTTTTCATTCAGTAACGGAGGAACGTGAGCGAGCCACCATCTGGAGAAGAAGGAATGTGGAATGAGCAGGGGCACCGGAAGAGTCTGATTCACTCCACGGTTAGGACGGAAGGGAAATCTGCAGACGGCAGCAAGCAAAGAGCTCGTTGAAGATGCACATGGCGGGCGGGCGGGCGAGCGAGCAGAGCATGTGCAAACGAGTTGCACGTGGACACACAGTGCCACACTTAGTCATCGCAGCTGCCAGCTTGCCCAGTCTGAGCTCTGCCTTGGGACACCAGGCCCAGGAGTTAGAGCTGACATCCAGCCTCTAACTACAGGCCCAGCTTCAGGCCAGCAGGGACGTTTCCTTGGCCAGCTGCTCCTGAGAGGCACCGTTTCTAACTGGCACAAAAGCCACATCCAGGCTGTAGGGTGGTAACGTGCCAATCCCTCCTGTAGTTGCCTTTTTCAATGTCAGCCTTTGTGCATTTGTGGAGGTGATCGCTTGAACACATGGTGGCCCAGCTGATCTGGATGTGGTGGGAGACTGCCCGGAGAACTGTGTCAAGCTTCTAAAGCCTTCTGATATGGGTGTAAAGTGAGAGCCAGGAGGATGAGGACCATACCATCCACAAGTACACCTGTGTATCCCTAGTTCCATGCCAGACTCTAGGCACATGTGCACTACGAGGGATATCTACCCACACAGACCAGGAGGGGTAGCCGAGTGATGTAGGTGGGAAGAAGCAGTAAAAGGTGACATTGCTATGGCTGTCACTAGGAATCCCGCAGTGGGCAGTGCAGGACGTGGCTGCTTAGACTCCCTGGGGCTGGTCCAGTTGGATGAAGATGGCTAAAACCATTCTCTATGTACATGTCGTGTGTGTGTGTGTGTGTGTGTGTGTGTGTGTGTGTGTGTGTGTGCATGTGTGTTCCGTGGATGCTTTCTAACTGATGCACAAAGGAAACCAGAAGCTTAGTGACACACTGCCCAGCCAGCCAGCATCCCACTCTGCACAGGTGCGTGCCAGATACACGGGCGCCACACACAGGGAAGCCACCCAGCACATCCACCGGCTTGTGTCACCCCTCTGAGGCACCCAGAGAGGGAAAGGGAAGGAAGAAGAAAGATTATTTTGTACAATGAATTTTTTATGGTGAAGTTGTGTTCCACCCAGCAAGGATTACCTATGGGCCAAATGTGGAAGACTTGGTAGGGCCTCATCAAGCAAAGCAAATTTAAAAGAAAGATGCAGAGCCAGCTCAGAGGCTAAGCAGGAACTGCCCTGCCCTTGCAGAGGAACTAAGTTTGGCTCCCAGCACCCACAATGGGTGGCTCATAACTGCCTGTAACTCCATCGCCAGGGACTCTGACACCTCTAGTCTCTGCCAACACACTACATGTGTACACACACACAGAGAGAGAGAGAGACAGACAGACAGACACACACACACACACACACACACACACACACACACAAACACGTGAGCACACACAAAAGTAATTTAAAAGTAAATCTTTGAAAACATTAAAAGGCCAATCATGTCAGTGTCCTGCTGCAATCCAAACAGCACTCCCCTACACAGCGAGCCTTGTAGGGCCTGCACTCGGAGCTGGCAGGTGGCATCCCTGACTCCAGTGCTAAGCCTACCCCATGCCATGCTCACCCAGGCTTGAGGCTCTCGCAGTGTCTGGCCCCACCCCTGGGCCATGCTAAGCTCCTAAATCCCAAAAACAGTGGCCGATTCTCAGGCTTTTCCAGCCTTAGCTTCCCCAGCTGTGAAACCTCAGGGCCCATGTGGAGCCTATGTGAGTCCTTGTGTCTAGTGTACAGCAGACCCTGGGTCGCTGTGCCCTCCCCTTGCCCTGTGGTGAGGCCACACTTCTGCAGGGCTGACACCTGATCAATAAGGTCTCAAAGTCAAACTGGTGGCCGTGCTGTGAGGAGTGAGGCACACCGGGTCCTCAGGTCGGCAGCACCTGGGAAGGACACGTCTCTCCTCCTAGACCTCAGAACCTCAACGCTGTCCGTATGGCTGAGCATGCCATACACTCAGTTCCTCGGGCATCTCACTCCTAAGCAGCAACACGCCCTACGTGCAGAGGCTTAATGCAGCATGAAATACAAATCTGTATTTCCGAAAACCTAAATGATGCGCCTCTTGGCAGCTTCTGTACTGAAGAAAGTGAAGGGGTAGGCACTAAGCCGGGTCTCTGCTCCATGGTGGTGCCTACGGGCTCAGTGCCAGGTAGGCACACAGGACAGTGAATGCGCAGCCATGTTCATCTTTTCGTTTTCCATCCCCCTGCCTTATTATCTCATTAGGAACCACACCAGTGTTTTAGGGAAACTCGGCATGTTGAAAGAGGCCTTTTCTGGTTTTTAAAGGTCTTAAGATGACTTGAAGCTACTGATAAACAGTCCTCACTTTCAGTGTTTGTAGGAAAAGATACAAACTCCCTTCAGATGCTGGGAAATAATTACAAAGTCCTTGCCCCGTTAAATCATATAAGGGATCCTAAAATACTGAGTAAAAGATCATCTCAAAAAGGAAACGGCCTTCAGCTACTGCACAGCTGTTCCTTTAAGGCCCTCCAGAGGTTTGGTAGCCATTTATCACAGCTGCTCACACTCTGTAACGCAGTGACTTCCCAGAGAGGATAAGAAATGCTATCTGAAAACCACTGACCGTGCTCGGATTTAAATGGTGTTGAGGCTGCTGGACTCCTTTGAGTGGCTCCTTACTCAGCAGGGAAGTGACCAGAGATCGCTCCATCCTGATGCAGGAGGAGGCACCTCTGTAGACTAAAGCTGGCCTTCCTTGTTCATAGCTCCGCATTCTCGCATATGCACAGGGTCACCACACCCACAATGCACACATGCAGAGGACTCTCACTCCTAGACTCCCAGCCAGGACTCCTGCTTTACTGTAGCAAGTATTTGTTGAGAATGTAGCAAATGTCCGGCAGTGAGGAGAAAGCCTTGAACCATCAGTTAAATAAAACTCCATGTCCTGTTGGAGCACGTGGTGTGGTGGGTAAGGGATACAGGTAGATGGTGGTAAAAGCATCCTGAGGCAGGAGCCTGTGTGACATTTCCACTGAACCCCAGGAGCACTGCCCCCACACACACACACACCAGCAAGGTTTGCTTCTCCCCTTCCTCCAGGCCCCTGAACTTGCACTCAGCCCCTCCTGAGGTAAGCAGGGCCTCATGTAGGCAGCAGCTGCATCCTGCTAGGGGAGTTCTGTGTCAAGAGGACACAGCTGCTCCGATTCCCTCAGACCACATAGGAATCAGGAGAGAAGGCCAGGGGAGGAGTGAGGGAGAGGAGAAAATGGAAGCCCTGAAAAAATGGAAACTCCTATAGGCAGCTCCCCCGGCGGAGCGCCTCCGAGTCAGCAAAGCATTTCCTGACACTCGAGCAAAACCTGCTGAGAGGCCTGGCAGCAGTGCCTGGGGGAGCTGCGACGCTTTCTCACAGACGTGTTTCATGTCCAGTGACCTGAGGCCACGTGTGCACACACAGCAGGGACCCCAGGAGTCCATGCTTTGTGCAGGTGGACCCTGAAGACAACAGCAACCAGATATGTGGCTTGGCTTCAGCCCAGGGCTAACCCACAGACACTTCTCTGGCAAAGAACAGGTTATGGGGGCCACAGTTCACCTCTGTACCCACCGGACTCTGCACAGCACTGGCAATGAGACAAACAGAAATGGTCCTCAAGCCTTTTTTAATAGGGAAGAGCAGCCTGGGCCCTGCCCCCTACAGGCAGTAGATGAGCCCCTGGACCACTTCCTTTACCATCAAGGGCATATACGTAAACCTGGTGGGGTTTTAACCGTCTAGAGACCCACACAGCTCCAAGGAGCCATCAATCACCCTTCTTAGCATTCTGCTGTGGCCAAAGTCACAAACTGATCTGACGTCATAAAGGGACAGAAGGGGGACAGCTTAAGCCGGGGATTTTCACTTTATGTCTCCTTGACAGCAGGTTCACATCATGTGTCACTGTTACACAGTCCTGCATCATAGCTGTCTCTGTTCCTGTTTCGGCCCTCAACACCTGTTACAGGGAAACTACCCTCTCCCCCCGGCGCATATACAGCACATCTCGGACTTGATGAGTGTCTTAGTTAGGGTTACTACTCCTGTGATAAAACACCAGGACTGAAAGCGACCCGGGGAGGAAAGGGTTGATGTCACTCACAGTTCATCATAAAAAGCAGTGAGAGCGGGAGCCTGGAGGCAGAAGCCGATGCAAAGTCCACGGACGGGTGCTGCTTACTGGCTTGCTCATCATGGTTTGCTCAGCCTGCTCTCTTATAGAACCAAGACCACCTGCCCAGGGGTGGTACCGCCCACGATGGGATGCCTCCCCCGACATCAATCACTAATTAAGAAAATGCCCTGCAGCCAGATCATATGAAGGCATTTTTTTTTTCAATTGAGGTGCCCTTCTTTCAGATAACTTTAGCTTGTATGAAGTTGACATAAAACTAGCCAGCGCAGTGTCTAAATGCAGTCTTCCTGTGTCTTACTTAAGGACAAGGATCACACTCTGGTTTTCTCATCTGTCACAGGCATGGGGTGGACACTAGATCTACATGTCCCTGGGGAGGAGGGTCCTCTCCTGATGGCTGCTTACTCTCAGAAGCCCAGGGTGCTCCCAGACATTGGTGTTCCTGGCTTTCACCCTAGGGGTAGAAGCATATAAACTGGGGACACTGAGCCCCCACTGACGAGAACCGGAGGGCCCACAGGTCAGCGGGTTGCAGAGGAAAGACAGATTAGAAGGTGGGGAGACCTTTCGTCTCCATGGGACTCTCACCTTGTTCAAGACTCCTCCTCGGGGCCTCCTTCATCCTTACTTAAATTCTAGTGAGTGGTTCTCTTTCTCCTTCCACTTCCTAGGAAGGGCCTTTGCAGAGTCGGGGTGCAGGAGGGACACTGGGGGTCTAGCAGGCCCAGATACGGTACTATAGGAGCTTCTAGGATCCCGCAGCACAGGACAGGGTCCGTCATGCCCCTGAGCCCACGTCTTGGTGCACAGTTCTTGAGATGACTCAACTGTCCTCTGCTATGGAACTGAGGCACCCATCCACTTTCATGGCTGGATCCTGCAAGCAATTATCTGATGCGGGTTCCTCTCACAGCCAAGTCCAGCTGTTCCCTAGACTCCAGAAGAAGGGGGACCCTTCTGCCAGGTTATTCCATGCTCACTAGTGCTGCAAGGAAGAGATGCATGCATCCGTAGGGTGTCACAAAAAGGGCTGAAGTTTCTTCAGCCTTATCTGCAAATGAGGCTTATAAGCAAAGGAGACATGGGATAATTAGTTACAATGTGAATGCTGCTAGAAAGTGGACAGTTGCTGCCCTTTCTGGAAGAGCGCTTAGAGAGTTCTTGACCAGCTCGGGCTGACTAGAGAAACCTGGCGGGGAAAACCAGGCCCAGCTAGTTTACTTGATTATTCCTGAGATTCCTCTTGCTCGGATACCAGACTATAGAAAGCTTAGAGAAAAAGGGGGGGGGGACATTGTGAGGTCCAGAGAGCAGGCCCAGGATACAGGTGTGAGGTGTCCTAGAAACTGGGCATCACTCTGCCTCACTGAGCTTCTTTCCTTCTGTGACACAAAATAAAAAGCCCCTCACCCTACCCACCTGTCGCCTGGCCATTCAGTGGGCCAGAGTCGTGGTGTGCCCCGACAAGACCACCAGCACTAGGAACACACCTGTTTCCTTCCTCCACCTCATGGGTTTGTGGCAGAATTGAGTCAGGTAACGGGTATGTGAACTCTCTGTGAACTAGAGCACCCTGCAGGTACAGCGACTCATTAGGTGGGGTTCATCTAAAAAACGGGCTGTCTGTCCTGTGCCACCTCTGTCATCCATCATGTCCCTCAGAGACACCCACTGACCCTCGTCCTTGTCCACAGGTACCTGGCTCTCTATGCTTACAAGCCCCAGAAGAATGATGAGCTGGAGCTGCGCAAGGGTGAGATGTACCGTGTGCTGGAGAAGTGTCAGGATGGCTGGTTCAAGGGAGCTTCACTAAAAACCGGGGTCTCGGGGGTGTTCCCCGGCAACTACGTGACACCTGTCTCCAGGTGAGAGCCTGGCCACCTGATCGAGAAGGGAATAAGGCCTACATTGCCCTGGTGCTGTAGAAACCCCGGAGACCACACTGTAGACGGGTCCCCGGTTACACTCGGTCCAGAGACAGTGGGGACATATGAGTTCCTTTGGGGAGGGGCTCCTCTGCCATGCTTGGTTTACGAGGCTTTTCGGTGAACACTGGCTACCCAGGGGATAAGTATGGTAGCAGGAGCTGGAGCAAGCAACAGCAGCTGAGTTGGGGAGTGGGATGGGAAGGTTGTCAGAGAGCAAGATCTTCAGTGTATGTGCTTGTAAACAAGGCCAGTGTGTGTGCATGTATATGCAGTGTGTGCAGGATGTTTTCAAGTATGCATGTTCTACTCATATGTGTGTGTATGCAATGAGTAAAGGTCATGTGCATGCTTACAGTAGAGTTATACTATATGTATAAGCATGAAAAAATGTGTGCCCCACATTGGTGTGTGCACCCACATGTGCACAATGTGTACATGTATGTAGAGCTTGATATGTATATAGTATGTGCATATGAGTATATGTAGTGTGTCTGTGCATGTGTGCATGGTATAGGTATAATGCACATGTGTGTATATGCAGTATAGGCATAACATGTATTATGTATTTGTACCTTGTGAATATAACATGTGTACACATGTATAATATACATACATCACATATATATTTGTAGTATGAGCACAACATGCATATATATGTATATGTAAAACACATACAACCATATAAAGGAAAGGGATACATGTCTTAAAGTACAGTTGTTGATGACTGATAGCATTATGAGTAATTTTTTTAAGTCCCTTCCTTGTGCTTTCTAGCATTTTTACAAGTCACAATTACATAGCTTTTATAAACTAAGAAAAGCAATTTAAAAAATTCACTGAAGAAAAAGCCCAGAGTTGTCAGGATTTTCTGTTGTGTTGTGAGGTCCACTGCCTGACTGAGAGTCACTCACAGTAGCCCTTTCAAACAGCCTGTGGCAACACTAGCAGACATGAAAATAAACCGTTTTAAGTATCTTTGGAAGAAGACGCTGAAAACATTGCCATTCTGATGCCTGCCTGCCTGTCCAAGTGGCTTCAGAAACTGCCCAGGAAGACACATATATTCGTGTTGTGGCTTAGGCTGCATGGGCAGTCTACAGCCAGGGCTTCATGGAGGGTGTTCAGAGGCCTGAGGAGAAGGGCTCTTGGAGAAGAGGGTTATACAGACAAGGAAGGTACGTGGTGAGAGATCCTTCACTCGGGGAACCATCAAGAAGGTGTGTGAAGAGAAGGAGCATAAAGAGAAGCTTCGGGGCCGTCAGGAAACCCCCGTACCCTAAATCATGCTACTTGGGACATTAGCTCCCCAGCAAGCCTCTTGGGGACTCTACTCATGCAGAGCAACTTGACCTGGGGTTTTGACGTGTTCCTACTGAATACAGGCAAAGACCCTGCCTGGGGCCCTCAGACAGAGAGGGAGGAACTTCGTCAGCTGGAGTGGCTCTCCTCACTCCCTCCAAGTGTGTCCTATCTCTTCTGCTTCCTAGTGAAACTTGCCATCTCTTTTGGAAACTGGGTACACACTAGAGCTGTTTACAGCTGTCACCTACAAAGGACATTGCAGATGGTTCTTTTTCATTGTTTGCTTGCAGTCTGTTTATTTATTTGCTTGCTTGCTTGTTTTACAAAAAGTCCAGTTGCTAAGGAAAACCTCCTCCCATGGCCCCGTCTGAAGCCCGTGAGTGCTACTCATTATGGGTCATGAATCAGTGTGCTGAGCTTGCTGGCCCTTGACACAGCAGCCATCTCTGGTTCTGTACACTGGGCTCACTGAATGCCATTTATATACTATATACTAACTGCTCAATAGTGCAGGTTGAATAAGTCAATGAAATCTGGTGGTTCTGATTAAATCCTGCTGGAACTTGGCTATGGGAAGACTTAACCGGAATGAATCAGGAAGTCTTTGGATGGCCTGGGCCACTTCAGTCTGTGTACCTCATGCGTTGCCCACTTCCCTTGAGCCCATCTGTCTTCTACTGGGTGTATTGTTTTTGGTTTTTTTTTTTTTTTAAAGAAGCAGCCCAGAGCCAAGGAGACCAAAAAGCATTCCTGGCAGGTCCAACTCCGGTGACTGAAGAACTGAGAAGTCACTAGTGTCTTCTGTAGTTCCCCAAGAGGAGGAATTGCCAGGAGCCCCCACAATCAGTATCTCAGAGACCTGGGTCTCTCAACCAGGCCCACCATGCACCCCAATGTAGAAAGGCTGGCTTTGATCTTATTTATAGAAGCAGAGGGCTGCCCTTCCCCTGCTCTGCCCCAAGACTGACCATCTCTTATCCTCACTGCAAATCAGAAAACTGCCAAAACCACCCAGCAGAAACCTCAGGACAAAGTGTCAGAGGGACATATGTGCAGAACCAAAGCTGTCAGAGTAGTCGGAGCCCGAGAGGTACACACTAGAGCTGTTTACAGCCGTCACCTACAAAGGACATTGCAGATGGCTCTTTCTCGTTGTTTGTTTGCAGTCTGTTTGTTTATTTGCTTGCTTGCTTGTTTTACAAAAAAAGGGAAAGTCTGGCCTTGGGTACTACACTCCTACAAGTGTGAGCATGCGGTAAGGAAAAACAGGCTGGCTGGAGCAGGCCTGGCCAGACCCTGCTGCTGAGAGGGAAGGGGGGTCTCGGCTGCCGCACGAGGCACATGTGCAGTCCATTGCCTTCAGCCTTGTTAACATAGCCTTGCAAGCACAAGGCCCATACTTTGAAGCTCATCTCTTTGGTTTGTAAAGATCTAGCATGGCATTACATCAGTGGTTAAAATCCATGATGTAGACTGGTCCATTGGCAGGGCAACTCATTCATTGTAACATGAATTTTAAAAGGTCTTATTAATAATTAAAAAAAACACCCAGAGCCAGATATTGGGGTAAATTCTGAAAGATCAGAGAAGCAGAACAAGCCACAGCCAACCTCACCTTGACAACTCCTCTGCTGATCCTGTTTCCACAAACCCTCAGACTGAAAAACTCTTGAGTCCTCACCCCTGAGGGTCTCAGTTGAACTGCTTAAAAACCTCTAGTTCCTGGTCCTCATGCCTTATATACCTTTCTGCTTCCTGCCATCACTTCCTGGGATTAAAGGCATGTGTCTTTCCCAAGCAAAGACATGAGATCTCAAGTGCTGGGATTAAAGGTGTGTGCCACCACGCCTGGCTCTGTTCCCAGTGTGGCCTTGAACTCACAGAGACCCAGATGGGGATCTCTGCCTCCTGAGTGATAGGATTAAGGGTATGTGCCACCACTGTCTGGCCTCTATGTCTAATCCAGTGGCTGGCTCTGTCCTCTGATCCCCGGATAAGTTTTACTTGTTAGAGCACAAATAAAATATCACCACAATTCACTAGAGGCAAATTTCAGAATATCTCTGAGGCTGGGGAAGGACCAAAGCGCTGGTAACCCCTGAGCAGGGGTCCCCTTTCTGGAAGGCCCTTCTTCTTCCCCATGGCTGCTACACAGACACTCTGAGTTCTCCAGGGCTCTTTGCTTTGGAAGTATGTGGTGATATACTATGTACCCTAATAAAGCTTGCTCTGCTTCTCTTATCTTTCCACTTTCACCCCAATATCTGGCTCTCTGTTTTTTATTAAAAGACCATCTAAGATTTGAACAACAGAAGTCCCCACCCAGGCTACAGGGAGGTAAGAGTGCACCTGGCCCAGGAAACGTCGGCGTGGGGCAGAACCACTCTTCTCCCATCATGCCTTCCACTGTCCCAAGAGAGAAATTCTAAAGGAATGGGAATTGGACTTTGCCTCCTGGCACATTTTAACCCCACTTAACCACAACCCACAGAAACCCATGAGCCCCGAACGCCATCCTCAGTGCCAGGGCAAATGCATGGATAGAGTTAAAAGCCATTTCCAGAGCTGCTGTGCTCATCTTATGGAGAGTGGTTGCATCTGGGAGCTTTGGGGTGACAGTGTCTCAGGTATAAAGCTGCAAGTTCCCTGATGTTTTCAGGGGATAATGGTGTTGCGCCTGTGCCCATATTCAGTGGCTGGCAGAAATCAGATGAAGACATGTCTAGGAGAAGCCACCATCCTGTCCCACCATGCTCCAAAAGTATCAGTCTTGTGAGACATGAGAGTCCACCATCTTTTTAGTAAGATTTAGAAGCACATAGCACAGTCAAAGCTACTCTGCTGCTCAGCTTGACCTCTGGACATTATTTAACAAAAGCGTTGGTTTGATATTGTCTTAGGACTTCCATGGACCACTGACCTTGACCTCTCAGAGCCTATAGGTCAGAGATGTTTTTTTGCCGTGGCACATGGCTTGATTTTACCCGAGCCCACTCACTTGCTTGGTTCTGCTTACTTCCCCAGGGTTCCTGGAGGAGGGGCTGGGTCACCCTGGAATAATGTGCTCGGAGGGTCTCCATTGGCCAAGGGGATGGCCACCATTATGCACCCTGGCGGTGGCAGTCTGAGCAGCCCAGCCACAGCCACCAGGCCCGCCCTGCCCCTCACCACACTGCAGGACCATATGCAGCACCCAGCAGCCACCTCCCTACCAACAGGTGGCTGCCTTCGGCACTCTGCTCAACCAACAGCCAGCCAAGCCGGGAGCACCCCCATCCCAACAGGTATGGACACAGACTCCCGGGGCTTCTCCCTGACAGGAATCCAGTAGGGCGCTCCGGGGGGGGGGGGGCAGATCATGAGCTCTGTTTTAGGCGAGGTCTCTCACCAGCCAGCATGTGGGGAGGGTCGGGTTTGCTTCCCATAACCTGGAATCTCTGATCTCCAATATGTGTGCCTGCCATCTGATCCCCTGCACTGGCTGTGGAAGGGGCACTGAGGATCCACAGACATTGTCTTGTGGCATGCAAGAAGATGCCACGGGTGGGCAAGACTGGCAAAGTACCTCCTGATGCCTTTCCCGGGGGTGTAACTACAAGCTGCCCATGGAGGTCTTCACTGCTGGGCATGTTGAGGTTTCCTGGGAGGGAGTATCTTCCAGGAGCGGTTGGATGAGGAGTGTGCTGGCCAGAGAAGCTCTTTTCTATAGCCTATTGAGAAGGGCAGCATCGACCCATGGGCTGATGAAACATAAGGACCAGCTGGTCTGCTCTGGGGTGGTATGAGATGAAAAGAAACCATGGGTGGACCGTAAAGACAGGAAGGAAATAAATCTTGGAAGCTTAGCACAGAGCTGGTGACAACTGCTTGAATGAATGGCCAGATGCTCTTAGGAGTCCACATCAATGTGGCCCTGCGGAGCCGGTGACATCGCCATTCACCAGTGAAAATACACCAAAGCCACAGGGTGTAACCCAATGTTTCTCTTCCCTCCTTTCCCCGCCATCCAAGAAACTCTTTTCCTCAGAGTGCAGATGAGGGGAAAAACGTGAATTCTTTGGAGCTCTTTTTTAGATGAGCTGCCCAGCGTTTTTAGATGAGCTGCCCAGACCACGGTCCTCTAGAGGGGCTCCAGAAAGCAGCTTCCTGTGTGTGAGTCTACTGTACCACTCGATGCTTATATTTTCTCCAGTCTCGATGGATGGGACTGTGTGTGCTGGGGGGGTTGTGACTCTGTCAAAACTTGTGGTCCATTCACCCACCCATAGGGCCTGAGACTCAAAAGATATTCTGCCTTCACACTCCTAAGTGGAGGCTCACATGGGGCCGGAAGGGCTGGCGAATCCTTGCAGTCTGAACTTGATGCGGGTCATTCTGAGGGCATTGCAGTCATCGCTCTTGCTCGCTAGATGGGATGTCATCTCTACTCTTGGGTTCTCACCCACTAATTTTGATGACATCTTGGCGGGAGGCTGCGAGTCCCAGGGCCGCAAGGTCAAGGTGGGATTTGTGGGAAAGACCGGGGACGGGGAAAACTCCTGAGGATGAGCTAGTGCCAGAATGGACAGCCATGAAACTCAAACATGGAAGGAGAAAGGACATGCTTGAGGTGACGGGGGGAGCTGTGGAAGGTAGCATCTTCATGCAACTGTCTGTAAGGACCATTTTCTTCCCTTTCATGTGGTTACAGATGCCCATGGTCAACAAACGGGGTAAGCATAGTGTAATGAGAAGGGTAGGGAGATAGGGAACCATATTCACATAACCTACTATAATAGTTGTAATAACTATTGTATTTTATTACTAGTTACTATTGTTGATCCCACAATATGCCTACTTTATAAGTTAAAGCATACCATAAGCATGTATGCATAGAAAAAACATAGTATATATAGTTTAGTACTAACGGTGTGGTTTGAGGTAAAGTGAGTCTTGAGATAGCCCCTTCTAAGAGAAGACAACTGCAGTTCTGTACAGGTAGAGTATACAACAGCCTGGTTGAAGGCAGGAGCTTGAGCAGCAGACAGGCCTGCATCCAAATGCTGGGGCTGCCAACATTGCTAGAGCCTCAACTTCTCCTCCTGTAAAATGGGAAGATAGGGCGTGCTCTCTGCCTAGGCTGATTGTGTGTGGGTGCTATTAATATGTACTCAACAACTCTTAGCTATCTGTAGAGGATCAGAATGTCTAACACATGCGAAGGAACAGAGCAACAGGAGCCATCACTAAAGATTCTAAGAAGTGTGGGATTCGAAGGCTGTGCAGGTGTCCTGAGGGACCTTAAACCAGGGTATAACATTTTATCAAGGCCACCATGGCACAAGGAAGAGACCTGGTGTGCAGCCTGGTCCTAAAACAGGAGCCAACCAGAGAGGGTAAGCAGCTTCAAGGGGTCTGATCCTGCCACATGGGCATAGGGCAATGAGCAACTCATGAGGCATGGTAGTTCTGTCTGAGATAGGAACTCCAGGGATGGACTCAGGGATCTACCAAGTCCAGAGTCCAGATTCTAAAACTTGGGAGTATGACAGTCTCATGCCCAGCCCAGAGGAAGTAGCTTATGGGAAGATGGTAAGCCAGGTTCACACACACAGCTTTGAGAGATACAATGGGTATGGTGAACCCTGGGGGCTCTAGCTGCCTTGGAACAATATTCCAATGTGAGAGTGATATCTGTCTCTCTCTCACTCCCTTTGTCTGTCCCTGTCTCTTTCTCTATCTCACATATGGCAGAAGGCAGCTTCACAGGCCCATGTTTCTGTTAGTAGGGAAGAGGCACCTGACCCTCTGGGGATACATGTACTTGTATTCCCAGATCGGGGTCTGGGGATACATAGTCCTGTACATGCTTTCCCTGGGAAAAGAAAACATAAGGAGCCATGTAGATCCCCTTTTGGGAGTGAAAGGAATGATTGAAATATTCAGTTTTTAAGGGACAACTGGACAGAACTCTGGTGCATCATCAGTGGTGCCTGTTGTCTTCAGTGGGCACAGGGTGGACTCTGGTAACACCATCGGTGAGAAAGGATGGACTCAGATAACTGCTATCCAACATCATCAGCGAGTCCAGAGTGAAGTTCTTATGAATTTTATGATAGTGTCTGTTTTAGTTAGGCTTTCTATGGCTGTGAAGAGACACCATGACCACAGCAACTCTTACAAAGGAAAACATTTTCAGAGAATTAGTCCATTATCATCATGGTGGGACACAGTGGCGTGCAGGCAGACATGGTGCTGGAGCTGAGAGTCCTACATCTTGATTGGCAGGCAACAGGAAGTGAACTGAGATACTGGGTGTGGCTTGAGCATATATGAGACCTCAAAGCCCACCTCCACAGTGACACACTTCCTCCAACAAAGCCACACCTCCTAATAGTGCCACTCCCCTTGGGGCCATTTTCTTTAAAACCACCATGATATCCATGTCTAAAAGAATCAGAGCTGGCACCAAGAAAGGTTTTCTAGGCACTACTCTGTTGGGAAGCCCCTAAGCCCACCTCCAGTGAACCAGAGAAACCTGTAACTATCCACGTCTGTCTTTCACAAATACCTGTGTTTGTTTATATTAGCCAAAATTCGAACCTATATTTTGCAACCTTAGCCTGTGGCGACCTGAAAGCATCGCCGTGTACATCACAAGTGCTCTGCAGCCATCTCACCTTCTCCCAGACCCCTCATCCCCTCTTCCATCCCTCCAACCAGTCATGCTTACACTAATGTGTAAGGCATTAGGCTGCTGGCCCTTGGTACCCTCAAGTTCAAGGTACAGCTGTTGTGTCTGGCTAATGATTTTCAGCTGAGTTTCCAGACTGATCAGCAGCATTCCAAGATGTTGAGCTTGAAAACGCTGAACTAGAGGGTGCTACCATTCTTCTGGTTACAAATATCTCACCATCCATTCAGCCCAGCCAGCATGCCAGAAGTGTGTCTAAGCTGAGCGGCCCTGTTGGCACAGCAGTCATGGGTTATCTGCACCAAGTAGCCAGAATAATGGCCTCTCCACACCGAGCCTCACTAGAAGCTCTCCCAATTCAAAAGGAAAATGAAGCCCTGCCAGTCATTACTCCTGCGTGCAATGACAAGCAGTATCAAAAGGAATTGGTTTGGCTCGGGGCAGCGCAACATTGTGCACGGTCCATCACCATAGCAACCGCGATGGTGTGACAAGCATTCTCTTCTATCGGTTTAATTTTACATGGGAGGAGAGTGAGACATGGGATGGCTAAGTGGCTCCCCCAGTGCTCTAACCTAATGCTTGTCCCTGTGCCATTGTGTGGCTGTCGCGGCCAGGTTAAAGAATGGCCCCTACCAAGGCATATCAGTACATTAAATGCCACGAGGTTCCCACAGCATTTCCCACTTCATTCTGCATTTAGAGGGAGTGAAACACTGTTGACAGTACAAGTAATGGATTGTTCTCGGCGGTAATTGCCCATTTCAGCAGCTCCTAGCCCTGAGTTGGGAGGCGTTTCAACAATGTTCTCCACCGGCGCCGAAGGCAGGCAGTTTGACAGAGGTTTAATTGCATTGGCCATAGCATTCGATATGACCGCACCTCCCTTACAATTCTTAATGTACCTACCTCCCTTCTGCAAGGGAGGGAACCCCTCTGCATAGTGCTCAGGTTCTTTAACACATGTTCGTGTTAGCACTTCTCAGGGGTCCGAGCCCCATGCAGACTACTGTTCCTCAAGAACAAATTACAGAAAGCAAACAAAACTCAGCACCTGGGAAAAGACGAAGTGTAGACACAGGGCTCCCTCCACGGGGATTGGCGGGAGACAGAGGAGAGACCACACAGACCCTGGTACTGCCCAGTTGGAAGATGGGGCCGAAATCAAGTTCCTAGCGTAGTTTGAAAGTGCCATGATGGAGGCGTGGGTGAGATGATAAGGAAACACAGAGAGAAATGATTCCTTCATTCAAACCCAGAGGAAAGGAGGGGGAGTGGGGGAAAGGTCAGGCAAAGTTTTCAAGAGGTCCTAATCCCTGGACCCTTTGAAGGCAGGTAGGTGCTGTGGGAAGAGGGTGGGAAGAGGGTTCAGCAGGAGGACCAGGCAGGGCAAAGGCATGGCAGTGGAAAAAAAAACAGTTCCTCCTCTGCGGGGTAATTTCATTCCGTTCATTGTGGGACCCAGGTGTGGGAGGAGCGGTCCAGTGTGGATGGGCAGTTCCTCTGCAGAGACGAACAGGAAATCTGAGGGACTGGTGGAACTCAGTGGGGAAGGGTAGATGGGGAGCGGGGCTTGGACAGAGAGAGAGGGTGTGTCAAGAGCCCTGAAGCAGGCAGAGACCCGGGGCATTTGGAAAGTGAGAGAGGTTCGCGTGGGAGAACCAAGAAAGGCTGTAGTAGGCAGAAAGGCGAGCAGACACGTCACGAAGGTGCTTTCAGGCTGCGTCTAGGAGTCTGGGTTTTTATCTGAAGGGGAAGGACATTCAGTGGTTTAGATAGCAGATGCGGACTGGAAGGATTAAGCTGAAGTAATAAGGATTAGATTGACCCTCCCACTCAAAGCTACCAAAAAATCAGACAGACATATATGGCAGCAGCTTTGGAGACATGAGGTGTGGGACAACCAAGGAAAGTGGCCCATGAGGACAGTGACGGGGGCACAGCAGGGAGGTCAGGTGGAGCCTCCCAGGGCATGGCAACAATGACTGCAGTTACAGACAGGACCCGAGGAGAGAGCTGCCCGGAGAAAGAAAGCCCTGTGTGCTGCCGGGAAGTAATGTGCATATGCATCTGAACACATTACCCGATGCCAAGAAAAGGAAGGAAGAAAGGATTGGCATAAATGGTCCCCAGAATACGCACATACCGGACACAGTGCCTGCTTTCCCAGTCAGACGGGGGCTGGGGGGGGGGCGAGAATAACCCTCCACACATTTGCGAGACCAATGGGAACTGAGCACAGCCCCAGTTTCAATACACAGGAAAAGCAAGGATCAGAAAGCTCAGACTGCTTCCAATTCATTTAAACACAGGACCAGACAAAACTCAGGGATATTTACTGGTATACAGAAATACCTAGCTCTTTAAAAACATAGAAATCAACATTTTGGTTATGCAAAAAAAAAAATCAAATCACTAGCTGTACAAACAGGCCAGAGCATACAGCCCACAACCAGTCAACTGGTAATCAACCAGGTTTTTGAAAATTGGGAGTTTGAAGACATTGAAACAGAGAGCTACATTCTATACATTCATAAAGCCGAGAATGGAAAGTGATGTTGAAAAGGAAAATTAAACTTCTAGGATAAAAACAGTGCAATGGAATTAGACGGTGCCCAACAAAAAACATTAATGAACTGAAGGTGTTGCTATAGCAACTACAAAAAAAAAAGAAACAGATAAAGAGAGTTTTAAACTCTGCAAAGAAAACAATCTAGTGGAAGCCCCCAGAGTGAGAGAGAATCATTTCCAGCAATACATCTGATAAAGGGTTCATGCCCCAGAATATACAAAAAACTATTTTTTAAAAAACGGGCTATGGATCTGAACAGAGAATTCTCAGAAGAAGAAATAAAAATGCCTAAGCTGTACCTCAGAAGTATTAAACACACATAGCAATTAAGGGAATGCAAATTAAAACTGAGATCAAGAAAATAACCAATAACCAGTGCTGGAGAGGGTATGGGAAAGGGGAGATACTCATTCACTGTTGGTGGGGCTGAAAACCAGTACAGGCACTCTGGCGATGAGTGTGAAGAAATCTCCAAAAGCTAAAAGTCAATTTCCCATATGCCCCAGCCATCCCACTCGTTGGTATGTGCCCAAAGGACTTCTTACCACCCTACTTCACAGATACTTGCTCAGCCATCTTCATTGCTGTTCTTTCCACAATAGCTAGGTAATGGAATCCACCCAAATGCCCTAAGCTGGTGAATGGATAAAGAAAATGTGGTACATGTATACAAGGGATTCCACAAAATGAAACCATGACATCTAGAGGTGAATGGCTAGAACTAGAAAATATTATGTTGAGTTGAGGTAACCCAGCCCTGGAAAGATGAACACTGCACGTTCTTCCTCATCCGTGGTCTGTGGTTCAAAATCCTTAGATGTGAGTACATCCCCTGGAGGGACCGTGGTGAGGTGGGGAGCTGTAGGGAGGGGTTAGCAGGACACAAGTGCTATGAAAGGGGGAATGGAAAAACAACAGTGGGGTGCTCACTGGGAAAAAGGAAGAAATCACAGTAAGAATGTTTGAAAAAGCCATAGGGAAACAGTACTTTATAAGCTTACTTCAAAATACATAATACAAATATATATATGATAAAGTTATGCCACTTGAAGGGATAATGAACAATAGACTATCTAACAAAATTCCCAGTAGCAGGTGTGGAAAACCTCCCTTTAGGTTGCTGGTCAGAAAACCTCCCTGAGAGTCGTTGGGGAGAAGAGTTCAAGAAACTCCCAAAACTGCATAAGCCATTGCCATTGCCCTTGGCTGCCTTGCAGAATTTGAAGGTAAGACCTTGTGGCTAAAGACACCACATACGTCAGACACAGGACTTGGAGGATCCGACCTTGAGCTGGCCTGGAAGCCTCATCCCTGAGGACTAGCTGTCATAGTATGTAAAGGTGCTATGCAAGCTGCCAAGAGAGAAAAGCAATAAGTAGTCCTTCCTAGCTATACATCCCAGGAACCATCACAACAAGATGTCCCCAAGGATGCAGTAGTGGCACTTACAGCTTGGGAGTAACCAACGGCCATCTAATTGGACTTAGGGCTTGCTCAGTAGGAGGGAATCTATGCCTAGCCCTGTGAACCTAGCCGGCAGCTAATGAGGTCGTGGGCCTGAGAGGAGAACCTCCTACCACCATTTCCTAATGGGTTGCAGATATCTGTAATGGTTTCCGTCTGCTATAAAGAGAAGCATCTTTGATGATGGGTGAGATCTATACTTACATGTGGGTATACAGATGAGTACTTAGATTGAGTAAGAAATTATACTGGTTTAGGAAATGGTGGTAGGAGGCTGTGGGTGCCTAACTCAATTAGTACATCTGGAACACAGCTCCTATACCTCAGGCTCTAAGAACATCGTTGAAGAAGGGGTGGAAAGACGACCAGGATATCTGCTGCTGGATAGAGAGGCTGCAGCTGTGAAATCGCAGCAATGTGATTGTCTAAACAATTGCCTAAAAACATACACAGTGACAGCACCAGCTGATGAGGCCCAGCCCCTAGATGAAGAATCTCAGGCGATTAATGGCTGCTGAGAGAGAAATCTCCAGGGATAGGGATAAGGACCCTGATAGGTTATGTGATCTTATTTGGCCAGCCACTAAATGGACTCAGCTCTCTCTCTCTCTCTCTCTCTCTCTCTCTCTCTCTCTCTCTCTCTCTCTCTCTCTCTCTTCTCTTCTCTCTCTTCTCTCTCTTCTCTCTCTCTCTCTCTCTCTCTTCTCTCTCTTCTCTCTCTCTCTCTCTCTCTCTCTGTGAGCGAGTGATAAGTAAAGAACTAATGATGAATTTGAGATGGAGCATGAGTTGAAGGAGGGGTGAAATTATGTAACTACAGTATTATTCCATGAAATTCTCAAAAAAAAATTTAAAAGTTAACAGAGTGTCAGTGAACAGTGGGACATCTTAAATGACCCAATGTGTGTATAATTTGAACTCTCAAAGGAGAGAAATACAACTTGAAGGAATAATGACCAAAGTTGCTCTAAGTTTGGTGAAATTATAAATTCATACCTTAAAGCAGTTAGTAGACTCTAAAATAAGAAGCATATAAAAAAAAACTGCAGCAAGGCAAATCATAATCAAATTGTTCAAAATCAATGATAAATGAAATCTTAAAAGTAACCAGAGAAATAACATGTTAGTAGCAACAAAGATAGGAATGATGTAAGTATCGGGTAAAGAGACCAAGTGAGGAGGCGGTGAAAACCAGGAGGAAGTGTGTTTATCAATCTGTGGTTCTATACCCAGCAAAAAACGATCTTTTAAAACATGAAAACAAAGTAAAAAATCAGACAGTGAAACTTACAGATATGGTCAGAAATGGAGCTACACTATTAGAATTGTTCAAAGTTTAACAGAAGTTGAAAAGGATGGAGATCCACATTGCAAAGTAATGAAAAGCACTAAAAATGGTAACTACATAAATAAAAGCATAAGGGTTTTTCTTATTTAAATACCTTTAAAATACAGTAGACAATTTAAACACAATCAGGGCGATGTTGGTTATGGGATTTAAACTCAGATAAAATTAAAATCTATAATGACAAGAAGACAGAAGTCCGGGTGGGGGAGAGAAAGGGAAGTACTGTCTCCTGTTGTCTGCTCTTCTGTTGTGTTGGTACAGCTGTACAATGTCTGGTGAGAGACCGCGATAAGAGAAAGATGCCGTCCCACACAGACGCAGAACGTCACAGTGAAGGAGACAAATCATATTGTAGAAACATTCCGTTAGTCCCAAAGCAAGACAGAAACAGCAGAAGGAAATAAAGAACACCTAGGTAAGAGAGAATAGGTGCGGTACAGTGATAAACTTCATCATACAGACCATCACATTCCAAGTAAATGGTCTAACTAGACCCCTGTGGAGCTGGGGTTGCATTCTCGGGTTTTATTAGAAGCAGGGAAACAAAAACAATACCAGCTTGTGCTATGAACAAGAGATGCGCATTCCTACCTCAAAGTGTCACGGTCAGGACTTAAGGGAGAGGACAGAAGCCACGTGTTCCTGGCACTTGCAGCCCAGACACTGCGTACCTGCAACTGTGCTACTGTATCTCATGGATGAAACAGTGCGTGTGTGCACCAGTATGCGTGTGTGCACCGGTACGTGTGTGTGGGTGCCTGTCTCACATAGAGGACAGTCTCACCATCATTGCCGCCATGCTCCTTATTTTATAGAGGAGAAAATGAGGTTCAGAAGTGCGAGGTGACTGGCCTGAGGAATCCCCACCCTCAATTGCCAGAGGTGAGATTCCAATCCCTCTGTCCATCATGGCTCCCTCCTTCTGTCACCTCCGATTGAGAGCTAAGACAAAAGCGCAGCGTCACCTCCTTCAAACTCCAAGGAGGATGCATGACAGGCAGCCTAAATATTTTTGCTAGGCTTCACATTTCAAAGTGGCCGGGAGAAGACCAAAGGCATCGTTTTGGAAGTTGTACGTCGATTATAGCTAGTGGGACGATATGCAAATAGAGATTCTGTCAGTAATGAGGATGGAGTGTGCCACGCTAATATTAATCAAAAGAAAATTGATCTACTAATGTCAGGCAGGAGAATGGATAGCCACGAGTCACTGGGGTAATGACAGCTACATAAGGGGGCGAAGATGAGCTCATTAGGACGGCATAACAGTTCTAAGTATTAATGAGCCAAATTATAAAGCTTCGAAAATGCGTGAGCAACAATGGATGAAGCTGCCGACAGGCACGGAGAAATCCACAAAGGTAAGATTGTAGTCTCTCTCAAAATTGTATCAACTATTGGTAATAGTATAGAGCATTAGAGTACAGCCATAACCACTTAATTTAATTAGCAGTTAGGGGATGCCCTACCCATCAACATCAAAATACACATTATTTTCAAGTGCACACATGACATTCCCGTCTTCACCCATAGTCTGGGCCATGATATGTAAAACTCTAGTACATGTAAAGGGACTTGGGTCACACAGATTACATCCCCAACCACGGTGGAGTTGAACTGGAAATCGGGATCACAAATAATTGTTCAAAAACATAATAATAAACTTCAAAATAATCAGTGGATCAAGGAAGAAATAAAAGGTAGGAAACATTTTGAGATGAATAAAAAGGAACACAACATATCAAAATGTGTGGGTTGCGGCCAAGGCAATCTTTGAGAGGGAATTTACGGCATGGAATATCCAGGGTAGGAAACGAAGAAGCTTATCAAGTTAATAGCCTCTAGGCTAAATGGAGTGATGGACCAAGAGGGAGTAAGACAGAGCAGGGATATTAAAACTGACTGAACTAAAAGGGGGTCCTTTGAGAAGGTCAGTCATCAAATTAATAAACCTCTAGCCACCTGCACTAAATAAAAAGGGACAAATGTGAAAGTCAACATCACCAGAAATAACAAAAGTGATATCATTTTAGAGTCTGCCAGATCATAAGAAATTATTGTAAAATCTTTGTGTGAATAAGTTCTCTCGATAGATGAAATGAACATATTCAAATAATCCTTTAAAGACATAAAATTGGCAGACATATTAACAAGAAATAACTTGAATAGGCCTATATCTATAAAAGAAACTGAGCTTCTAGTTTTAAAACACCCACAAAGTTCTAGGATATGTGACTTCACTGGTAAATTATATAAAACCACCAAAGGGGAAATTATAACATTTAAATTTAAAACAATGGGGCAGTAATAAACAACTTTCTGGACTTGCCTAGAAAATTGAAAAAAAAAAGTGGGGGGAGAATACTTCCTGTCCTTTTCCATAAAGCCAGCATTACTTTAATTAAAAAATTCATAAGACAATAAAAATCACAGACCATATCTAATTGGGTAGCAATTGAGAAAGTTAGTAACTCCCCATGTGGGGTTATCCCAGGAGTCCAAGGCTGGATTAACATTAAACAACTTACGCACTTCATCTTGTTCATGACCAAAATAATGTGATTATCCCAAAAACAAAGTATTTCCCAGAACCCAGGATCTCCTCCTTATTTAAGGAACTTTAGAAAATGAACGATGGCAGGGAACTTGTGTGTGATGAAAGCGCCCTGTGAGAACACACAGATGCCCTCCCACTTGGTGGTCAAAGATGGGAAGCTTTCCCTATGGGGAGTGTGAGGTACACAGGTGTGGGGGGGTGGGTGAAACTTCCTAGTTGTGGACATAAGGATTTTAGATATGGAAAACCCCAAGGCATACACACATACACACCCCTACAACTTAAAAATGAATTCAGCATTGCAAGATACAAAATCAGTATACAAAAAAAAATGTATTCCTATATATGGTCCACCCTCCAGAGCTGTGGATCCAACTAGTGATGGATCAAAAATATTGAAGGGAAAAAAGCATCTGGATTGAACATGCACAGATTTGATTACTTCTTCATTAGTCTCTTGGATGATGTCAGCTGACCTGGAACCAGCCCATTCTCTCTGGCCACCACCCTTTGTCCCCCCCTACTCGGTAAAAGAACAGGCTATGCTTTCCCTTGGAGAATCGTAAACTATTTCAGACCTGCCCATACTACTCTGCCTTCTTCCTTGCAGGGTTTGTTGGTTTGCTGGGGATGTTTTGTTGTGTTGAGAGAGGGTCTCACTATGTAGCCCTGGCAAGCCTGGAACTCCCTATGTAGACCAGGCTGGTCTCTGGCTCACCCAGCTCAGTCTGCCTCCGCCTCCCACGTGCTGGGACTAAAGGCATGTGCCACCACATTGCCCCGCCTCCTGCAGTATTAGTTACCTCCTGACTGAAGGACAGTTGGATCCAGTGCCTTCTCTTGGACTCCCTGCCTCTCCTCTCCTAAATTCCAAACACCAATGGCAGACCAGCAGTCCCAAGTTAAACCTGGCAAAGAAACTAACTCACTGGGCGTACTTAACAAAGCCTTGGCGAGGGGTTACGTACAGGGACGCATTATGACTCCATAGCAGTTACATCACAAGAAGCCCACCTTAGCGTGGGTGGAGGACTCGGGAGTTCTGGAGGCTTGCAGCTCCATGCCCAAATTGTAGGCAGATCAGTCAGTCCATCCATCCGAGTCTCTTCTAACCTACTGGCTGCGTCTTTTAAGGGTCAGTTTTCTGAGACTTGAAGGTCTTGTTTACTTCTTGAGTGAATAAAATAATACAAAAACAAGCTTCCCTGTATCCCCCCGGGAGAGAAATGTTTCGATTTGGAGGAAACTGTTACACAAAGAAGGGCCACAGAACTAACTGGAAGACCCAGGGAGGGCCAGGTCCGGAGCAAGAGATGGGTGTGAATTGGCTCACTGAGATTTCAAAGCAGGGGAGGGAAAGTGCACGTGAAAGGTCCCCAAGACATGGAGAAATCAGACAGAGATAGACATACAGAGGACAGGGGACCGTCTTCCAAAGCAAGGAATAAAATCCACAAAAGAGAGAAAGAAAAATCAGGAGCTGTCAGAAATGAAATGTCTATGAATCAGAAATAGGATGGGAAAGACATCCCATTTCAAATGTGGGGAATCAAACAGTGTAGGCAGCAGAGGCTGCGGAGTGTGTATATTTCACATTGTAGCCGTACAGAGGAATGTGCCAGAAAAACAGGGCAGAGAAGAACGGGTTGAAAGAGCAGCCTCAGCTAGGTGGATCGGGGTGCTCACACCGCTCCTGACTGGGCTTTCTTGACCGAAAATAGAGCAACTGGAGACAGAAGCATCAAAAGCATAGTCACAGAGAATATTCCAGAACTGGACGAGTTCCAGGGTGATTCCAGGTGCTGGGGACAGATCAGAGAGCTGGGGGTGGGGGCTGGGGGGGAAACCAGTGTTAGAAGCCACCATCAAAGTGCAAACCAAAGACCAAACCAGCCTAGAGAACGTGTGCTCTCTACCAGCCTTTACTGCTGCTTGCTCTTCAAAGAAGGGGTAGCTGCTTCGGCATTGCTAATAGGATCGCTGGTGAGTTGGAACCTAGGCGGCCTGGGCAATGGGCTGTGCTTGCGTCGTTGGGCATTTTTTTTTTTCTTCTCTAATGATTAATTTCAGTGAAATGATTAGTGATGCTTCAGCTGGGAGTTCTCCCTTCTCAAGTAATCACTCATTCATTATAAACTATATTAAGCATCTTCCACATGCCTGGCGCCATTCCAGGGATGTGGAATGCATTCTATTAGTGAATTGAACAGCCATTGTTCCCCAGACTCCCAGAGCTCAGCTGACGGCGTAGTGGGAGAGAGACAAGGAACAATTGATACATGATAAATGAATGAACGATATAGACTGTTAAGTGGTGTGCTAAGTACCTATAGGAGGAGACGATTCAAGATTTCAGGTGGTGGTCACACTGTGCATCTTCACTGATTGGATGGATCTTTCTAGAAGGCAGAGCAGGAGGCTGCATGGGGAGCCCTGAGCAGCGCTAGAGACAACAGGCTCCAGGGCAATGGCTTTTGGCTGGCTCCTGTCACCCCCCCCCCAAGGACTGGTAGGTTGGGGTGAAGGAGGGTTCAGGCAATAGGCAAAGCGGAGGAGCCCACAGTCCTAGTCAAGAGTTGAAGGGGGATGAACGCCCCCCAATGGCTTCATTGATCTGAATAATCACTGGGCCTTTCCCTCACGACACAAGGCATATTGTCCGGGATGTCCAAATGCTGGGTTCCCAACCCCTCTGAAACCACAAATAATTACTTTAAAGAAACCCATACCTCAGGCCTTTTTCTATATGGCCTTGTATATACAGATCACCTGTAGCCTTAAGACGCCATGGCCTGAGTGAACCTGGAAGATGTCAGAGGAAGGGCCGGCTTACAGCTGAAGGCATGGAGTGCAATGTGGAGAGGCCTCCCACTTGCAGGCACATCGCTAAGATTTCCAAGTGTATTTTATAGTTGTGGCACATTTGGAGCCTGAATATTGTTTGCATTGTGTATTTTTCTCCTATGTCTGCAGGAACAGAACCAATTTCAGTGGTAAGAAATAGTTCCAGTAAGTGTGATATAAAAAAAAAAAATGTAAGAAAACACTGGATTAATATGGTCTGGCGTGCCCTGGGGCACCTGGGATAAGGACTATGCTGAGCCGGAGTAAAGAGTACAATTTCAGGGTTGTTTGGCCTCAGTTTCTCCTCCAGCAATGGTAGCCAAGTCTGGAGTATTCAGAACCGTCAGAGGTCAAGCCTGAGAGGAGTCCCATGGCCAAGTGCATGCTAACCTTTCAATCCACCATCTCTCCAGCTACCCATCCCTCAGCCCAGGCCCTGGACCGACCGACGGCCACCGTGTCGCCCCTGCGCACTCAGACTTCTCCATCCCGCCTGCCCGCCACCAGCCTCCGACCCCGCTCTGTGGTGTCCCCACAGCACAGCCAGCAGCCCCCGACGCCGATGTGTGCCCGGCCAGCCGTCCCTTTCACGTCGGCAGCGTCGGCCATCACGCCGCCCAACGTCAGTGCCGCCAACCTCAGCGGGGAGGTTGGAGGGCCGCCCATCAGTGGCCTGTCCATACCCAGCCCCATCAACACAGGGTACAAGCCAGACGACAAGAAAAATGAAAAGGTAAGTGGGCCATCCTGGGCTAACCCTGAGCCTGGAGCTGGCTGGTTATTGGGTCCTGCTCACACAGATGCCGATGGTTTTTGGACAATTGAGGCTTCAGCATGTTCACTGAAGTCCTTATATTGTATATGCCAGGTCTTTGGCAGGGTTGTGGGGGGCCAGCTCCCACATTTATTTACCCCATGGACTCTTGAGGAGTGAGGGTAAGAGATTTAGATAGAAATATAGAGGAGAGAGACAGTTAGAAACATAGAATAGCCTCAGGAGGGCCTGGGTCAAATCCCACCATCCCCTTCTGTCTTTACTAAAGGGCTTTTTAAAGGAATGCCAGGGAGTGGACCAAAAGACCTTCCCCCAGCACAGCCAAGACCTTCCCAAACACCTGGTAACCACACATATGGTCAATCCATCCCCTAATGCAGCCCTGCCATGTAATGCAAGCTCAGGTCTAACTAGGAAGCTTTTGTGGGCTCCCACAAGGGATAAAGGCCAACCAAGAAGGCAGCTCCTTAGAGTAGAAGCTGGCAAGCCTCGAGGGTCTGCCAGGGCCAATAATCCCGCTACAGTTTGTGTGTCAATCAGAAAGTGGCGTCTCCCTCATCCATACACCATGGTCCCTCCTGTTAGAGGCTCATTGTAATGTGCCCATCTTATCAGAACAAGACTCTTTCCTGCCATGTGCCAGGATACGATAGTGAAAAATAAACAAATCTGCAGTCTCTGTGGTCTGAGCAGCACCCTGTCCCTGGGCTGCGTCGTTCTTGCGGAGTTTGCAACCTGTTCAGCCATCTGGGAAGGACTTGTTTCTTAAAAAGAACTGGGGGAGAGGGGGAAAGGAGGGTGCCAACCTGCTAGTGGATATGGACGACATTTTCAGCTATTCTCTTATTTCATAAAAGATTTGAGTCGATGGCCAGTAGCTGGGCGATGAGTAGCCAGGATCAGACTCTACCTTTATAAATCAGTGCTCTCCAGCTGAAATTCAAGCCAGCCACAAAGCTAAGGAAGAATATTCTAGTAGCCCGTGGTTTGAAGTAAAATAAAATTGAAAGGTCAGATGCCTTATAATTGCATATTATCAAACGCACTATCCAAAAAGATATCCCAGTGTGATCTAGCCTTGCTGCTGGGTTAAGGTTGTTTTGAACCGTGGGTTTAGCAGTCTTCTTGGTTTTCCCATATCCTGGAGCTGCTTAAGACATTTCCATATGAAATCAGACTCTGGATTCCAGTGTATTGGCCAGGATTCCTAAGCACCCTATATGTCTCCCATGTTTGAGGTGAATCGAGCCCCCCTTCAGGCCATCCCCAGCCCTAATTTTCCGGTCCTGTTGTTCAGCTTCCAAGAACCTTCAGATTCTTCCCCTTCTAAAACCTAGGAATACCACAGCAATGGTCCAAACTCCTCTCCAGAGGTGACATTCTCAGCTGCCTGTCACATGTGGGCTGGGTAGCAAGAGACTGGCCTCTGCTGGTAAAACCAGGAGGGCATCCACCCTGTGAAGTAAAATATGCATGCTGTGTTTTGTCTCTTTGAGTGCTTGAAAACCAGTTTTGACGCTGCTCCCTTCCACCTTCTGGCTCTTAACAAGGAAACCTAGATTGTTCTTAAGATTTTGGACTGACCATGTGAGTGCCATGTGTTTGCAAGATACATTCTTGAAGTCATCTTCTAAAGGAGATTTTTAAAAAATCAGTTAATTTTTAAAAATTAGTTGATTTTAGCCTACGAGTTGCCTTCACAGCAACATCTAGACTAGCATTTGACCAAACAACTATGCGTCATTGTAGCTAGAGTTCTCCTGTCTTGCCCAGAGTCAAGACAAATTTCTATCACCCACCAGTCCCACAGCCACTCAGACCCAACCAAGTAAACACAGAGACTTATATTGCTTACAAACTGTATGGCCATGGCAGGCTTCTTACTAACTGTTCTTATAGCTTAAATTAATCTATTTCCATAAATCTATACCTTGCCATGTGGCTCGTGGCTTACCAGCATCTTCACATGCTTCTTGTCATGGCGGCGGCTGGCAGTGACTCCTTCTGCCTTCCTGTTCTTTCTTTTCTCCTCTCTGTTAGTCCCGCCTATACTTCCTGCCTAGCCACTGGCCAATCAGTGTTTTATTTATTGACCAATCAGAGTAAAGACCATCCCACAGCACGTCATAGCCTGACCAAGCTGATTACATAATATTAATCATTCTTCTCTATCTGCTATCTGCCTAGCATGGTGCAGCTGGTATCTGGAGAGAAGCCAAAAACACACTCCCTCTAGAAGAGGAGGCCATCTTTGGAAGATGTACTGTTAGCATCCTGTAACTTATGCATTATGATGTAAAAGTTAACACAGTCAAATGCTGACACCTTAGGTTATATCATAAAAGGATGAGAAAGGAAAGGAAGCAGAAATATGGCTTAATGCGTGCATGTGCACACACACACACACACACACACATTCATAACAAAGCAGGAAGTCCTCACGATGGCAGTCCTCCTTTCTGTAGCTGGTCACGTGGTCCTAGAGTGTCTCACCGTCACCTTCATCCTTCCAGTGCCCATCCTGTGTCTCTTTTGCACACAGTACAACCAGTATTCGGCTGCTTGTACCCGGTAGGGTGAACCCATCCCTTCCTTCCTGAAGACTCTGCCATTTGTAGTACTGTGTACTGTGCCCTGCCCCCAACCCGAACCACACAGCCTGGTATTACCAAGTGGTCTAAGGTGTCTCTTGTGTTCCAGACATGCTCTGGTCATCCTCTACTGTGTCTCCTTGGAATCAAAATTCCTTCCTATGCCAGTGACTCAAAGACACAGGGATCCCGAGATGGCTGAAGCATTCTGAATGGAACGGGCAGTTCGGTGGAGTGGTTCTTGTTCCACAGTGGAACTGTTAAACTACCAGAGTGCATCATTCTAAGGATAAGAAGTCAGTTTTGCCAGTGAGTCACTAAGAGTCATAGTGGTACCCTTCCCATTTCCTCGCTGATCCCTGGAGTGGTGGATCTTGGTCATGCAGAGATGAACCCATATCTAGAGTTAGTGTCTACTGCAGTGACAAAACACTGCCCCTGCCAGTGTAACCAACCTGCTGGTCACTGACTGGTTAACCCTTGTCACGTGCTCTGTGTTCAGCTCTGCTGCTCGGAGTCAACAGTGAATAGAGCCAGGTTGACCTTGGTGAGTACAATTCCATGGTCTTTAGCCAACACATACCCATTGCCCTTGAACCCACTGGTCAATGAGAGGTGGCCAGAGAAAGAGGCTGCCTAGAATCTAATTCTAATCCTTTGTTCAAATAGGTTTTCCTATCCACTTCAGTACTGATGGCCTCAGCTAAGGTCATCCTTTAGTGAGCTCGGGACACAAATGCCTGCTTTTTTTTTGTCCAAAGTAGACTATTTCCCTAACTTTTCCAGATTTCCTTCCATGAGCCTGATTACTTAGCTAAGTCACTGAGCTGCGAATTGCTGCCCAGTCAGACATCTGACCATTTTACCCTCTCAGCCAAGTGCAATCCGTTGTCTGCAGGGGAGGATGCAGTACCGAAGCTGTTTGCTAGGGGGCAGTGTCTGCACACCATGCAGGAACATGTAACCCAGACCTACAGCTTCCCTTTGTCATGTGAACACAGCCAGCTCAGGGCCTCTGGTGTGGGGATGCAGAGGGGCCAAGGAACCATGAGTATTACTTGCTCCATACAACCTACTGAGGCCTCAGGGCCTCCTTAGGCCATTCTTGGACATGCCGCTTTCATTGGATGATGGGCAGCTTAAGTTCTGTGGTATCTTGGTGGCTTATAGTTAAATATGTAGTCCCTACTGAGGCCTAGTAGTAAAAAGACAGAATCTAGTTCTTTTTTAAAAAAAAATTTAATGTACTTATTTTATATTTATGAGTCCATTTGCTCACATGTATGTTTGAATATCACGTATGTGCTTGGTGCCCTCAGAGTTCAGAAGACAGTGTCAGATCCCTGTAACTGGAGTTACAGAGGGTTGTGAGCCACCATGTGGGTGCCGAGAATCAAACCCAGGTCCTCGGCAAGAACGAGTGCTCTTAACTGTTGAGCCATCTCTCCAGCCCCCAAGATGCACTTCTTTAGAGAACAGTGATTTAAAAAGGAATGATAGGTATTGCTCCAGGAACATAAACTCTAGATACACCCCAGGCTGCAAACAGAATCTCATCTTCACTGACCTTTAAACTCCATTGACCCACTACTACATGTGACCCGTGTGGCAGAGCATCTGGCACCACAGGATGGACCAGTGAGGCAGCCTTCTGGTCAGGGCCTTACTCGGAACCCAGTAGGGTTGAGGCCCATTGATAACAGGTTAGAATAATACACCCAGGGGGAGATTATGATACCTCCACAATCAGAAGGGGCCTGCGGGGTGGTGTGCTGTAAGGGAGGCCAGATACAGCAAATAATTTACTGTATATGGAAAGTCTTCAGAGGTCCATGAGTGTCATGTCCTTGCACAGCTTAGGTCTTGAAAGCATGACTATGGGCAACCAGAGGAAGGAATGACAGACATACGGTGTGGTGATTTGCATAAGAATGGTCCCCATAGGCTCCTGTAGTTGAATGCTTAGTCACCAGGGATTGGCACTGTGAAAGGAGAAGGATTAGGAGGTGTGGCTTTGTTGGAGGAAGTGTGTCATCACTGGTGACGTTGAGGTTTCAAAAGCCCAAGCCAGACAGTGTCTCCCTGTCTGCGCACTAGGGTGTAGCTCTCAGCTATGGGTCCAGCGCCCCGTGTGCCGCCAGCCACCATGTTCTCTGCCGTGGACTAAGCCTCTGAAACTGTAAGCAAGCTCCCCGGCAAATGCTTTCTTTCCTAAGAGTTGCCTTGGCCGTGGTGTCTCTTACAGGAATCTTACAGGAATAAAACAGTGACTAAGACACGTGAACACTGAAAAGCTGGGATGGGTGGCTCTGGGCTCTCTGATGGAGAAGCTCAGCATATGTTTATTCTACACAGTCGAACAGGAAGGCAGGGTCCTTAAATACAACTGAACAAGGAGGATAGCCATGCATTTATATGGTTCCTGGGGATCCAACTCAGTTTCTCAGGTTTGCATAACAGACTGATCCATCTTCCACACTTTAAAAAAAAAAAAAAAAAAGATAGCCAGGCGGTGGTGGCGCACACCTTTAATCCCAGCACTTGGGAGGCAGAGCCAGGTGGATCTCTGTGAGTTTGAGGCCAGCCTGGGCTACAGAGTGAGTTCCAGAACAGGCACAAAAATACTGCCTCGAAGGAAAAAAAAAATGATAATGTAAAATATCTTCGTGAATATACAGAGTTTCTTAGAGCCCGAGAAAAAAGGATAAGCATGATTTGCATATCTGTTTTAGAATCAATCTATGAAACAGTATCTTTGCTTTCTTCTGTCCCGTCACTTCTCTTCCTAATACAGACCATCTTGTATGACTCAGAGAAACCTAACTGCGGGTAATGTAACAAAACAAGGCAGGAGGATCTGATCCGCCCCTGCATTTCTCACACAAACAAACCTCTTGCGCAGTGTGGCTAGAGTAGCTAGACCCTTCTTCCCTTTCTTCCCGGATGCGGGTTCACTCAGCTGCTACCAACTCCACCCTGGGATATGGATGCAGGTGCCATGGAGGGTCTCCCTCAAGGAGGTGATATTATAACCCAAAAGTGATGCCTATCTTATTGGCTCACAAGTTTCCCACACTCTGTTGGTCAAAGCTAGCTGCCTGGCCCCACTGGATCCCCGAGAGACCAGGAAGTAGGTTTCCCATGCCTGGAAAGCAGAAGGTACGTGGTCACCTGGCAGAACAGCCTAAGTAGAATCCAGGTCAGAGTCTCCTGGTATATTTTGATAATTCCCAATGGCTGCCGTGGGGAACTTCCTTCTCAGATAACATTGGTTTCTTGGAACCACCAGAAATGTGCCATGTTCAAGGTATTTTAAGGGGGACACCAGACTAGATCTAGTCTAGGAAGTTAAGGTGGTGTTGCTATAGAGAGAGGTCATCTTCGAGCCTCTGCTGGGACAAGCTCGGCATCTTTTGGCCCAGGTCATGCCTTTTCTCTACCCCAGGAATTCAGGCAGCAGCTGCATTCTGCAACACACACACACACACACACACACACACGTGGAAGGGGGAGAGAGAGGAGAGAGAAAAGAAAGGAGTAAGAGGGGAGAGAGAGATGGATCTTCCTTCACAGGGCACCATCCCAGGATATTTCTAGCAGATAGGAACTGACCAGGAAACAGGGTCTGGACCCAACTGTGTCAAACACACACAGGGCTTGTGTGCTCTGAGGCCTGGGTGCTTAGCATGAGGCTGGGTCCTCTGTGGCTACTTACTCCTGTCTTTGGAGATAAGAACCAGTTTCACAGTATCACATCCTGAGCTGCTTTTCTGTGAGTGGATCTGCCGTGGATGCTCTCTCAGAGGGGCCTGGCTGTGCACGAGCCGATTGGTCTTCTTTCCTCAAAGCACAGAGCTTAGACTACCTAAAAACAATAGCATTTCCTCCGTGAATGACCACCCTGCAGGCTGTGGGTGCAAATGGCCCCAGGATAGCTCAATTACATCACAGTGATGGTTTTATGAGCTTCCCTCTGATGAAAGGTAAATCCACAAATTCTATACAAGCCAGTGGCACGATTGTCACAAACCCAGAAAAGCCTGGCCACGATGCTACTAACAAATAAACCAACGAAGGCTCACACACGTACAAAGGCCAGAAGACTGCACTCCCCTCACACTTGAGAAAGCAAGGCCAGATTCCTTCAGCATCTTACATGTGACGCTTAGAGTCACATCAGGCAACTTCTATTATGCTTCTGTGCTGGGTCTGCAACTAGACAGGTAGGGTGCTCAAGGCATATTCCAGGATGTGCATGAGATGAGCAGATGTGCATTATCCAGCTGTGTGAAGTTGCTCAGTGTGGACTACTTTCTATGTTAGAGATTGCAGTGGAGCCCATTGGGCCAGTGACAAGCAGGGGATCGTTGTGGTTAGTCAAACGAAATGTACATTTTCTACTGCAAAGGCTTGTCCCATCCCCTCTTGGTGACAGGGCCATGCCCAACAGGCGGAGGGCACGCTTCATCAAAGGATCTGGTGGCCTTGTCACTGTCAGGCAAGACAACGGCTGTAGGAGGACTCCTCTCCCTGTCGAGAAGAATGGGGTGGGAAGCAGGTGCAGGATCTGCAGTGTAAAGGCACACGGTCTGAGCACACACTGCCGAGCTCCGACTCACACCCATTCCAGCCGCCTTTCCGCGGCTGTGATAAAACACGCTCACCGAAAGCAACTTACAGGAAATGATGTGTTCATCTTACAGCTACAACATCTCATTGTGGAAAGTCGGGGTGGAAACTGCTTGCCAGCTTCCTCTCTGGCTCACTTCTCTAAGTTACCAGGACCACCTGCCCAAGGATGGTGCCACCCACAGTAGGCTGGACTGCTTGTATCAACTAATAATCGGGATAATCCCTTACTAACATGCCCACAGGCCAGTCTAATAGAGAAAGGTATTCAAAAGAGACTTTTCCCCAGACGATTCAGTTGACGGTTAACATGTACCAGGACAGCATCCTGTGTGGAAGACCTCATCGTCTCTGTCATGGTGAGTTCCCCGATGTGGTTCTCAGAATTCACCCTTTTTCTTATTGTAACCCAGAAGAGACACTGCCCTCCATAAGTGTGGTTGCACTTTGCCCATCCTTTCGTTATTTATCCATCACGTAGCACCTTTTTGGGCAAGCCTACCTTCATGCTCTAAGCCCAGCGCTGTATAGGCTAGTCTAGATAGGGCTAGCTCTGACCATGGATTCCAGAAGAGGACAGGCAGGTGGCTGAAAGGTGGAGCAGCTGGCTGGCAGTGCCATGTACAGGGTGTCGGGGAATCCAGCGACAGAGACCTAGTGATGCCTAGAACAGCCATGGGGGGGGGGGGACTTGATAAGCTAATGGACAGACCTTAGATAACTCATCCTATCCTCCGCTGCATGAAGCACACTTAAACTTCCACCCATCCTCTTTTGCTAAGACAATTCTACAATAGACGTTTGAGTCTCTGGTCCACTGGGAGGCAGGAGCTGTGTGGCTGATCCATCTGTTACTTGGTCTGGGAAGGATGCCACATTCCCTCTGGCCCATGTTGGTGACTCACAGCAGAGCAGGCCAGCCTCGGAAGTGTGTGGACCCATGAGCATCTGGATCCTGATATCTTGGCTTCTTTTCATTTCTATCCTTCCCTAATCATCTTAATAAAATAATAACCACCACATGTGACTCCATAATGGTGGCTCCTTAAGGCAATATTAAGAGCGGTTAAGGATTATTCAGAGATGAAATGTCAGAAAAGGGCAATAGTTCAGGGTGCCTGGCTAGGGTCCAGAGTCACTTACTCAGTGGGTGACATCAAGGTTGTGCCATGTAAGCCTTTCCACAGGCACTTTGGTGGCCCTGCATTGAGTGTGCATTGTGTCTCCTGGAATCAGACTCCCTTGAGAAGCACACAGAGATAAGGAAAAAATTCACCTCATCCTTTAAAGCCAAAAAGCATGCCTTGGCAATGCCTGGCATGCTGGGCACCAAGGGTCAGTGCCAGTGGAAATAACAGCTTCCATTTGTGACTGCCGCCTCAGGAACGCCAGGCCCACGCACTGAGGCCACTCTTTCCCCAACATGTACTACATTCACCTGCTGCTGCTGCTGCTTTTCTGATTGGAATCGATTTCCTTCTATTTAAAAACATACATGAGCTTGGCACATCTGACCACATGACAGTGTGTACATGTGGGCAGCACTAATTGGGTTCAGTGGGTTTTAAATAATTAATTAGTAAGAGGATATTAAATTGGGAGGGAGGTGTGATGAGGAAGCGTCTGGGGACAGCTGAATGGTCAGGATACATTGTGTACATTTATGCAGTTTTCAACGAATAAATTCAAAAAGAACTTTAGATTTACTTGTTTTTTATATGTGTGGGTGCTTTGCCTGCAGAATGTTGCTGTACCTCCACTGTGAAAATTCAGATTAACTCCAGGCATTGCCAAATGTCTCCCGAGGGAATGTCACACTGGTTAAACACAGACATGGAGGACCAGGGCCTGGCTTACCCTGGATGATGCTGGTAGTGATTATCTTGGGTAGCTTATCATTCTGTCCAATCTGGCCTTTTTTTTTTTTTTTTTTTTGTAAGAGCCATGGGCCCATTAAAAAAACAAACAAAAAAAAAAACTTGTGGGGTAGAACTTAGCTTTTTCCAACAGATTCATCTTGTTTAAATGAAACTGTATGCTCGCTTACACGTGTATTCTAGAGATCACTATGTCACGTGGCCCCCGCAGCACATGCGATTACTGCGTGGTACATGAGGAGCTTTGGCAGGAGCTGTTGAGAATGTGGTTGGCTGAGTATGCAGAAGGATCTGGCCTCCATCCCCAGCAAAAAGGAAAAGAAATCCTAGGATAGCAGATCTCATGGTAATTGTTCTTACCAAGATATAAAACTTTTAGAAACAGATTATCAATGCGGTGAAGGCTAGAAAGGGCCCTGTGAAAATTTTGTTTTGGGTTTTTGTCCTTCAACTTAAATCACCTGAATTATGCAAAGTCTTCTAAACCCACAGAAGGCTGGACCACTGACACCCCAAAGAAAGAGGTTCTCTGGGGGCACTAGGGGTGCTGGCAGTGTTTACAGGCTGAAGGGAAGACCAAGTGAGTTAACATATGTGGAAGACCTTGACAATTGTGCCATGTCTCTGGAACTAGGGAGATAGGTACTCGATGCCCCCCATGATGAGGTACTAAGTAACTAGAAGATAAAAAACTGGTAACTCAGATGTGAATTACTAGGTAACCCAAGCTGTGAAACTAGACAGCCCTTCAGTGAAAGCAGCCTCAGAGCCTTCAGGAAATTTTCAGATGAAGTCTGACACAAAGCACTGGGCCTTCGGGTTAAGCTGAGCTTACGTCAAGGCCTCGGAGGTGAAGGTCTAATACGCTCTAAGGGTGCTTACATTCTTCGAAAGCCTCCAGAGGGTGCCTGAAAAGACCAGGCTCTGAATGACCATGCCCTTTGGGGAAACTAAGTGATTGCTGAACGTGACACCCACCATGGGGAGGATAAAAACCACCAAGGGCTCCACACCACGGTGGAAGCCGAGCTGCCCGACTGAGGCAGCTTTAGAGGAAGCAGGTGAAATGCTATTTGTGTTCTAATGCCTTAAGGTGTGCGCGTACATCCATTGAGATAATTCTAATTTCTCTCCCCTCCTCCCCCCACTGTTTCTTTCTCCTCTCCCTCTCCCCTCTTCCTCATTCTATCTCTCAAACGCTCTCAGATTATTTGGAATTGGAACCAATGGCTGGCTGAAGTGTGTAGCCTTGCAATAAAATCCTTCTACTGCACCAGGGTTAACGTGCACGCCTTTAATCTCAGCACGTGGGAGGCAGGGGCAGGCAGCTATCTGTGAGTTCGAGGTCAGCCTGGTCTAAACATTAAGTTCCAGGACAGTCAGAGCCAGAGACAGTGAGACCCTGTCTCAAAAAAATAAATCCCCCCAAAATCCTCCTACCTCAGTTCCTGGTTATACCTTAGATTGCCATTAATCCTCTTAGCTTTTTACCCACACCATCAGTGTGAAACATCTTGTTGGTCTTTGTGACCCTGCTGTTCGGTTTGATTGTATTAGATTTCTAGAACTCACTTGTTTTCAGTAAAACTACCCTGAATTTGGATCTTGGCATCTTTCCTTGCAGAATTCTTATCTATTAGTTGGATGACTGCATGCCTACAATTATACATGTTTCCAGTATTTCTGTAGAAATAGTTCCAAGAAAATCTGTTGGGATGTACTTCTGTGTCGCCCTCCTGCGTTCACTTATCAGAAATGCAGGGTATGTGAGAGGGAGCCCGGGGGTGCATGATGCTTGTGGTAAGAGAGTGACATGTTTGAACTCTGGCCAGTAGAGCCAAGCAGCTCACCATGCATGCCCACCCTGGCCCCTGGAAGTCTCATGGGAAGTATCACTGTCAGCTCTAGTCCTTGGCTCCATAACCAGTCACCCCAAACCTGTCACTGCACTGTGTTCATGGCTCCTATAGACTTCAGACAGAGCACAGCTGGGCTCAGGGGCCTGCAGGACTGTAGTGGTTAGGACCAGACCAAGAGGCCTCTGTAGGCAGACACTCACTCCAGTGTTCGGTAACCCGTTCCTCCTGCTGGCTGGGGTCTCTGCTGCAGCACAGCAGAACGCCAGCCTGTGTCACGGCCCCCGTGATCCTAGAGCAGCTGTGTGGCTGCTGTGGACCCAGGTTCTGTCTCATGGCTGTGTTTCCATTGTGCTCTATCTCAGAGGCACACTAGCCAAGGGGAGCACCACGGTCCTTGTCCCGTGGAGTCAGGTTTATGTTGTCCGGCTAGCTTTGGGGACAGGGCCTGCCCTGGTGTGTGTCCATCCTACTAGCAGTCATGCTATTAAAGAAACAGACTGTCTCTGAAGTTAGTGGTGGGATTTTGTACCCCCCCCCCGCCCCCTACCCCACCCCACCCCACCCCACCCCGTCCTGGGATTTTGTCTGCCTGGATTCTGCAGGTCTTGTGCACGCTGTCGCGATTGCTGTGGTTTCGAGTGTGGAATAGCCTTGTTGTGTTCGGTGAACACTGTCTTCTGGATTCTGTCAACGAGCTTGGGCTCTTACCATCATTCCACCCCTTCCTTGCAGATCCCTGAGCCTCCTGGGGAGGGTGTTAGAGGTGCATCCTACTCAGGGCTGAGCACTCCGGAGTCTCCTAATCTCTGCAGGTTGACCAGTTGGTGTTCGATGCTTTCTTTTTTAATGAAGTATAAAAATGAACTCTGTTACATTTCCCTTCCTGGGGAGTCTTGCTTCCAGCTTCCACCCGACTGAACAAGGCTGGCCTCAGTTACTGCTGTCCGCTCGGCAGAGCTCCACAATGGGTCTCCTCACGTTTCAAATAATCAGTTTCTTAAGGTTTGCAGGGGACGGGGGGGGGGGGGGGGGGGGGGGGGGGCGTGAGCCGCCTTGAGCTCCACTCCCAGCTCTGCACTCCTGCGCATGCCCAGACCCGAAACCAATGCGGACCGCTGATAAGAATCTGGCCTGAGACCCCAACCCCCCACCCCACCCCGCCACCCACCCCACCCCGCCCCGAGAACGTTCACATTCAAGTTCCTGGCAGAGCTGGGATCACAGTGGGAGCAGACCCTGGCATGCTTGCTTCTGCTCCAGGTTCCAGAAGCAACGCTGCTACCTGCGCCCTGGGTCTGAGGAAAAGACCGTGTCCCGGCTCTTTGCCCCTGGCTCGGAGTAGAAGTGATCATTTCCTAGCTAGCGTAGTAAAAGCCAAGTGTGGCGCGATGACCGAGCACCACCCACACCATGTTTCCTGCAGAGGGTGGAGCCTTATGCCCACGTTGTCATGGTGCCAAGACCCTGTGAAGTAACCACCCTGGTGATGGGATGCACATGGGTGAAGTGTGGCCTCTTCCGGGTGTGCCATGCTGCACATGTGTGAGTCCACTTGAGTTCCACAATACCCTCCCAGGTCATGTAAGTTATTCCCGTCCTTTTACATTGGCTTGGAAGAGTTAGGTCACTGTTCAAAGGCTCCATGGCAGTAAGTACCAGAGTCCAAACAAGATGGCCCGTGGGCCTGAGAGGAAAGGAAATAATGAGGAAAGATGTCATTAGTCTAGCCGACCCACCCTTCCCTTTTGTCTTGCAGGGCAGCAGGTGACATGACCATTAAGTGTGAGCACTGTGTCCTGGTAGAGGACTGGGGAGTACTTTCTCCTCTGGGCCAGGTCCTAAAGGCATGACATGAACATTATGTGGCCAGGATCAGGGCTGTGAAGTCAGTTCCTTCAGAGACTCGTGGTCACTCACATAGTCTCTTCACACATGCCCGTGAGAGGCTCGAGCTGAACCCAGGTACCCTTCAGAGTTCATTAGAAAGTATCTCCGAGCCTTTGACTTTCAGAATGGAGCTTAATTTAAAAGGTCCAAGTATTTTGTGTTAGTCTCCGTTGGTCACTTGTACCCCACCCAGAGCAGCCTAATGGTCATGCCAATGGGACATCCATTGGTGTCACTGGAAGGCCCAAGCTGAGACCCACAGCCTGCAGTTTCTAGGCTGCTGTTCTCTTTTAAGGAATGGAAAGGGGACAGGAAGTCTTGTGCCAGTATAAGGACACAGAGATCTTCCTGGGATATGGGCTTCCGCCTAACATCTTAGCCTCACTCTCTTATCTCTCCCTAGGCTCTCTGGCCACTCACCTGAGACCAAGGATGTTCTCACCTCTGGCTCTCTCTAGCTGGGGGTGGGGAGGGTTGAAGGAGACACACTGGTGCATATTTCAGTGGTTTTTGTTGTGTGGCTTCTATATTAGGATCTAGAAGATCTTATAGATATAAAACCTACTCTTCAGGTGAGATATTGGCATAGAGATTATCCTACCACAGAAGGGGGAAGGAGTGAGGAGCCAAGCCTGTGTCAAGGCTTCGTGTGAAGGGATGTCAGTATCAGGGCAGAAGGCCTGAGAAACATGTCCAACCTGGTGTGGCAAAGGAACCAAGGGGATGATCAGCAAGGCAAAAACAAGCAGCCATGACACAGGAAACTAGACGTGGCACTCTGGTGGGGAGGTGACCCAAGTGTCAGTGCCCTGGAGACACCCAGTCATGGGACCAAGGGCCCAGCTGAGGGCTGCATCTCTTGTCTCTCATATACTCAAGGCCCTGGCGCCAGCTTGTCACCATACATGCACTGTGTGCTGACAGCTGGAACGCATGCTCAATGCTTCCACCAACACCCCAAGTTTGCACAAGACCTAGAAAGGTCTCTCTCTTGTAGCTGTTTCTTGCAGCAGTCCCGCCCACAGGCTGTGGTGTTTCTTCAGATTGGGGGCTTCTAGAACATCCTCTGTGACTGCCTCAGACTGTGCTCTTTCAAAGACTTAGAGGATATTCTTATCTCTAGAGGTTTCCGAAGGATCATAGAGAGCAGCTAGATTTTGAGTCCTATTTATTTCATTTTTTTCCCAATGATCCTAAGTGATACATTTATTTCCAAACAAGTCTTTGGTATACATATAATTTTTTATCATTTATTAGAAGCAAAAGCAAATTCTCACACAAATAAAATATATGTGCTTTTCTTACTTTACGTGTGTGCGTGTTCTGCCTGAATGTATGTCTGTGCACCACCTATGAACCTGGTACCAATGGAGGCCGGAAGAGTGCACTGGATCTCACTAAGAGGTGGAGTCATGGATGGTTGTGAGCTGCTACGTGGGTGCTGGGAATTGAACTAGGGTCCTCTGGAAGAACAGCGAGTGCTCTTAACTGCTGATTCACCTCTCCAGCCCCTTGCTTGATTTTTGTTGTTGTTACTGATGTTTTGTTTAGACATAAATTAGTAAATCTTGGCTGAATGTCTGATGCACCATGGCAGAAAGCAGCAGAAAGAGCTGTTTTCATTATTTGCATCATTTTTTTTTATGGTGACGAAATGAGACATGGCTGCAGCTGAGGGTATATGGCTCAGAGGCAGAGCGCCTGCCTAGCATGTGGGAAGAGATCCTAGGTTCATTTCCTGGCCAGAATCATTTTTAACACAAACTTGATTGGATTAAGAATGCTGAGGAAATTAATGAAGGACTCCTCTGCATAGCCTGTAATCTCATTTCAGATAGTTAAATGATGAGGCCTCTGACCTGATAAAGGGATTAATCCCTCAACAGATTCCTAATGTGGTAGCGTCGTCGGGGGATGGTGCAAGGCACGTGAGGCAGAGTTGGGGGAAGTAGATCGCTGGAGTGTGCTAAGACTATGTGTCACTCTGGCCCCTTCTGTAGTCCTCTGTTCTCTACTTTTGTCCACCGAGAAATGAAGGCCAGCTCTCCACAGCTCCTGCTACCATGATGTTCTGCTCAAGTAATGATGCGCTCCAAGTTTTGAACCAGGGAACCAACATAAAGCTTTCCCCACCTGAGTCGTTCCTGTTAGGCATTTTGGTCATAGTTACTTAAAATAAGACAGGATAAGAACATTACAAAAATTAAAATAGGCTAAGTGCACTGTAATTCCTCGCATCCAGCAGCTTGTGATAACAGAAGTGCTGGCAGAGGCACCAGATGCCTAATGAAATGCTCTAGCATGCATCACCTCAGATCCAAGTCACACAAGCCCCTGGACTGAGAGTGGACGGGAGCCTAGCCCTTTCCGCTGGCTGGCTGTGAGTCACGGAGTTTCCTCTCAACAGCATGGAGAAAGCTGCTCCACCTGAGGCGTCTCAGGCTGGGAGGTGGTTTCCGTGCCATAAGGTTCGTGACTAAGTGGTCGAGCGGCTGTTTCACCGGCGTTGAAAACTGGTGAGGACGTGGTGTGATGCACGTGGAGTCATTCTATGTTCCCATCTCTTAGCCCGTCCCCTGCAAACTGCAACCATGCAGGATGCCTGTCACTTACTGAACGCCTGCTCCTGTTAAAGGGCCACGTGCTGAAATCATGGTTCTCACCATGACGACAATGAGATGGACCTAACTGGTGTTAGGTCACTGAGAGTGTTGCCCTCAGAAGGGATTAGTGTGGTTTTGGGGGGACCCTGGCTAGCTCCCCAAAGTTAAAAAAAAGCAACTTGGCCCCTCAAGTCTTTCTGGCTTCCTGTCTTGCCATGTGCCTCTTCCCTCACACATGCCCCATCATGATGATCAATCACAAGGCCCTCTCCAGGGACAGAATTGATGGGCCCACCTGCTTTCAGGCTCTAAAACTGTGTGTGAGCTTAAGAAGTCTTTTTTCTTTATATACTACTCTGGTATTTTGTCATAGAAACAAATTAATCCAGCCCTATCCTGAGATGTCATACACTGGCTTACTTAGGTCTCACAGCAAGTCACTAGGGCCATAGTTAAAATTTTGACTCAACAAATCCTGAGGCAAATCCAGGTTGTACAATGTTCTAGTTTATCGCTCTGTGCCTTGTTTACTGTCTTAAACCCTCCTTTCGTCCTATAGGGCTTCTTAGGTGAGCTCCAGTAGATGACTAAATGGGTAAAGAGGTTGCTAAGCAACCATGAGAACCCCAGTTCTCAGGATCCTTTATTTAAAAAAAAAAAAAAAAAAAAAAAGACAGGCATGGTCCTTCCACAAAAGTATACACTGGTCCATATACATACACACACACACACATATGGGCATTATCACACACATACATACACACACACACACACACACACACACACACAATAAATAAATAAATAAATAAAATTCAGGGAGCTAATATATGGCCAATACTTAATAGGACCTGACTCATAGGAAGCGCTCAAGTATTACCAGTATCATTTTTCTGTTTAGATAATCGTGTATCCATTTCACATATAAGGGAATCGAGAGTAAGAATGGGTAAATAACTAGTTTGATATCAGACAACCAATAAAGGACATGGGTCTCCAGTTCCATCCTACCCTCAAGCTACCACAGCATCCTGTGGTTCTCACAGGCCACAGCAGTATCATAGTTTATCTTCCTGAGCCCCTCCAGGAGAGCTCTTCAAGGGCTCCTCCATGCCTTGTTGGACTTGGCAGATCCTCCAGACCTGCTCCTAGAGCCGGGCTAAAGAGAAGCTAGCGTTTATTTTACTCTTTGTGTTGGTTCTGAGCCCAGCTAACCACTCAGATCCCAATGTGTATAGCTCTCTTTGGTTTGGGGATTTATTTTCATCTTATGAGTGTGACTCTTTTGCCTCATGCATCACCAGCAAGCAGCGAAGAGGAGGCCAAAAGAGGGTGATGTATTCCCTGGAACTAGAACTGTAGGTAGTGGCAAGCCTCCATGTGCGTGATCGGACCAAACTTGTGTCCTCTGCAAGAGCAGCAAGCACTCTCTAACTGCTGAGCCATCTCTCTACATAGCTCTTTGAAGGACCAGTACCTGCCCGTCACCTGCCTTTTCCACGCCCTGAGGTGCCCAACCAGCCCCATGCAGCAGACAGCAAGCCACTGAGCAACAACCGTACTGGGCAAATCAAGAGAAAGAACACAACTCAGCAAACAGAGCTTCCCTCCACGAGAAGCTGCAGAATCTAGTTAGACTGTACCTGCTCACTGCTGCCTCCCATCCCCTGCCACTTTTATGAACCAGTATTTCTCATCTTCTACCTTTTGCCGAGGCAATATTTTCAAATGTGTGTTTTAATGTCTGAAATTAAACATTAATTAATCCCGATAGCTCGCTACCCAGCCTTCCTGTCTTTTAAGTAGCTTGTTAACTTCTGTCTCTTTATCCATTCTTTCTCTGCCCTCTCAGAAAATGCGTTGCATATTTATACCGTTAGGAACCTCCTCTGCTGCTCTAGCAACTGTGTTTTCATGGAGAACCAGAACTGCGCTCTTTCTCCATTCAACTTTTAGCAGGGCACAGCTTTTAATTACCCTTTCTCCCAACCCCGTCTCCGACGGGAAGGTTTCCAGACATACAGTAATCATCACAACGCTTCCGAGCGCAGCTTTGTGCCTTGGAGCCAGCCTCGGACAAGATAAGGACACCATGTCTCCATTTGCCCTTGTATCTTGTCCCACGGCTTCTTAGGGCCCCGGCTTTCTCGTGTCAACTCGGTGCGCATTAGCATCTGCCCAGGTTTTCTGAGGTTGTTCCCTCTGCTAATTGGGAACAAGATAGTCTCCCTTCTCTGAGCCAGCCTTCCTGCCCGCCTCTGCCACCTGTCCTCCCTAATGGCCTGTAGATAGCGATGGCATCTGAGAGTTACCTTCCCCGCTTCCTAAGTGCGTTTTGCTTCCTTCACTTTGCTGAATCAGCCAAACTGATGAGTTATTCAGCAGACTCAGGATGGCGGTTGGCAAAATAAAGTCAGTCAGGGACTCCTCCCTGCCACGTGAGCAGAAAGCACCTAAGTGATGAAGCTTCTGGTTCTGTGTCCCCAGCCTGCTGTCCCCATATCATCTCCCCTAAGCCACAAGCCACCCTGTGACCATCTCTGTCACCATCATCTCCTCAGAAGCATTGCCTTCCTTCCACCCTCATAACTTCACCTCCACGGTCGCATCTTGGTCAGCCTTTGAGGTGCCAGGTGTGCCAACCCCTTCCTTCTCATTACAGGACACCAAACCCCTTGGCAGATACCATCCAAATGCAAGCATCTGGTTTTTAAATCTGCTCTTTCCACACCTTATGACCCTGGACCTCACTAACTGCTAGTCTACCCTTTCATTATCTCCATGGCAGTTTAGCTCTCTCTCCATCCTCTGCCGGGTGCCCCTCATAGGAGGCCAACTCCTGCTCTATAAGCTAACAGTAAAAGTTCTCTCTGGTTCATACCTATTCCCATCCTCTTCACAGTAGCAGGTTGCAAAATCCACATTTCCCCTAAGTGAAAAAGCAGCGTGTGTTTACGGTAGTAAGTCAGATAATACAGAACATCTAACAAAAGTTGAAATACTAGACCAGACTGCTTCCAGCCCTGCCCACCCATCCAACAGCAGCAACCTGGAGGGCTTGTTTCTGGGCTTCCTGGATAATCTGCAGGTTCTCCAGGGTCACCAAGGTCAAAAACGCAATCTGAGTATCTTTCGCCTGAGACCACTCTCAGGGTTCAGCTCACAGAAATGGCCTTCGGATGCACCTGGAGGAATGAGTGATTTTGCTCGGTCCTTTGTTATCAATGCTGATGAGCTATCGGCATCACATTATCATTGTTGCCATTATTAGAGTATATGATCATCAGCTTGTACCAGTGGCTTGCGACTCTGCAGATTGAGGATCTCTTGGATTATCTGGACCTCGCTCTCTGCCTAGGTGGCGGAGAGGAGTCCCTGACTGTGCCAACCCCCATCCTGAGTCTTGAATAACTCATCAGTTTGACTGACTCAGCAGAGAGAGAGAGAAAGAAACAAAGTGAGTTTAGAACAGGGATGAGGCAGTTTTCAGACACCGTCTCAATGGGCAGGCCAATGGGCAGGATTGTCTGCAGCTGTCTGCCTCCTGCAATACTCATCGGACCCCATGTTTAGTATGCACCCAGACAATCCAAGCTAAAACACTACTACAAAATTCATATGGCAAATCAATTAGAAGGAGGTGGTGTCCCGGCCACCTCCATTACATGGCTTAATAAAGGAAGTCACTTGGAGGTTTAGCTAGTAGGAACATTTGCCTAGTATACGCAAGTAAAGTTCCATCCCCAGCAGAACTGAATGGTGTATGTAAACATACATGTACACATGTATATGTATTTATAAGACCAACATGTTGCCACTGCACCAAGAGGGTGACAAAAATGTGTGTGTGTGTGTGTGTGTGTGTGTGTGTGTGTGTGTGTGTGTGTGTGTGTGCATATGCATGTGTGTATTCCTGCTAGGTGTGGTGAAGTCTTATAATTCTAGCTACTAAAGGGGGTGAGGTAGGAGGATTGCAAGTTCTGGGATAGCCTGGGCTACATAGCAAAATGTCTTCTCAAAAAATTAAAGGAAGAAAGGAGCTAAATGAATGAATTAACCAGCCAAAAGCTTCTAGTGTCTGGTCCTCACACCTTATATACCTTTCTGCTTCCTGCCATCACTTCCTGGGATTAAAGGTATGTGTCCTTCCCAAGCAAAGACATGAGATCTCAAGTGCTGGGATTAAAGGTGTGTGCCACCATGCCTGGCTCTGTTCCCAGTGTAGCCTTGAACTCACAAAGATCTAGATGGAGACAGATCTCTGCCTCCTCAATGATAGGATTAAAGGCGTGTGCTACCACTGCCTAACCTCTATGTTTAATATAGTGGCTGTTCTGTTCTCTGACCCCCAGATAAGTTTATTGGGGTGCACAATATATCAACCACACCCTCTGACTGGCTCTTGGCCACACAGAGATGCTGCTGGGATATGTTATCTAATTCCAGAAGGGATCAGGTGGACTCCAAGAATCAAGAATGACTGTGTTGGAGACATGGAATTCTTATCTTGCCAGGCTCATTAATCTAAAATGTATTCACTGTTCAGAAGAAACCCTACAGTCCATCCTTTTTTGAACATAAACCCTTAGTCCAGACTATTCCTTTGCAATCTGTTAGCTCCCCTATGATACTCCCAAAACTGAGTCATGAATCTGTCCCCCACCACGTATAGCAAAGTGCCTCTTGGTTAATCCTTATGTGTGTCCTATGTGATGACTCCCAAGGAAGTGTTTAGAACATCTGCCACCATATTCCTGAACTGCACAGGCGTGATGGCTGCTATTCTGAGGAGTCCCACAGCAAAGGGATTACTGGATACTGCAGGCACTGGCAGAATTCCACTCCGGAAGGCAAACATTTTGGAGAAATCTCTGCATTCAAGAAATCAGTGTTTGTCCAAGTTAAATTCAGAAAATCGTGAGTCATATTTAATCCTGAAGAACGGAGGCAAGAAAATTACCCACACAGGTGGCCACCTGCCCCTTTCCAATAGATACCATTAAAGCTGGATGTGGTCACCAATAGTCTCACAGGTGTGGGGTGAGGTAGCAGGGCTGTGCTTTCCTCCAGTTCAGTGCACATGTCAAGGCTCTCGCAGCCTGGGGTGCCTTGTGAACACCCCCATGCGTGTTCTCTATTCAGGCATTCTAAGAACTCTGATGCGGAGCTCAGTTCATTAAATGCACTGCATTGAATTAATAAGTACTGAGGGCCTGCTATGTTCCAGGCATTGCATTAGGGCCTGTGGTGCTGTGGAAAACACAATGAAATGTCCCCTACCCTTCTCCAAAGCTTGTATTCCAGAGGGGAGCTGGAAAGGAGATGGATGAATGGTAATCCAGTGGGTGAAGGAATGTAGATGGTCGAGGGTGGGGGAGGACATACAGCAGGGTCTTTGCTGGCTGCTAGATCTCACTAGGAGGCAGGCCACACTGTCAGAGGAAGTGATAGACTTAGGCTAGACACCTGGATGGTCCCTGCTTCCTTCCTCACATCCTCAGCGTATTTCAGCTTTTGGAGTGTTGGGGCTGTGTGCTGGAGGACACTTAACAACTCATCTGGACCACTCAGACTGTCTCAGACTTTGATCCCTGTCCTCTCTGGGCATGATCACCCCACTGGGAAGCTTTGCTCTCCTTCTGGGGGAGCCTGCCCCCTCCTCAGACCCTGTAGTCCTTCCATCCCTGACCAGAGCTAGCCATCTGAATTGCTGCATCCCCTCTACCCTTTATCTTCACTGCAGTTTCCCATGACTGTTCCTGAGAACACTGCCCTATCCGGCCATACCACCAGGATGGTCTGTGTAGACCCCAGCTTGGCAACACTGCACCTTAAGCCCCCAGACAGCATGGTGAACGCTCCAACTAAGCATGCGTATAACCGATGACTAAGGTTTCATTCTCCATTTCCCATACAGCTCCCAGGGCCTGGAAGAATGCACACCAACTTTAGGCAGAGTTCTTGGAGGAAGCCAGGCTATGTGGCTGCAGGAGAATCAGGCATTAAGTGCCCCAGGCCCCACTCTGGGACTGACACACACAGGAAGAAGGGAAGAAAACCCAGCTCCGGGAGTCCTGAGCCATGTAGGGAGGGTGTAACATAGAGCACTAGCTGACTGGAGGTTGCCTTTCCATGATGTTCCCTAAGTAAGGGGATCCTGAGCCCTCCTTGACTGGATACTGTTGTTGCAAAACAAAGAAACAAAAAACAGCTCTCAACTCAAAGGGAATAAGAGATAGTTTATTCTGGGGCCATTTTGAGTGACCCCGCCCAGGAACACCACACATTTAAGTTATTCTAAAGTCCATGTTCCAATGTGGAAGCAGTTTGATAAGTTTATAATCTTACCAAGCAAAGAAAGTCACAAATCAAGGTAAGTTTATAATGCATTCGTGAGTACATGAGAGAGGTGGTTACGGAATACGGGAGAAGGTCTTCTGTAGGCCTAGGATGCTGTCTGATGACATGCTTAGCCATGGGAAGGTGGAAGCCCCCAGTCTGCTAAGTTAATAGATTCCAAAAGGTTTTCATCTATTAGTCACAGGATGTTACTTCTGACACAGAGGTGGAGAATGAATGGCTGTTCTGGGGGATAATGCTAGCCCAAGAAAAGGGACCTGCCACACCCCAACCTCTCCACAGTGCTGCAGTTCCAGTGAGTGGGTCTCTATGGACAGCTTCTTTCTGTCAGCAGCTTCTCATGATCACCTACCATGAGACTGTGCAGAGCTCAGAAGGATGCTCAAGGCCCCCAAGTGCGGGCTCATGGCCCTCTGGTTCCTGAAGGGGGATCACTGTCCAGGTGACAACAGAGCACCCCAAACACTGCACATCAGCAGAGCCAGAAGCCTTCAGATAACCACACTTCAGTTACTGGCCAAATAGACCTATGACACTGCACACCATGAGACTTAAAATCACACATTATACACACACTATACACACACAATATATATATATGCACATCATATACATGCTATATATACTATATATACATGTTATATACACTATATATATATACTTTATACACACTATATACACATACTATATATACACACACTGTACATATACACACATTATATACACTATACATTCATACTATATATACATACACATTACATATAAACATATACACAATATATACATATACATATACTATATACACACAGTATATACATATTATAAATACATTATATATACACATACACTATATATACACAGTACTATATATGCACACATTATATACTATATCCATATATCATACACACCCTATATACATACACACTATATACACTATAAATACCGTATGTATATGTACACATGTGTATACACACACATATGCATGTACATAACATCCATGCACACATATACATACTCCACCACTGTTTGTGTGGAGGAAAGTTTAACTCGCCAAGGGTTCTAACCCAGTTGTCCCAAAGACACATGCTGTAGCTCACCTTGGATGAGGAACTGTATGTCTGCATGCCCTGTGCAGAATAATTATGGGCAGCCCCACTAAGAACATCTCCCCTGCACAGCAAAGCAGTCACCCTGACTGGGTTCCTCAGACACAGCCCATGAAGTTGCCTATTGGGTCCTGTCATGGGGAGTCCTGTTTTGTGGGTCCCTAGCCTGCGAACTTTCCATGGGAGCTGGCCTTGTGAGACACTCCTTCCAGGTTTCAGGAAAGAACACTAAGGGGTTCAGGCTTGTCTTCTTGTCTTCCTCTGACTAGATTTACAGGACTGTCTTAAAGGTCTCCACAGGACGGCCCTCCCAGAGACGCTAACATATCCTGTTTAACTGTGTGTGTTTCTGCAGAAGGAGAAGAAGAGCGGCCTATTGAAGCTGCTGGCTGGGGCATCTACCAAGAAGAAGTCCCGCTCCCCACCATCTATATCACCAACCCACGACCCCCAGTCAGCCATGGATACCTCACTGCAGGGTGCCATGGGCCCTGAAGTGTCCCCAGTGACCGTCCATGGCAGGGCAGGTTCCTGCCCCATAGAGAGTGAGATGCAGGGGGCCATTGGGTTGGAGCCACTGCACAGAAAAGCTGGTTCCTTGGATCTGAATTTCTCTTTGTCCCCTTCTCGGCAGTCAACTCTGTCCATGGCGTCCATCCGCCCTGAACCTAAGCCGCTGCCCAGAGAGAGGTAAGGAGCTGAAGGCTTTTATCTCTGTGTCCTCTCTGTAGGACTAACACTGAGTTCTGGAACCTTCTTGGGGACTGAACAAAATGGAGTTTCCCAAAGGTTGAGCTTATCAAATATCCCTCTTTACCCAGGCCCTGGGGTATATTCCTTATTCCCAACCTGCCTTGTCTCTTAGTTAGGGCTTTTATTGCTGTGAAGAGACATCATGACCATGGCAACTCTTATAAGGAAAACATTTAATTGGGGTGGCTCACTTACAGTTTCAGAGGTTCAGTCTGTTATCATGGTGGGGAGCTTGGCAGCATGCAGGCAGACATAACCAAGAGTCATACATCTTGCAGGCAACAGGAAGTTGACTGAGACACTAAACAGTATCCTGAGCATAGGAAACCTCAAAGCCCGCCCCCACAGTGACACACTTCCTCCAACAAGGCCACACCTACTCCAGCAAAGCCACACCTCCTAATAGTGACACTCCCTTGAGATTATGGGGGCCAATTGCACTCAAACTACTACACCTTCCTTCCTGGATTTGGGCTTGTAAATGGGCATTTCCCTGAAGAAACGTCCAAACCGCTGTGGCCCAGAGCCCTGGGTTCTCAACCTTTGAGACCCTCAAATGAACTATTCCAGAGTCTCCTGCGGGCCTGTGCCTCACTCACTCACTCAGAAAAGCAGTTCTTTGAACCTCAGAACACTGTGACATTTTAGTGTTATGAAGTGTTGTTCTGTGTTATTCTATGTTATCTTCAAGGTCAAACCATTCAGAATTGCCAATACTCAACCATTTTTATCCAAATTAGCAAGTTAATGTAATTCAACCTCAAGTTTTGGAAACTGAGCCACAGTGAGGTCACAGGCTGAGGGGCAATAGATTACAAGTTTTCTAAGTAGTAGGGTGTCTATCTTTGTGAATGGATCTGTGTGTTTGAGTTTACAACTAAAGACCGGAAGGCCTTGTGGGGAATGATGGGCACCACCCTGCCCAGTCTCTACTAGTTAGAGCACTGCTTAGATAATAAACACAAGAAACCACATCCTGAGAGCAACAATGGCGGTTCTGTTCATCCCTCCACTGCTCAGTCACCTGTTACCTGAGCTAGAGAACATGGCTGCTGTTCTACATGCTAACCTCAGACCATTCCTCCAGGAGCCAGGCAGTGGGTAGACAGGGGGCCATCCAAACAGACAAAGGCCACATAGTAAATACCACTGATGCTGTGGACTATGTGATGTCCACGGCACTCTGCTGTGCAATAGGAAGGCTGCCACAGACTGGGTGCACAAGGCTTGGTGTTCCCGGAAGCCCCCTGCTGTGACCAAAACTAGGATTTCTTGCAGCTTTCTAATGTTAAATCTCTGGAATCGTTCTTAACCATATAGAAAAGGCAGTAACATCCATAGCTCTGCTACCACACAGCCACACACTACAGTTCTGGATGATTTTGAGCTACATCTATGGTGCTGTTAGATCCCGGGCCATGGGGAGAACAATCTCTTAAGGGCCCTGGAGGGACACCATGCACCAGTCACTGACTTCCAATGACCAATGAAGATGTACATCTGTATTGACATTTGCAGTTACAGTGACGGTGGCGAACATCTGCTGAGGGTTCTGTGAAAGGCTGGTACTCAAATCACTCACAGTTGGCATGAACTCCGGACGTTGACACCAGGTTGGCCAGGCTCTGCATGTAGCTTATACACACCTGCATTTCCTGAGTACATTATGTGCATTATCCATTGAAGCCCCTTATGAATCTTACTAATTCAGCATCCCCATTTCCTGATGAAGTAACTGATGTTCCGTAAAAGCCTAAGAAACTTGCTCATGGTTCCACAGCTGGCTAGCAGCTGGATGAGAGGTTTAACCGAGAGGGCTTTCTGACCACAGAGTCTAAGCTCGTAGGGTAATTGTTTTCACCAGGGTTCTCTAGAGGAACAGAACCAGGGGATGAATGTATATATAATCACATATATATAAATATATATGAATCAGAGTGTATTAAGTGAGCTGAGATACTAAGAGCCTATTAGTTAGCTGGTCTTTGAGGTTGGGTGCCTCAACAGTCAGAGCACTCAGTTCACAAGGCAGGTGCCTCACTAGTCCAGAAAGTTCCTGGAGAATCCCTGGTTCCTAGTCAATGATGTAACTTTGGAAACACTGGTTCTGTAGTCAGCAAGGAAATCAGCAACAATGGCAGCAACAGGGCCGGTAACTCGGCAGCAAGAAGGCCAAGCAAGCAAAGGGCGAGATGTTCTTCTTTCTCAAATACCCTTTCTATCTGGACTGCTGCCTCAAAGCGCTGCCCACGGTGGGGGTGGGCCTGCCTACATCAATCAAGATGATCAGGACAGTTCTTCAGGCGAGGCCCCCTACTCTGGTGATTCTGATATTTGGCCAGTTGACACTGAAACCAACTGTAAGAGTATTCAGAGTCCCATAAAGGGCTCCGTGGCTCCATCTGGACAGGAGTGAAGAGAGAATGGCCACGGGCTACCCTAGGGTGTCTGGAAAGCTGAAGTGAAGGAACTGAAGATGTGAGATCCAGCTCCCAAGGTCAGCACAACTCCAGCTCAGACAAGGATTCTGGGCCCGGAAGTCCATGCAAGGTGCTCACTGTGCGGCTTCTCAGACTGGGCTTCTGAGACTGGGCCTCCTGCATGTTCAGAGGCCTCTGAGTATTGGACTTAGAAAGATTAGGCTCCACCCCAGCCTTCCTAGGCTTCCCCATGCAGGACTCTTTCTGAAGGAAACCCTTTCAAGATGTAAAAAGTTCTGACAGCCTGGACCTGTGCTGGGCCTCCGTGGAGTCTTCAAATTCCCTGATCTTCTCAGCCTGGACGACCATAGTAATTACACAAAATGAACTCTTACCTCTAAGGGAATAAGAGATGGTTTGTCATGGAGCCAAAGTTGAGTGACCATGGCCCGGGAAGACAGATTTAGGTCTTCCAAAATACTGTGTTCCTATGTGGAAACAGCTCCATGAGGTTTTTACAATAACAGAAAAGAGAAAGTCATAAGTCAAGGCATTTTTAAAAATACATTGGCGGAAACATCAGAGAGGCGGTTTGCAGCCAGGCAGAGAAATCTCAGCTGCAGGCCTCAGATGCTCCCTGATAGCCTTTTTAGCCCTTTGGTTGATGAGGAATAGGGTTTTGTTAAATCAATACATCCTAAAGATTTTTATCTGTTTATTGGAACAGGTCTGACACAGAGGTGGCCAAGGGGAGGCACTTTAGTGGGGCTGAAGATAGCCCAAGAGGAACTAATTAGGCTCTGGGCCTACACATTCCAAAGACACCATCACTGAAGTTTTAGTCAGTCAGCCTTTGAGCACACAGCTCACGTTTCCCCGGGAATTCTTATTTATAATAGAACAGAGAGGTCAATACTGCTGCCCCTCCTACCGTGGCCCACTAGCTAGCTTGTGGGAGTGAGGGTAAAATATTCTTTGAGCTGTCCCCAGCCTATCGCCCACAGCCACACAGACGGCTCCTGAAGGAGACCACCCTCATCCTATCTGCTGGCTACAACTGTCACCTGCCCCGAGGCTTGGGGTACCGGGTCAGACAGCTGCCATACAAAGCTACCCAGATACCAGAGGGGCCAGCGGCACAAGGTGGAGGGCGGGGCGTCCTGTCGAGGACTGAGAGGTGGATAAGCATCAGTATCTGAGAAGGCGGCCGGTCCTCAGAGAACCACTACTCCAGCCTCCTGCAAATCATAACCACCAACACACTGCACTTCACAGCCGGGAAGTCTAGTGTGAATAGAACCCCAGTTCACACCCAGGTGTCTAGGCATCGCCGAGGGAACAGGGAAGGGCGAGTTGCGGGTTCAGGAGAGCCCGAAGTGTGAACATTCACAGAAAGCAGAAAGGGGTGTTAGCCCCTGAGAAGGCATCTAGGCTGGTGTCTGGAATGAAGTGGGGGCCTGCCTCATTGGAAGGTCAGAAGGGCGCGATCCGGCTGCTGCTGGAGGATCGTAGTCCTTAGAAGGTTTGGGGAAGGCGTGTTAAGGGATGCTAGGACCAGCTGGGGACTCAGCCCTGTGAGGCTAAAAATCTGTATAGCACAGTAGGGCTTAGGACGAGGACGGCTCAGAGAAGTTGGCTGGGCTTTGTGGAGGAGTGCTGTTAGGACCACAGCCGAGTGTCGGTCAGGGCAAGCGCCATGCTGACCGCAGGGCTCTGGGTTCTCAGAAAGGTGAGGGCCCAGGGGTCCAACTCTGCTCTCATATTTAGGGAGAGCCTAAATTTCACAGCCTAGAGCACCCTCAGCGCTTCACCCAGGTAGAGCTGTGGCCAGCAGCATGCTCTTGAGGCAGCTGGCCGGCAGAAGCATTGAAGGCACCTTCTCTGGTTTCATTTTGTCATGGTGATCGGAAAACAGGACCTTGAGACCTTGGGTGTTACAGGTTGCCCAGGTCTTGTGGAAAAGAGGTGAGGAGAAACTGGTGCCTTTCTGGCACCAATCATGTGATTTCAGCCAGTTCAGCCTGAGGCTGTACACCTTACTATTTAAAAACGATGAGCACTCCACCAAAACAAACTTCAAAGCACCCCCAGACCAAATGGGGCCCCAGTCACCTCCACCTGAGAGGTAGTAGTCCAGGAGAGGAGCCGTGAGTTTTAGATGGAGAACCTGGCACATGGACAGGTCACGACACAAAGGTCCCAAAGCCAAGTGCCCAGCCTATGTCCCGGGCCTGGAGCAGTCCCTGTTCCCCAGAGGCCACGGCTGACCAGGTACAGCCATGAGTTCACTAGGGCAGACCCCCAGATAGGAGACCAGCACAGGTAGGAGGGACGATGAGAAATGGAGGGTTATCTAGAGGTCTGCTAACTAAAAAATAAGACAGCTGTGCCTTAGATCTGTGTCTAAGAGGACACCCAGGGAACTTCCTTTTTTAAAAGGAAGCCTCTTATATAGAATTAATGTAGGCCATTTATCTTTGTACACATTGAATGATACATTTTGATACTTACCCCCCATTGAACTGTTTTGTCTCCTCTCATTCTCTCGCTGACCCCCTTTCTCATCCCAGCCAGTTCCTCCTCTCTCATATTCTTTGTGTCTTTGTGGTTATCCAGTCAGTTTTACTAGGGTTGCTTGTTGAGAGGTTATCTGAAGGATCACTGGCACATTACTGGAAACTACACCATTAAGAAGACATCTCTCCATCTCCCAGCAACCATTAACTGCCTATAAATCGTTAGCGATAGATGGGTCCTTGTGAGTGCCCCCTGCATCACAGGATGTTGATGGACCCAATCTTACAGGTTTTAGGCAGGTGTCTTAGCTGCTGCAAGCTCCAGAGGGCCACAGTTCAATTCTGCTGATTCCCAGTCGGTCGCACACACAAAAGACATGAAGGGGACTTGGAAAGAGGAAGAATATCAGTGGGAGAAAGTGGGGAAAAAGGGGATTATAGAGAGAGGACAAAAACGCATTATATGTGTGCATGAAGGTGTCAAAGGATAGAAACGGTATTTTTAAAGAGCGTGCAGAAGACAGCATTCCACAGCACTCTGACCCACCCTCCAGCTCTTACCTTCCTCTTTTCACTTCTGTGATATTTCCTGAGCTTTGGAGGAGGAGATAGACAGATAACTCACTTATGGCTAAGCATTCAACAATTATGTTTTCTGAGCATTGTGACCAAGTACAAGTCTCTGCAATTACCACTGCCCACTGGGGGAAACGTCTCTTTGACCAAAGCTGACAATAGCATTACTTTTTGGGGATAAGCATAATACTATAATTGTTTAGAAGGCAGTTTGATGAATATGTCCTGTCAGTCTTACAAAGCGGTAACTGTAGCTTCCTCACTAGGGCCTGTGACTTCTCCAGCCATGACTGTTGGCCAGGCTTACAGTATAAGATATGAATCCCTTCCTCAACAGGCCTCAGCTCCAAGCAGGAAGTGCCCCATTGTTGACTTGCCCCTACTGAACCAGTTGACACATTTTGCTCGGCCAGTTGGTAGTGAGGCATGCCAGGTCCATAGCCGAGTAAGACTGTTGATCACAATTCTCCTTGTGGTACCCTGCATAGTACAGTGCCTCGCAATGCTGTGAGTGCTAGCCAATAGAGAAGAAGCTTCCACATCAGTTTCAACTTGGGTTTTCTATGTCCCACAGCTAGAGCATGGGATTATCTTTTCTGGTGGCATCCAACTACAATGGCAATTGCCTGTGTTGTTTTAGATGTCCAGATGGCTCCCTGACCAACAGCTCTGAGGGAGATTAGATAACAAATTAAAGAGCTTTGGGGAAACGTAAAAAAGATAATAATTTTACAAAATGTGTAAAGTAACCCCACACTGTAAGAACTTAGACAGAGGGAACAGAGGGCTCAAAGTGGGCAGGTAGAGTCTAGGGCACAAGAGGGACAACCTACCCCCCAGCTCACATGCTGTTCCTCTGCCCTCCTAGGTACCGTGTGGTGGTCTCCTACCCACCCCAGAGTGAAGCAGAGATCGAACTAAAGGAAGGTGACATTGTCTTCGTGCACAAGAAGCATGAAGATGGCTGGTTCAAGGGGACTCTGCAGCGGAATGGCCGCACCGGCCTCTTCCCGGGCAGCTTTGTGGAGAGCTTCTGAAGGCCGTTGCTCATGTCCGGCTCTGCCATCCAGGAGAGGGACCCAAGAAAACACTATGTGAGCAGAGGAAGCCTTATCACCTAGGTCCCTGGGCCTTTCTAAAACACCTGCCAGGAACCACTGGACTGGGGTGATGACTCAGTTGTGAAGGCCATGCTCTCGCGTGAGGTCCTAACTGAAAGCACACATGGATGTCGTCTTGGTTGTGAAGGCCATACCTTCATATAAAGTCCTTATTGAAAGCACACATGCGTGTCCTTCAAGACCATGCCATGAATTTCAGTGAGCGGTACAATGGAAAACGTTGCCCATGTGGACAAATGCACTCTATGCCAGCCAGCAGCTAAAGCAGTATCAGCTGTCTGTGCAAGGCTGGGAGCGTGGGAGGGTCCAAGGTGGGGCCGTGTGTGAGCGAGCGAGGGCTGACAGCAATGTAACTTCCCTGGCTCCCCTGGGTATCATTCCTCTATATACCTCTGTCACCTGCCATCGAGCCCCACATCCAGGGCATTCATGGTTCAGGAGCCTCGTGTAAGGGCTCCGAGTCTCCCAAGGTGCCCAGTGGGGTTCTGTTGGGCACCGCAGAATTCTTACGGCTTCGTCTCCTACCGGGATAAGAAGGAACACCTTCTGGTTTCATGACCACTCTTACGGCACCTTTTTAATGTACAACTCCTAAACTTTATATATTTCTAATAGGTCAGACGCTGCATATTTTTCATACATCTGGTGCTGATTTTTTGTAAAACTAGAAATCACTTGGGTAAGCTTCAAGGAAAAACATGTGGTAACATCAAAGGAAAGTTTTATATATTTCCCATCTGAAGTTTGGAGCATATTGAGGAATTCCTATCTGTGATATCAAAACATTGGCTGGTGCTCAGTGAGGTGACAGAGTCTGCCGAGATGGTCATGTGGAGTTGGAGAGTCTTTCCCGGCTATTGGAAACAGCCTAAACCACATGCTCCATCTAGATAGGAGTGATTTTTTTTTAATTGGAAACATTTTTGAGGAATTTATACTGCCTTTTTGTGTGGCAAGAAAACACACACACACACACACACACACACACACACACACACACACACACACACACACACACACACTGACCCCTAAAACTTCCTTTGGCTGCTTTCAAGAGAATGACTAAAAGGAGCATTCTTACAGCATGTCTTGCTGCCAAAATGCAGCTTTCACAGCAGCTCAGATCGCTACCTTGCGAAGGTTTTTTTCTCCATTTCAAAACCAAGTCACTTCCCCTATCAGGCCAGGCAAAATTCCGTCTGCTAGAGACCAAAGCTAATGCTAAGAGGAATCTGATGCCTGACTCCAGGCTTACAGGGCCTGGAGCCACTGGAAAAAGCAGCAGGGCGGTTCCTTCGGCCCTCAGGCCTTCCTGTCAAGTTCCCTGGAGCAACAGCTTGCTTCCCAAGAGGTCGGCCTGGATGGCTATCAAGAGGAGTGAGCGTCACACTTTAGAAACACAGTATTTTTTTTTTTCATCTCAAAGTAGCAATTTGTGAGCCTCTGTACATTTTTACAAAATCACCCAGACCTGTGTCAAGCCTTTGGTAGCAGAGGCTATCACTAGTTTTCGTAAGAAAATAAGGACCACTTTCTCAATGTTCCTATTGGAGGATGTGACTTAACTAGTTGTGACTGCCAGGTGACTGCCATGTAGAAGCAGTGATGCCTAGGGAAAGTCTCTTCCTCCGTGATAATAGACTAACTAGACAGAAGAAAACTGTTCTGAGCCAAAGAGAAACTCTAGCTTAGGCACAGAGACCCCTGTATGCAGGGTGAGTGACATCCACAAGGAGTCTAGTCACTGTCACTGCTGAATTACTTGCCCACCCATGCACAAAAGATCTGTGTATGGTTAAATCCATGATATCACCAAGGAGGTACACAGATCTACATCCTGGGGAAGATGTGTTTTCAGTGGAACAAGAACTCACTCCAGTTTCCAGACAATAAAAGTCCCTTTTTCTCTCCTCAACAAGATTGACCTGAAGTCAACAGAATAAGACAACTTTGACCTGTCCTCTTTTCTCCTGAGGGCTGCTTCATGAGGTCAGGAGGTAGCAGCTTGATAGAAAGCTAAGTAAAGTATCAAGTTGTCTTTGGAAAACATCAGTTGGACCCTCTCCTAACAAAGTCATGGGTTTATACATGACCTACCTTAGGAAGGGAAACAGGGCCCTAGGCCTCATTCCCAGATGAGGCTTTTTAAAATACACAATGAGCCCCATGGTTTGAGTATTTTGAATACTCTCAAGCCCTTTAACTTTCAAAATCATGTGTTCAGTCAAGAAAAGAAAAGAGGTACCTTTCCTAAGGTCATCTTCCCTTGAGGACACATGTCTTGGCTACCAAAATGAAGCCAGCGTCTAATCTAGAACCTTCACATTCCATCCTGGCCAGAAGCATGTACTTCTAACTCACACAGTAAGTAGTATTTGGTGGCCAGGTGATTTTCCTTGAATAGTTCCCAGCCCTTCAGATTGAGGGTCACCAAGGAGACAGGACAGTCTAGCCCCATGAGGATTGACGGAAGGAACAAGAGAGATGGACAAGATGGTCCGTAGTGGGGTGTGAATACAAGGCTGGGCACTGTAAAACCATTCCAGTAGACTTGGAAGCCCTTGTACTTTGTACAATGCACACACAAATACACACGTGCAACCACGTGTCCCCAACCCCACATGTTTCTATTATACACCAATGTCAGTATGTAATTTTGGATGAATTGACAGTAGTGGCAAATTATGATGCCTGTGTTTCTGAGTCTTTCAATAAAAATGACCATGGAGAGGCTGTGTGTCTCAATAGTGGGAACAATGCAGTTGGGGCAGAAGATGTGAGTCTGAGAGGGGGCAGAATCAAGAGAGCTGTCTTAGGGTTCTATTGCTGTGAAGAGCCAATGACCAAGGCAGCTTATAAAAGAAAGCATTTAATTGGGGCCTTGCTTACAGTTTCAGAGTAATCTATGATCATCATAGTGGAAAGCATGGCAACAGGCAGGCACGAAGGCATGGTAATGGAGCAGAAGATGAGAGCTCACATCTGATCTGCCAGTTGCAAGAAGAGAAAGATGGAGACTGAACCTGGTGTGGCTTTTGAAACCTCAAAACCCACCCCCAATGATAAACCTTCTCCAACAAGGCCACACCTACTAATCCTTCCTAAACAGTTCTCCAACTAGAAACCAAGCATTCAAACATACAAGCCAATGGGGAGCATTCTCATCCAAGCCACCACAAAGGCATTGCCTACATGCCCAAGACTCGTGCTTGTCACCTTCTGTTCCTTGGGGGACACAGGCTCTGTGTATATCAGGAATGGGCACTGAGGAGCCCAAGAAGTTGTGGCCAGCAGTGAAGTTGAACATGATCTGTACCAAGCACATGTTGGATGTTGACTAGTTGGACAAGAAGCAGCAGCTATAGATGCTATCGTGGCAAGGAGTCAGTGGTGTCTTTAGTTCCCTTCCAGGAGTACACTTAGACTTACATACATATATGTATATGTATGTATGTATGTATATGCATATATATACACATTCCAAAATATATAAATATAGCCTTTCAGTCCATATAGTGTTACTTTATGAGTGTTTGCAGGGATGACCATTTGGTACTGGATAACCAGTTGGTGTGCTCATCTCTGAAGGAGACTATTTCTCCCTCTCTCAGCATCGGACACAGGGCCCAGAGGCCCCTGAGCTAGAACTGTTTTTGAAAGCCACCTCCTCAAGGACTAGCTTTCATAGTACCAGAAGGTGACAAGGGAGCTTCAAAGGAGGGAAGTCACCAATCGTCTCCACAGCTCTGATGCCTATGAGCCACAGCCATGGCCAGTGTGGCACCATGACCCTAAGGGCATAGTAGTGGCACACACACCTTGGTGATAACCAACAGCTCTCTAACTGGACCTAAGACCCACTCAAGAGGGGAACTATGCCTGGTGCTGGAAACCTAGCCAACTGCCCAGGACTAGTGAAGTCAAGGATCTTGGAGGGGAACCTACAACTGGCACTTTAGTAAACCAGCATAACCTCTAACTACCTTCTAAATAGTTATCCTTACACCGGCAGATAAGTGTTCTGTTGTCCTCGCCTCTCAGCAAGGAGACTTCTCTGTCAACAAACCACTTCAGCTAACTTTCTTAGACAGCCCAGGGATGGGCACCATCCACAGGGGTCTAGGCCCTCTTACCTCAATCACCAACTAAAAATGCCTCACAGACATGCTCATAAGCCAGTCTGATGAAGGCAATCTCCTAATTGAGACTCCTTCGGTTAACTCTAGGTTATGTGAAGTTGACAGCTAAACTAGAAGAGATGCAGACATGCATACAACCCATGGCAAGGGGACATTCTGTCTTTCCATAAAAATTAAATGAATCCGTACAGGAGTAAATAATACAGCATGGGTAGCATCTGGACAGGAGAGTGCAGGGAAGAAACATGCTGCATCTGCAGGAAAGATGCCCTTACCTTCGTGTGCTGGATAAGCAACTAATAGAAGAGATTAATAACTGCCACAGACTGCTATGACTCAAACTACAGTCCCCTTTTCCAACATCAGGGGGATTCTTGCATCTCCAAATTCCACAGTCTCTAAGTAAGTATAGCCATACATTATGTAATGATGTATTAGCCAAGGAAAGGGTACTTAGAAGACAGTGGCCCAGCATATATGGCCCAGGTTATAATGGAGCCAAGGAATTCTTGTCACCTAGTGACAACAAAGCCTTTATAATGCCTTAATACAACGTATTCCTCATGTGTAGGTGGTAATGCTAATATAAATATACTTACTACACTGCCAATCTATTACATACTACTATGTACAGAATAGCACACTTGCTAATACAGTTATCAGCTGTGTATTTACTGTATTTCTTACTGGAAAGCATACCCTACTTACAAGTTTACTAAGACATCACATAGCATATGCTGATAGCAGTTCATACGTGTTTACCTTTTATGAGTACACCAAGAGGCCAGATTGAGTAATTGACTTCTGCTGTCTAGATCTGTGGTGCTAACACACGAAAATAATCACTTAACATAGCCTGCCATCTGAGAGTGTGTCTCATCATTAAAGAGATGTGATCATAATAAACTGAGTACTAGTGTGGGAAGTAGAGGCCCAGAAGAAATATAGACTGTGTATGTAATCTGGAAGGAAAAAAAAAACTGCCTGGCAAGTTACCAAAGCTGTTTGTAAGACAGAGGTGAAAGGCAAACCTCTAGGGACCAATGCCATTTCATACTCAAATCACATGCTCAAACCCTCAGATTCTGGGTTTATACTCACTGAACCAACTAACATAATAATTTAACACAGGGAGAATGGTGCTGGTCGGGGCCCTTGAACCAGCAGAAGAGACATTTTTCATCAGGGAGGCTTCCTCCAGCAACTGATGGGAGCGGATGCAGAGAGAGATCCACATCCAAACATTAGGCAGAGCTCAGGGATGCCCTCAGAAGAGGGGGAGGAAGGATTCTAGGAGCCAGAGGGATCGAGGATGCCAGAACACAGCTCATAGTGGCTGACAGAGACTGACGCGGCAATCACGGACCCTGAATGGGTCTGCGCTAGGTTCTCTGCATATAAGCTGTGGTTGTTTGGCTTGGAGCTTTTGTGAGAGTCCTTCACAGTGGGAGTTGGGGTATCTCTGACTCTTTCACCTGTTCATGGGACCCTTTTCCTCCTACTGGGTTGCCTCGCCCACCCTTGAGGGTTTGTGCCTAGTCGTATTGTATCTTGTTATGCCATGTTCGGTCGATATCACTGGGAAGCCTGTTCTCTTCTGAGGGAAGACAGACGAGCAGTGAACCTGGAGCAGGGAAGGGGAGGTGAAGGGGATGGAGGGGGGGGGCTGTGGTTGGGATGTATTATATGAGAGAAAAAAAATAAAGAAAATGAAAAAGAGTTTTTTTCATTATCCATCAGTAAATGAAGCTATCCATGAAGCTCTAAGTCCCCATACATTTTGTGAGGGGAAGCCAGGATTCCTGCCTCTGACTGACACCGATATGATGTACCTGCCCTTCGTTTCATCTTTAAAACAAAAGGCCACAAGAAGCACTACAGAGTGAAGCAATGAACCATGAGAGCCACTGTCCTCGGCAAAGCTACAAAGACATGGTACAGGCAGTCAGTGTTGTGAATACCTAAGGTGTCATCAAGAGGGTTTCTGAGGAAGGGGGCCAACAGGCCAGAAGCATCCACATTATGCACACTAAAGGCCTGGGCGTGCAGACCCTATGAGCTTTCTCAGTGGATAAAGGGAGACTTACCAAATGGTCCCTGTCACGATGGTGGCTGAGCCAGTGGTTTTCCAATTTTACTATCATGAAAAAGCAACACATTCAGTAGAAATCATACTTCAGGTTTTTAATCCAGGTCTTTTTTGGAGGGAGTAGCACACAGTCTCATCCTCTCCTTTGCAGTTAGGCAGTCGCAGAAAGCTGCAGCTCCATCAACCCTGCAATACAAGGGAGACAACCAATGCTCTGCAATGTGCTGTGCAGCTTACCCGGAATGGATACTTGAGTGATAAGACTAGTAGCTGTGGTGGACGGGGACCTATCGTGAAACAAGGAACCTCTACATCCAAATTTTTTTCTTTACCTGGCATTTACATAGATTATCCTATTTAATCCGTGTGTCCCTGTGTGTGTGTGTGTGTGTGTGTGTGTGTGTGTGTGTGTGTAGGCATGCATGAGCCATGGTACACATGGGGGGGCGGGGTCAGAAGACAACCTCAGCTGTCAGTCCTTGCTTTCCAACTTGTTTGAGACAGGATCTCTTGTTATTCACCACGGCATATGCCAGGCTAGCAGGCCTGTGAGCTTCTGAGGAGTCTCAGCACAGAAGCCCTGGGGTTGCAGTTGTGTGTTGTGTATTGCAGTTTCATGTGGCTCTGGGGATCTGAACAAAGTCCTTGTACTTGCACAACAAGATCCATCTCATCAGTTCTGACCTGTGGTTTTTATATCTCCATTTCACACAGGAAAAGGTACATACAAGTGAAAGGGAAACAGTCTTGACCATGAGTATACAAGAAAGAACAAACTTCATGAGAAAATAAATGAAAAGAGAACCAGAAGGGAAATAACTACATCTGGTTCAGTAAACCAGCTAGCATCTAGTACACTTGAAGCAAAGGGAAAGAACAAACAATAACAATCAACCAGAAATCAATTAATCAAAAATCAGCAGATCCTCCTCCGCAATAGCACTAAATGTAAATAGTCTTTATTCTAACTAAAAGATGCAGACTAGTGGGTAAAACACTTGCTACAGAAGTCTGGAAACCTGAATTTGACCCCTAGAACCCAGGTAAAAGTGAAAGGAGAAAACTCCAGAGTTTCCTGTGACCTCATGCATATGCACACATGCATGCACACACACAAACACCACACACACACACACACACATCATGCATACACACACAGTAAAATAAGAAAATGTATATTAGCTTATTGGATTAAAAAAACAAACCTCAAATATTTGTTATGCATAAGCAACACATCTCACTGGCAAAGACATAAACTAAGAGTCAAAGAATACAGGTCAGTAAGCCAAGCAAAACAAAACAGGAATAGCTATCCATGATAAAGTATACTTCAAACCAAAATTATCCAGAGGTGATAACAAAGGCTACTACTTATTACCATGGTTAAAAATCCACTAAAATAATCGAATTCTAAATATATACATTATATGCACCAATTACTGAAGCATTCAATTTCATGAAACAAACAGTATTGAAAATAAAGAAAAATATAGTCACAGATATCTTAGTAGTGGATGAGTTCAATACCATATACTTATCAGTAGATAAACCATCCAGTCAATAAATCAAAGAATCTTCAGAGTTCAAATTCACCACACATCAAATGGACTTGACAGAATATTCCACCAACATCTATGAATACATGGCCTTCTCAGCAACCAATGGAACTGCCTCTAAAATTTCTCTAAAGTTTAAGCCACAAAGCAAGTCTTAGCAAATACTATCTAAATAAATGAATAGTAAACTTCTTGTACTTATCACAGTGGAATAAAGATAGGAATTATAGAAACTACACAAATGCATGGAGATTGACAAGTGCACTCTGAATGATCAGTGACCATTAAAGAAATCCAGGAGCATTATTGAAAATTGTCTAGAATCAAATAAAATAAAAGCACAACTGTCTTAGTTAGGATTTCTAATGCTGTGACTAAACACCATGACCAAAAAGTAAGGTGGAGAGGAAAGGATTATTTCTTTTCTTTTCCTGCCCCCCCCCCAGCCGAGGACCGAACCCAGGGCCTTGCGCTTGCTAGGCAAGTGCTCTACCACTGAGCTAAATCCCCAACCCCAAGGAAAGGGTTATTTGGCTTACACTTCCAGATCATAGTCCATCATTGGAGGAAGTCAGGACAGGAACTCAAGTGGGGCAGGAACCTGGAGGCAGGAGCTGATGCAGAGGCCATGGAGGCGTGCTGCTGACTGGCTGGCTTCCTCTCACTTGCTCTGCCTGCTTTCTTATAGAACTCAGGACCGCCAACCCAGGGATGGCAACACCCACCATGAGCTGGGTCCTCCTGCGCTGACCACTAATTGAGAAGATGCCTTACAGCTGTATCTCATGGAAGCATTTCCTCAACGGAGGCTCCTTCCTCTCCAAAGACCCCAGCTTGTGTCAAGTTGACACACAAAGCCAGCCAGTACAACTGACTCCTTGTCAGCTTGACACCCAAATACATCACTATTAAGCCACAACCCTTCCTTATTCATCCAAGATCTCACATTAAAATCATAAATTTTAAAAGTCCTAGTCTTTACTAATTCAAACCCATTAAAATTTCTATCTCTTTAAAATATCCATTCTCTTTTAAAAGTTCAAGTCTTTCATCTGTGAACTCCTTTAAAAATAAAAAAATTAAATTAAATACCTTCTTCAAGAGGGAAGAACCAGGGCACCATCATAATCTGAACCAAGCAAAGCCAAGAGTATAAAAAAAACTCAATGTCCAATTATCTGGAACTCACGATTTTCTGGACTCCAAAGGATTAGGTCACTTGTCCAGCTCTGCCCTCTGCGATACACACAGCTTGTCTTCCAGGCTCTGGCTGGCTCCACTGCTGCTACTGATGGTGGTCTTCCCATGGTACCGGCATCTCCAAAATGCTGGGGTTCCTTGCTGCAGCTGGGCTGCACTTTCATCAATAGCTTCTCATAGGCTCTCGTCATGGTGCCAAGCCTCAACTTCTCTGCATAACCCCCTCAATCCTGGGCCTTCAACTGCTCCTGAGACCGCACCTCCATCAATGGCCTCTCCTGGCCTCTCCCAACAGTGCCAAGTCTCAGCATGACCCCTTCATGCCTTCAAAATCAGTAATGTGGTGCTTACACATTTCCAAGTCCTGCTGCCAGCACGAAGTACAAGCATGGCTGCCTCTGCAACACAGCTTCTCTATGCTCTCAGAAAATATGTCCCAGAAGGTTTCATGATGTTGGTCTCTTCTTAATCACCACGAATTTCTTAGCTCCAGCTAACCAGTGTCAGCTGTCCCAGTAACATAAAGGTCTCACTTCAGTAGTTCTGGTATTTTGTTAATCACAGCTGATTCTTCAGCCCCAGCTAACCAGAACCACGGAATCTTAATTCAAAATAACAAATGGCCCTGACAGAATCTTTCAACTTCCCTCTGAAACTTCACAAGCCAGGCCTCCATCTTCTGCACTGCTCTCAATATTCTAATCATCCAAGATCCCACGAACATCCCACAGAGCTCTTAACAGTCAATGGCTCCTCTAGCCCAAAGTTCCAAAGTCTTTCCATAATCCTCAAAACATGGTCAGATCTGTCACAGCAATACCCCCTATGCAGGTAACATTATCTGTCTTAGTTAGGGTTCCTATTGATGTGATGAAAAACCATAACCAAAAAAACAAGTTGGGGAAGAAAGGTTTATTCAGCTTACACTTCCAGATCATAGTCCATCACTGGAGGAATTCAAAATTAAAAAATCAATCAGGACTTGAACCTGGAGGTAGGAGTTGATGTAGAGGCCATGGAGGGGTGCTGCTTACTGGCTTGCTTCCGCCGGCTTGCTCAGCCTGCTTTCTTAGAGAATCCAGGACCACCAGTCCAGACATGGCACCACCCACAAAGGGCTGGGCCCTCCTGCATTGATCACTAATTGAGAAAATGCCTTACAGCTGGATGACAAGGAGGCATTTCCTCAGCTGAGGCTCCTTCCTCTCTGATGACTCTAGTGTGTGTCAAGTTGACATACAAAACCAGCCAGTACACATAACTTAACAGAAACTGTGGGACACAGCAAAGGCAGTTCTCAGAGAAAAGGTTACAACTATATGTATTAAAAACTCAGAAATTTCAAATTAATAACTTAATGATGATCTCAAACTCTTCAAAAAATGTAAATGATCTAAAGTGAAAATCAATAGACAGAAATAAGGATCACATCACATATTAGTGAAATAAAGACTAAAAGAACAGAATAATCAATGAAGCAATCGGCTCTTTCAAAATGAAAAAAAAAACTCTTAGCCAAATTTATCAAACAACAAAGAGAGAAGGCCTAAATTAATAAAATTGGAATTGAAAAGGAGACATTACAACAAATGTCATTGAAATCCATAGACACATTTAGAGAAACACTTTGAAACCTCTGTTGTGGAAATCTGAAAAATCTAGAGGAAATAGAAGAATTCCAAGATATTCAGACATACTGATGCAACTGCTCCTGGGGAGTCTATTCACCCCAGACAGAGAGCAACAGCAGGCTAAAGAAATGATTCTGCCCATGTCTATCTTAGCAAACCATTGGGTTTAGTTGGAGTTATTTAAAGGTAAATGTAGGAGAAATTAGTTCCATTAACATAGGCAACTAATATGCAGCTACACCACTGAAGAAGTCTCTCCCGCCAGACAACTGTTAACTGCTTATATTCTTAAAGAGGAAAAGGCTTCATATCCCTTGAGTGCCTACCTGTCTTGTAAAATTCTCCCTGTCCCATTCCACACAGAAATATCAATGATCTCAATCATGGGAGAACTGTATACAAGTACTTGTAGCTTCTGTTTTTAGGATGGAAATGGCATTTCATCTTCAAAGGACGGAATTCCTTCCCTCCCTCCAATTTTTACATTCCTTCTTCTACCTTTTTACAATGTTCTCTGAGCCTTAGATGGACCGTTATAGATGCACAATTATCTTCTTAGGGATAATTTCTGGGCTGGGGTTCCACAGCGGTAGTCACCTCTTTTTAGCACCATTACCAGTTATGTGTCACCACAGAAACTATCACCCATTGCAAAAAAGAAGCTTCCCTGTTCAAGGCTGGTAGCAGTAATAATTTATGAGTTAAATATAAATGTTTAGAAGGCATTTTCATGGTCACATCATATGCATTTAGACAAGCCTCACCAGAGACACTAATCTCCCCAATCACACGTGGTTTTGGTTTATTGTTATATTTTTATTATGTTTATTTGCTTAACTACTGGCCTATAGTACCAAACATAGGTTCCTTCCTGTGGAGTAGGTCTTAAGTACAATTGGAAAATAACCGATTGTACCCATAGTAATTATGCTACTATTACATCAGGGGATGTCTTTCATGTTGATAGTATTAATATGCCACGTCCACAGCTTGCTAGGATGTCCCTCAGCAACCTGCATGGCACCTCCAACACTACACAAGCTAACCAGCAGTGATGGTGTGTGCAGCCCAGTGCCAAAGTGATGGCTCCATAATCCATCTCCTTCTATCGGGGAACACAGTGTCTTCAGCAATACGGTCTTCTCATCTAACTCTGAGCAGTGGCGCTAGTCTGTACCGGGGTGGGGGCTTCCCTATCCAACAACTCAGCATCCACGTTAGGCAGCCTCACAATCATCAGTAACTGCAGTTCAGTCAATTTCACACCCTCCTCCGGCCTCAAAGGGCACCCCCATATAGACACATGGATATGTCACAGACACCCACAGACACAAATAAAACAAATCTTTTTTAAAGGGAAATGGCGAGGGCGATTCTCATCCCATGAGAGCTCTTTCCTCCAGAGCTGTGGGCACAATGGGGATCAACTGTACTTCTTCGCCCCTTTGGTGAACCATGTTTGGGCATCCTCTTTCAAGCATTCCTGGGCTCTAGCTATGAAGCACTCCAGGAACTCACTAGCACCACATTTGGCTTCACATTCTTTCCCCCTAGGAGCTCCAGCTCCACAGGAATCCTGCCATGTTTACTGCTGAGTGCCCTGGACAGGCTTCCCTGTCTACTGTTTCCTTTTCTCTCCTCTCTTAATTGCTTTAGCACTCTATAAACCCAATACACATGTTGGTCTAAGTCAATCTGCCATAAAGATCATGACTTACCAGTCCTGGGGCCCCTGATGAATTAACTTCCTTCTTCATGCTCAGGTGAACACAGTATTATCCAATCTAATACACTGGACATTAAACTTCAACCTCTCTCGGGCTCTCTCATCCTCATTCTACCTTATTTTCTCTCTCCTCATTGTTCTTTGAACAGGATCTGAGTTTTCTGATCCCAGGAGGGACTATCTAGTGGAGATCTAATTGTACTCTCTGACTTACCTGCAGCTGTAAGAATGGACATGGCAGATTACAGCCTTCTTTCCCCGATTTCCCTGTCATTTCAGAGACTAGTGCAGAAGAGATCACGCATACTCTTTTTTCTTGTTTTAATTTCCTGCCTATACAGGAGCATTCTCCCTGGGAAGCCAGCTCAGCCTTACTTGCGTGTCTCATCACCCTCAGCAGTGCCAATGGTTCTTTTCACATTCCGTATAGTGCTCCTCCATATATGCTGTTTTCAGAGACTACAATACATTCTCGGCTCCATAAACCATCGGAGAAGTATCTCTAACTAACGAACATGGTGGACCCCATTCATCAAGAAGTGTGCCATTCTACAGAGTAGAAAGCCATCCTGGAGATATCTCTCTCTCTCTCTCTCTCTCTCTCTCTCTCTCTCTCTCTCTCACACACACACACACACACACACACACACACACACACACACACACACACACACACGGGCATTTCATCTTGAGATAGAGTAGAATCAGTAGCATATCTCATCACCCACAACAGGAGCAATGCCTCTGTTCCTACAGTATACTATTCCACACAAAAAGGAAAGAATGCTGGATTAGCCAGGGCTCTCGAAAGGGACAGAAATGATGATATAGATAGAGATAGAGATATAAAGAGATTTATTAGTGTCTTACAGGGTGTGATCTAACAGTCCAACCAAAAGGTCAAGAATCTGGTAATTGTTCAGTCCATGAGACTGGATGTCTCAGCAGTCCCAACCTTGCTGGCTTACAGGCTGTGGTCTAATAATTCAACAGAAAGGCCAAGAATCTGGTCACTGTTCAGTCCATGAGACTGGATGTCTCAGCAGGAACCTGGTGCTGGAATCCCGTGGAATTCCTAGAGAGCTGTGGGTCTTCGGCCTCCACTGGATCCTGAAGACGTAGGTCCTAACATCAGTGAAGGAACGGCTCAGCAGCAAGATGATGAACTTACCAGCAAGAGTGGGGGCAAGCAGGCAAAGGCAGAAGCCGCCCTCTTCAGTATCTTTGCACGTGTGCTGCCACCAGAAGGCGTGGACCAGATTTAAGGTGCCTCGTCCAACTTCGAATGATTCAGTTGTCCTCAGCTCCCTGGGTTTTGGTTGATTCCAGATGTAGACAAGTTGAAACCAAGATTAGCCATCACAGACCCTAAATCACACTGATATTGCCCCACAGATGCTCCACCCTCCAATGACTTCACTTCAGTGACCTAGCATCTTATCCCCTAGAGCAGGAGCAATGCAATAATCGCTCCTCCCAAACTCAGCTTTAGGTCTGCCAGGCCCTGTTTGGGTGTGACTTTTCCCAGAGAGTTTATTTCTATTTATTATCAGATAGAGATGGCCATGACAGAACCAAGAAATTACTTCATCTGTCTGCCCTGGCAACCCAGTGAGTTTAATTGGAATTATCTACGCACTCTACAAAACCAGTATTCTGGATACATAAGCCAGATAAAGATACAACAAAAAGAGAAAATGAAAGACCAATTTCACTAATGAACATTGATGCAAATTTCTAAGTATGTGCTCATCAAATTCACCAACATGCTCATAAATCATATATTACAACCAAGTGGCTTTCATTCTGAGTATGCAAGAAGGGTTCAATATATGAAAATCAATTAATATGTCATTTAAGTTGATTCAAAGATAGAAATCACATGACTGTTTTCACAGGTACTAAAAAGATCTTTGACAAAATTCAGCATCCCATTTATAATGACAAAGGCCCTAAAGAAACTAAGAATAGAAAGAAAATACCCTAATAGAAAGCTTTATATAAAAGGCCTCTCTCTAGTCAACATAATACTAAATGGAACAGGACTGAGAAAGCATTTCCCCTAAAGTTATGAGCAACACAATTGTATCCATCCTCTCCACTTACTTAATATAGTACTTGAAGAGCAATTAATTAAGAGAAAGAAATAAAAGGAACATAAATTGGGAAGGAAAGATTCAGATTTCTCCTTATTCTTTTACGATTATGATTCTATACTGTGCTGGTTAGTATTAACCACAATCTTGACACGTCCTAGAAGCACTTGGCTGAGAGTGAAATCGTCTTCCCCAGAGAGGGCATACCTATTAGAGATCCAATACCAAATGGTCATCTCTGAAGACATATACATACAAGCAACATTATACAGACTGATCAGGTTTGTATTTATGTATTTAGCAATATATATGTAACAGGAATAAAATAAAAGGGGATCATGAATTTGAAGGAGATCAAGGGGGAGTATATGGCAGGCTTTGGAGAGAGGAAAGGGAATACTGAAATGATGTAATTAAATTTTAATATAAAAACTTAAAAAATAAAAAGGGAGACTGAATGAGGATTTATCTGTATCAGGTGGCCTGTAGGCATGTCGTGGGAAGTGTCTTGATAGTTAATTGATGTATGAAGGTTCAGCCACTGTGGATCATGCTTTCCACGCCCCACCCCTTAAGAAGGACCTATTGGCATTTGATAGTTGCCCAGGAAGAGAGGCTTTTACTCCCACTAGTAGGTTGCCCATGCTCCAGGGGATGCCCACCCTCATGCACATGTAGGCAACTCTATTGGACTTACTGGGCTATCAAGACTCTAGCTATCCCAAAAGACATAAAGCCTATGAATCATAACAGTACCCGACATGGTGAGATATACCCAAGGGTGCTATAGGCACTTAGAGTTTGAGAGTAACCAACAGCCGTCTAAAAGGATTGATGGCCCACTCAATAGGAGATAGTGCACACCAGGTTTGCAAACCTAGTCTGTTGCCCATGGCTGCTGAAGTAATGGAGCCTAGAGGAGGATGCACTGAGCCACTCCCCTAGGTCACCAAAATGTCTACAGCAATCTAAACACGGCTCCTTACACTTACAGATCACCCCTCCTCAATCTAAACACGGCTCCTTACACTTACAGATCACCCCTCCTCAATCTAGATATGATTCCTTACACTTACAGATCACCCCTCCTCAATCTAGATATGGCTCCTTACACTTACAGATCACCCCTCCTCAATCTAAATATAATTCCTTACACTTACAGATCACCCCTCCTCAATCTAGATATGGCTCCTTACACTTACAGATCACCCCTCCTCAATCTAAGTATGATTCCTTACACTTACAGATCACCCCTTCTCAATCTAAATATGATTCCTTATACTTACAGATCACCCCTCCTCAAAGAAACTTCTTTTTGTAGCAGACAGAGACCATCACGGAAAGCTACAAGAGGTCAAAATGCAGAGAACCACTGACTGCGGGGTGCACGGCCCTGGTTGATCCATCTACAACACAACCCCTATACCTAACGGCTCAGGGAGTACTGAGGAAGAGGAAGCTGAAAGATTGCAAGAGCCAGAGGACCAGGACATCTGCTCAGAGATGTCTTCTATGGACGACAAGAAAGCAGCGTCCATGAAATCTCAACTGAGTTCTCTAAACAATTCCTGGGATATAGCAACAGCAATCACCAATCACCCCCTAGAGCAGCGGTTCTCAGCCCAGGGGTCGCATATCGGATATCCTGCATATCAGATATTTACACCATGATTCATAACAGTTGCAAAATTTCAGTTATGAAGTAGCAACAAAGTAACTTTATGGTTGGGGGTCACCATGACCTAAGGAACTGTTTTAAAGGGTCGAAGCATTAGGGAGATTGAGAACCACTGCTCTAGATAAAGAGATACTGCAATTAATGTTGCTGAGAGAGGGAGAATCAGTCTTCCCCAGGGACTCCCAAATACATTATCCAATGCCAAAAGGCCAGCCCTAAACATGTGGGAGCAACACTAAATAAGTTCAATAGGTTGTAGTTAGAAATGTATGTGTTTTTTAAGAATAATAATTAAAAACAGAAGAGGTCATGAATTTTAGGAGTGGGGAGCATAAAAGGAATTGGAGTTGGAAATATTAATAATAAATAAGTAAGAAGCTCTAGGGCTGAGTTTCTCGGTATCTTAGGGTATTGGAGCTCCCTCTGATGGCCGCACAGAGAATAGATATTATGAATGGGGAGCCATGGGGAAGTGCAGCAAAGGCCTGGGACAAAAACAACTGTGTCCTTGCTAAGTGTTGAGAGGACATGGAAAGCAGTTGAGACTTCTAAGACTCTTCAGAGTAAGCAAGACTGGTGAGCTGGGAGAATGCTCTCCCTGCAGCACCTCTGCAGCCTCGCATGCACCTTTCCCAGCCTCTGACCAGCAGAGAGCAGAGCCTGGCTGGCCGCCCTTGCATCCCTGGAGCTGTCTCCAGGCTGAGGTGCTTTGTACACACACAAGGCAGGTGTCTCAGGGTTGCCTTCCTGGCTGGAAAGACCTCATGTTAAAGACTAGATAGGTCTGAGTCCTCAAGGCCTTATTCCAGGCAGTGTGGCCACTGTCCTGGAGCCAGATCACGGTCATGTTGGCCTGACTACTGCCAAACTCGGTCCTGACAAAGAGGAAGATTCCAGGGGCCACTGATATCTGACCTTGCCCCTGCTGTTCCTGCAAGACTGTGGGGGTGGGGGGTGGCCCTACATTTCCTTACCTGCTCCACCTCAGTGGCAACCATCTGTTGTTTTAGAAATTCTTGTCTTGGACCTACCCTCTTCCTCCTCCGGCTGACGTAGCCACAAGGCCCCTGCTCATGCTCTCCCACAGTGGGTATGGCTTCAGCACTCTTGCATCTGAACTGTTCTTAGTGCTGAAATCCTCCCATAATCCTCTCTTGCTCCAGGAGCATCCCTAACTTAAAGTCCCTCTACCCTGGAGGCACCCACCCCTCCTCACAAGACCCAGTCCCTTCGCCCACATGCTCCTTCAATGAGGATGGCTTCATCAAGGTCACTTTTGGCTGCCCCACCCTGCATCCTTCAGGCCTACCTCGATGTAAAGGGTCTGCCAATGGTCTCTGGCATTGTGGGACATGTGTGCGCTGGGGCTCCCGGTCACTGCAGGGAGAAGTAGCCCACATGGCACCTTCACGTGTGCTGTACTGTAGGCACGTGGTTCACTGTCCCCTAGAAATTCTAGAGCATCCTTCCAGCAGTGTCTCGCCTTCCTTCCTTAGACTGCTCCCTGGCCATTTACTCTGGGTCCCTGGAGTAGCGTTCCAAAGAAAAGCCCCTGCCTAGCACACCAAACTGTCTGCATCCAGGCCCCAATTATCCCTGACCCGTCACACTGGGCACGGCAAACATACACATCCTACCTGTGGCACCTGCAAAGTGCATGTACACACGCTCACAGACATGTATCCCACCTGTAACACAAGGCACATACATGCTTGTACACATGCACGTTTACACACACATTCTTCTCCCTCCTGGTAGCCAAATACTACAACGTTCCTTTCCAGTCTGTGTTTTCTAACATGGTTTTCTGAATCCAAAGCAGAGACTACCTACTTAAGATAAGGTATCATGGGAGATAAAAGAGGTCTCCTGGAGGCTGCAGGCTGTGCCCTCTCTATCCCAGGGAAAACCTGAAGCAACTAACGATATGGCCAATTGCAGGAGTATTGGTGTCCAGCAGCAGACCAAGCCCTCACCACAGCCACATCCTGGGGTCCCTTGCCCCTCCTCTTGGTGACCTCAGTATCCAACACAGTGAACTGAGGCCCCAGAGCAGTATGGCAGCCTTGGGGGTGGGGTGGGGCTAAGATGCCTTAGTACTTGCAGACAAGCAATCCTGGAATAGCCATCTGCCCATCTGGAAGCAAAGGCCTTGCAGACCTATACGTTTTCTGTCTTCAGCAAGTCGCCAACCCGGCATCAGAGCTCTCTTTACCTGGAGTGGGGGGAGGTAGAGAGGATCTTAAACGGAACATGTTCAAGTCCCTTAGCAACAAGCCCAGCTTCTGTCTCCTCCAGTGTTCTCATAGTTGGGAGATTTTTCTACAACTTAAACCCCAGCCAAATTCCGTCCTTATTCAACTCTCTAGGGTTTCCTATGTGCTGTTCCTACGTGTTTATGCCTCTAAAATTTGAAGTATGGAGTTTCTGCTTCGGACTCAGAAAACCACACTAGGAAACACAGACCAGGGCTATTGGGAAGATATTTGGGGTCTGTGAGTGCCAACTGCTGCTGCCCTTCTGGCCCCATGCAAAAAGCCCATCCTGTCCCCAGAAGACAAGAGAAACCTGACCTTTGCATCAGACTGTCTAACAAAAACCCCAGGAGCAGGCATGAGAAACCTCCTTTTGAGCTGGTGATCAGGGGAGTCCAAAAAATCCTAATACAATATAGGCCATTGTCATTGGCCCTGCTTACTCCCCTGAGGTTGAAGTAACTCCGTTACTGAACACAAGCTCAGACACAGGACTCTGAGGATGTGTGCTGGATCTGAACTGCAAGCCTCCTCTCTATCCTTCACACTACCACAAGTTGCTGTGCCGGCTGCCAGGGGAAGAAAGCAATCTTGCTCCCCTTGCCTTCTCTGTATCTTGTAACCAAGGTGTGTGATGCCCCATGCAGTAGGATTTTATCACCTAGTTCTGGTGAGCAGTCACGAGGAACGCCGGTAGACTGTTATTCTAGGGGCTTCTGGGGCCTCCCTGGCCTGTTGGGAGTTCTTATTCATTATGGGGTACCCCATATCCAGCACTGAGATTTGTCTTTGCTAAACATTAGCTTCTGGAAGCAGCATTATTCAGCCACACAGGCTATCTCCCTTCTATTTTTTATACTGCTATTTTTAATTGGTTTATAAAAGTAGTGGATTTCCATGTGTTTTTCTTTTTCATGGATCCTTCATTCTGGTTGGGCTTCCCTCCCTGCCCTGTTGTCTCTCCCATCCCCCCTCCCCCACTCCCATCCCCCCCACAATGTCCTCTTTCTGCACTTTCTTATCACTGATGTACTACTAGGTCCATTCCCTTAACACATCCCCCCCAGTGACTCCTTTCCAGTTTCCTATACAACTAAAGAATCAAAGCCAAGATGCACATGAGAAACACGAGAGGCATTTATTGCTCTGGGTTTGGGTGTCAAAGTCAGTATAGTTTTTTTGTTTTTGTTTTTGTTTTTTTCAGTTTTATCCATTTGTCTGTTGTGGTGGTTTGGATGAGAATGGCCTCCACAGGCTTATATACTTGAATGTCTGGTCACTAGGGAGTGGAACTGTTTGAAAGGATTAGAAGGATTAGGAGGTGTGACTTTTTGAGAGAAAGTGTGTCACTAAGGTGGGCTTTGGAGTTTCAAAAAGCCCATGCCAAACCTAATCAATCTCTCTCTTCTCTCTCCACCCACCTCTCTCTCTGCCTACTGATCAGAATATAGCTCTCAGCTACTTCTCCAGCACCTGCCTTCAAGCCACCATGCTTCATGCCATGATGATAATGGACTCAACCTCTGAAACCATAAAAAAGCCGCCAATTAAATGCTTTGTTTTACGAGTTGCTTTGGTCATGGTGACTCCTCATAGCAATAGAACAGTGACTAAGACTCCTGCAAATTTCACAATTTCATCTTTCTTCACATTTGAATAAAATTCCATTGTCTCTGTACTACATTTTCATTTTCCATTCATCTCTTGATGGATATCTAGGCTAGGTTTGTTTCCTAACTACTGTGAATAGAGCAGCAATGAACATGGATAAGCAAGTATCTCACCAGTAGGACTCGAGTCCTGTGAGTATATGCCAAGGAATAATATATCAGGGGCATATGATAATTCTATTTCTAGCTTGTACATTGACCATCAAGGACCCTCTTTCCCTGTAACATGGCCAAATTTGTTATCACTACAATTTGGGGGGTGGGGTGAGATGAGACAGGGTCTTTGTAGTCCTGTCTGTTCTGGAACTTACAATGTAGACCAGGCTAGCCTCAAATGCACGGTCCTCCTGCCTCTGCCTCGTGAATGCTGGGATTAAAGGCCTGTGCCACCACACCTACCCTGTACTTTTATTTGTTTGTTTGTTTATATTTAGTTATTTATTTGGTTTTTTGAGACAGGGTTTCTCTGTGTAGCCCTGGCTGTCCTGGAACTCACTCCGTAGACCAGGCTGGCCTCAAACTCACAGAGATCTGCCTGCCTCTGCCTCCCGAGTGCTGGGATTAAAGGAGTGCACCACCACTGGCTTACTTATATTTTTTGGTAATAACCATTATGAATGGGATGAGATGAAATCGCAAAATAGTTTAAATTTGCATTTATCTAATGGCTAAGGATGCTGAACACTTTTAAAAGTGTTAATTAGCATTAATATTTCTCTGAGTACTCTATTCAGTTCCAGATTCCATTTCTGATTGGGTTGTTTTAATGTTTGATGTTTAGGGTTTTGTTTTTTTTTTTTTAATTCTCTGTATATTCTAGATATGAATCTTTTGTCAGATGAATGGGTGGGGAGTATTTTCTCCCATTCTGTAGACTGCCTCTTCACTAGACACTTTCCTCTGCTGCACAGCAGCTTTGAACTTCATGGGGTCCTATTGTTGATTATTGGCTGTGTTCCTAGGAAGATCTTACCTATGTCCTTATTGTGTATCAAACTCCTTTTTCTTCTAGCAATTTCAGAGAGTCAGGTTTTATGTTGTGGTCCTTGATCAAGTTGATCCTTGGAGTTGCTGTTTGTGCAGCTGGAAGGATCTAATTTCTTTCTTCTGTCTACACATGGCTATCCAGTGTTTCCCTTTGTTGAACAGGTTGCCTCTTATCCTGTGTGCACTTCTGGCTTCCTTCAAAAATCAGGTAGACGTAATTACATGGGTTTATATCTGGATCCTTTATTCTATTCCACTGATCTGTGTGTCTGTTTTATGCCAGTACCATGCTGTTTTATTACTATGATTATATAGTAAAACTTAAAGTTTTAAAACTTATATGGTAAAACTTAAAACACTATTCTAATTGCTCAAAATTGTATTTGCTATGATCTTGTTTCCATATAAATATTTGGGCTGTGCTTTTTGTCTGTGAAAATGGAGTTGTAATGTTGATTAGGACAGCAATGAATCGTTAAGTTGCTTTAAGTAGCATGGCCATTTTGGCAATCTTAAAGTTGGCCAACCACGGACCCAGGCCTTTCCATCCTCCAGTGTTTCCCTCTTTCTTTGGTGTTCTGAAGCTTTCACTGCACAAGCAGTTCACTTCCTAGTCAGGTTTATTCCAGGGCCCTTGTGAATGGGACTGTCTCCCAGCTACTGGGCTGGTGGGCAGAGAGAATAAGAAGGGGGGGAAATTTAGGCTCAGGGAGAGAAGGAAGAGAGAATGAGAAAGAGAGGGACACACTGAGGGCCAGAAGCCAGGCAGCCGCCAGCCAGGCAGCCACCAAAACAGGGAAAGTAGGACATACAGAGGGGAAGAAAAAGTTAAAAAGCCTGATGCAAAATGCAGATGAAGAAAAACAAGTTATATTATAAGAGCTAGTGGGACAAGCTTAAGACAAGGCCGAGCATTCCTAACTAATAAGTCTCCGCGTCATGATGGGAGCTGGTTGATGGCTTAGAAGCAAAAGCCTGCTACATATGTGTTAACTTTGTATGATGTCATGTTGCTGAAAATGTTTATCAGCTGAGTTTTCCAGTGGAACTTTTAGGGTCTTTTATGTTTAGAATCAAATCATGAGCAAGTAAGGACACTCTGACTCCTTCCCTTTGTATTCCCTTTATCTCCGTCCTTTGTCTGCTCTAGGTAAGACGTCAACCTCTACATTGAACAGTAGTAGGGGGAAAATGGACATCCTTGTCTTGTTCTAGTTTAGGCGAAATGCGTTGCAGGAATCTTTCTGGAATAAGCACTCAACACCAATGAGAGAGGAAGAGAGGAGATGTCACTGGTGGACCAAGCCAGGATGTTCCTCCCGGGTTTTGATGCTGGGTCTAATTTGTATTTTCACTTTATACTCTGAAACCACAAGGTGGGGCAGGCAAGCAAGCAGATTTTGCAGAGGCATATGTGGCAGTCAGCAGGTATTTTTCCAGGTTATTGTGTTCTAGGTAGCAAATGAAGTCATGTTTGGCAAATAGGCAGTGGAAACAGTGCTTTTGGTAAACCACTAAATAAACGAATACCTAATAACTGGTTCTTTTTTTTTTTTTTTTACATTATTCTAGTTCAAATGTGTGTCAAGCTTTTCTTTTGGCCACCAACCAGCTCCCAAATCATGACAGGGAGACTTTCTTATGCCCAGCCTAGCTACCTCTTTTAACTTAACCTGTTCCTCTTTCTCTACCTTTTACCTTGGGGCTTTTTACAGTTTCTTACTTTCTTGCTGTCTCTATGTCTGCTGGCTGATGGCTGCCTGGCTTCTGGCCCTGGGCACATCCCTTGTTCTCTCCTCCTCCTTTCCCTTGCCTACATTTCTCCTCCTATTTATTTTCTCTGCCTGGCAGCCTCACCTACCCCTCTCCTGCCTATCTACTAGCTGTTCAGCTTTTTATTAGACCAATCAGGTGCCTTAGGCAGACAAGTGAAACAAATGCAACACATCTTTACATAATTAAACAAATGCAACATAAACACAAGTAACCCACCTTTACACAATTAAAGCATAAACAAATGTAACACATCTTTGCCCAGTTAAAATAATATTCCACAACACAAATGTTTCAAGTTTTCCTGTTTACCATGATGGTGACTGTGGGACTTTTGTATATCGCCTTTACAAAGTAGAGATGTATCTCCTGTATCCTAGATTCTCCAGGACTTTTATCATGGTCAAAGGTCTTTTCTGCATCGAATGATATGATTATGCTGTATCTGTCTTTGAGTTTATTTATGTGACAGACTACATTTATTGACTTACATACATTGAACCTTGAACCATCTCCAGATCTCTAGGATGAAACCTACTCAATTGTTGGTGACTTTTTGATACTTCTTTTTTAAGGGTTTTGTTTTTGAAAAATTCATACATGAGTCCTGTATTAACGTCATTTCCTCCCCTCATCCTTCCCCCTACAACTCCTCCTGTGCACTCCCCACCCCCAAAGCTCATCAATTTTTATTATTAATGTTAAGAGACAGCTGACTCCATTTTCTTTTTAGTTAAACAATGTTAGACTTTGGTCATGTCTCTAGCTAGAGGTCAACTTTTTTGACTAGTTCTTCCTCAATAATCCTGTGAATTACACATCATAAATTGTTTCCATTGTTCTGAGAAATGACTGACCATAAGATGTTTTGTGGTATGTTAACTGTCTGACCATGATCCCTAACATGTACCTTTCCACTTTTAATCACTTGTTAAAATTCCACTTTTAATCACTTGTTCACTTGTTCTAAAGAAACTATACATTTGAGCCGGGCGGTGGTGGCGCACGCCTTTAATCCCAGCACTCGGGAGGCAGAGGCAGGCGGATCTCTGTGAGTTCGAGGCCAGCCTGGTCTACCAAGTGAGTTCCAGGAAAGGCGCAAAGCTACACAAAGAAACCCTGTCTCGAAAAAAAACAAAAAAAAACCAAAAAAAAAAAAAAAGAAACTATACATTTAAGCTGGGCCATTCTTATTCTCCTACTACGGGAGACTGAAAATATGGCCTGGCCTTTATTAAATTTTTACTTTGCAACATCTCAGTGTTACCTCCTGGTTTTTGACACCATTAACAATTATTAGATATACATGTGTTTGGGGCTGCCACTCCTGATTGGATAACCTACTAGAGAAGGCTTGTCCCTGGAGGACACTTAATCTCCCTCTCTCAGCAGCAACGAGTGCCTAACGTTCTTCAGCCTTGTCAAATTTCCCTATCCACATTAGCATGTTGACTGACTATCTTAGACACAGTTCTTTTTCTGTGAAGAGATGTCACGACCACAGCAACTCCTATAAAGGAAAGCACTTAACTAGGGGCTTAGTGTAGAGGCTTAGTCTATTATCATCATGGTGGGGAGCATGGTGGCTGCCATGGCATGGAAATCATGCCTGGTACTGGAGACCTAGCTAACTACTCAGTGATAGTGAGGTCATGGTTACTGGAGAAGAATCTACAACCTCTAATTTACTAGCCTAGCATAATCCTTAACAACAATGTACAAACATTTGTCCTTAAAACCACAGGTGAGTGTAGTCTTCACCTCCATCAAGGAAAGTCACCTTCAGCAAGGAAAGTTCTCTTTGCAACAGATGGAGACCACTACAGGAAACCACAACCAATCAAAATGCACAGTTGTGGAGCCCCAGTCCCAAGAGACACAATTATAAAACAAAGCTCTGGGAGCACCCGAAACTCTGGGAACACTGTGGAAGAGGGGTCAGGAAGACTATAACAGCCAGAGGAACAGGGAGCTTGCTGTGAGCTTGTCTCCTAGTAATATCCGAAGGGACACCCAAAATGTCTCCTCAATATGACTGCCCAAACATGAACTGAACAAGGAAGACACCAATGGACATGCCAAGGTGGATGGGGAGAAGCCCAGAAGGGCCTTCTTTACACAAAGAACTAGAGGGCAACTGAGGAAAGCTGGGAGTAGGAGAGGTGGTCCTCCCCAGGAAGAGCACAGCAACTGGTTGTGCAACACCAAATCTGAAAAATACAGAGAAGTAACATTATGTGCACTTACTGTTATATAGTTCTGAAATAATAGCTTTTTTATAATAGCTCTGAAAACATGCATATCAGCAACATGTGGACTTAGCATGCTATATTTATGAATATATAGGTAATGTACACATACATATGTGCATGCAATAACAATTGGTGAAAAGAGAAGCCATGAATTTGGAGGGGGTTAACAGGAAAGGTTTGGGAGGAGGAAAGAGAAGGGAGAAACGTAATAATATTAACCTCAAAAAAATTAAAAATAAAAAGAGCCCCCTCCCACTGAGAAGCCAATTGATGGTTGATGGCTTCTGAGGGAAGGAGAGTCAGTTTTCTTCAAGGGTGTGGGTACTGATAGGCTGCCCATGCTCAAGTGGATGGCCCCAGCAGTCAGTATATTAGCATCACCAATTAGAATCTGTGGGGGAGGAGTTAGGGTGACTATGACAAATATGTTGTATGCATGCATGAAATTCTCAAAGGAATCAATCAAAAACGTAACAAAAATAGACTGGAGAAATAGTTCATCCAAGACAGAGACTTCTAAGGAGTGAAGGTGTCGTGCCCTTTGGCCTCCATACATAAACACAGAACACGTGCATGTATACCTGTACACCCTCTTCCCTTCCCCTTCCCTCTCATTTGGGTCATGATCCTGGTGGCTACGACGTCCACACATCATACATACCCAGCATCCTGACAAGGTCTCCCTAGCTGTGTCACAACACAGTAAAGAAAGTGGAAGGGAAGCCAGAAAATTAAGCAGGTTTACGGAGGCGTAATTTTATATGGCAAGCAATTCTTTAGGTGTTGTAAAATACTATTATAAGGTGTGCTACTTTTGTTTATGTTGTATTTGTTTAACTCTGTGAAGCTGTGTTTGTTTGTGTGACTGTGTCTGTCTAAAACACCTGATGGTCTAATAAAGAACTGAATGGCCAACAGCAAGGCAGGAGAAAGAAATAGGTGGGGCTGGCAGGCAGACAGAATATACAGAAAGAGAAATCTGGGAGGAAAAAAAGAAGTAGTCAGAGAAAGAGGAGGACTCCAGGGGACAGCCACCCAGCTACACAGCAAGCCACGTGTGTAAGATTTACAGAAGCAAGAGAACAGGAAAAGACCAGAGGCAAAAGACAGATGGAATAAATTAAGAGAAGCAAGCAAGAAAAAAGGCCAAGCTAAGGCCAGGCATTCATAATTAAGAATAAGCCTGCGTGCGTGATTTATTTGGGAGCTGGGTGGTGAGCCCCCAAAAAGAGCAAAAGCAAACACCACCACTGTGGTGTTCCAACGTGGGCCCTTATTTCCACATAGGGCTTAAGAAAGATAAGTTAAAGAAAAAAAAAACCTGCTCCTTTGAAAGTTTAGGCTGGACAATTTCTGCTGGTCAGTAAGCCCTTGAACAGCTAGTATGTTAAGTAGGAGCAACAACAACAAAAAAGTAAAATGCCTGCCAGAGTGCAAGCATTAGCATTCTAGAGCTCTAGGAAGGTTGAATTCAGTTCCTGGTCAGACCAACCGACCTTGAGCTTCAGGCTTGGTTTTCACAACCCTAGAAGCGGGTAGGCAGAGCCAGCTGAGAGCTGTGTGCAGAGGATCCAGGTGCAGGTTAGCAGTTGAAAAGTTTGCTCATGCAGTCAAAAAAAGACTACAGATATGCAGTAAAAAGAGATCCAGACAGAAAAACCTCTAAATAGGTTACACTGTGTTTAACAATGTGTGTAGACTTAAGAAAAGGAAAAGGGTATAGTGTAGCTAGAGTTTTCCTGCCTTGCCCACAGTCAGGACAAATCTTTGTCACCCGCCAGTCCCACAGCCGCTCAGACCCAACCAAGTAAACACAGAGGCTTATATTGCTTACAAACTGTATGGCCGTGGCAGGCTTCTTGCTAACTGTTCTTTTATCTTAAATTAACCATTTCCATAAATCTATACCTTGCCACGTGGCTGGTGGCTTACCGGCGTCTTCACATGCTGCTGGTCATGGCGGCGGCTGCAGTGTCTCTCTGCCTCAGCCTTCTGCCTCCCAGAATTCTCCTCTCTCCTTGTCCCACCTACTTCCTGCCTGGCCACTGGCCAATCAGTGTTTTATTTATTGACCAATCAGAGCAATTTGACATACAGACCGTCCCACAGCAGTATAGTCATAGAAAAAAATGAAGTTTATAAAATAAAGTCTTTAAAAGAGAGAGTAAATGAAAAAAGCCACATAAGATGGGAAATACACAGGTAGTCGGGATCCTGCATGCTATTGTATTGATTTTGAATTTTTTGATTGTGGAAAAGCAAAGGACAGCTGCAAAGAGACCTGGAATTGAAAAAGGGACTGTTGAAAAAATCAGCCTATATACTTTAGGAAAGCCTTAACTTTCAAAAAGTCAAAAAATATATTTGTCAAATGGAAATCAAAAATGCTTTGGAGTTTTGTTCCCACAGGAGATAAGAGGCTATGAATTCCTTCAGGGTTAATATGGGTTAGGTTTGATCAGGTGAGACCTCCCTCCTAAAACTTGACATTGTCTACAGACAGCAGGAAGAAGTTTGGAGAAAACTATGCCCACATTCCCAAGCGTTATGGGGTATGGGTGATTTTTGGTTATTTGGTGGGTTGTGAATGTTTGTTATCATTTAGGGGAATATAGAATATTGATACAAATTTAAAGTAATTTTTGTTTTATGTGTGTGTGTGTGTGTGTGTGTGTGTGTGTTTCTACTCTTGTTTAAAGGATTGTTGTATATTGATAAAAATTTTAAGGTTATTTTTGTTACCACATATTGTATATATGTTTCTGTTCTTGTTTAAGGTATTGTATCTATACAGTTTATTTAAAAATATAAGGTAAAGTTCTAGTTTTTGAAAGCTATTATTATAAACTATATAGGATAATCAGGAAATACAGGTTAGTAGTCAGTCATTTATAACAATCAAATTTGTAGATATGTTAGGTATGCTTTCCAGATCATATAGAGATATTTTAGATTGACAGAGGGTCTTCAAACCTCTCAAAGCCCTACAGAATATGGCATTTAAAATGTTTTGTTAACATAAAATTTTCATGACAATGAGACACACCTGTTCCTGACAGCACCAATTTACTTCAGAGAAGATGGTCATTGAAGAAACTCCTTATGGAGTTTGCTTTCATTGTAGCAAAGTTAGCCACTGCGCAAAGAAACTGCTCTTGCTTTTGACTGCTGCCAATGTGCTGTTCAGACTGGACATGCAGGACACATAGGAAAGTGACTTTTGAACTTTGCCAAAACAAGACAGGACAGTCCTTCAAAATTCCTGCTTCACAGAAAAGTCTGCCAGATACTGTAGGCCTGTAGGCTGAAGATGGATGCCCCAATGTTGCAGAGGAACTTTGGGTGACTGTGCAGGCAGCCAAATGTCCCTGTTGTTAGATATTATTACATCCTTCTAGGTCTTTAATGGAGTTGAAGACTAGTTATAGTTACAGTTTTCCTTAGTTATAATTGAAAGTAAATTATGTATAAAACTTTGGGATCACTAAGATGGATGGATAGTGGAGTGCTTTCTCTGAATTTGCTAAATGTAAATGGACTGAATATTGTAAATGTAACTCCTACTTGATAACTGCTTTTGTTGTATGTAGTTTTACTCTGTTAAAGTTAAAACCTTTATTTTTATTTAGACAAAAAGGGGGAAAAGTTGTAGAATAGTATTTTAAGGTGTATTACTTTAGTTTATGTTGCATTTGTTTAACTCTGTGATGCTGTGTTACTTTGCCTGTGTAAAACACCTGATGGTCTAATAAAGAGCTGAACGGCCAACAGCAAGGCAGGAGGGAGAGATAGGTGGGGCTGGCAGGCAGAGAGAATAAATAGAAGAAGAAATCTGGGAGGAAAAGAAGTAGTCAGAGAAGGAGGAGGACTCCAGGGGACAGCCACCAGCTACACAGCAAGCCACAGAGTAAGAGTAAGATTTTCAGAAGTAATAGAATGGGAAATGTCCAGAGGGAAAAGACAGATGGATTAAGTTAAGAAAAGCTGGCTAGAAACAAGAAAGCTAAGGCCGGGCATTAATAATAAAGTGTGCAATTTATTTGGGAGCTGGGTGACGGGCCCCCCAAAAGAGCAAGAACAACAACATTCAGGTGTGGATTTCTATTTGTTTCTACACATGTAGAGAGCCAACCATCCACGTTGATAGCAAGGAGGTGCACTGCTCCACCATTCCCCAACATTTCAAGGGCATTTTAAAGTCATCCCAGATGACCTGGAACTACGGGCGGTTGCTTTTTGTTTTGAGGGAAGTATCCCCTAAACCTATTGTGTCAAAAACCAAAAACAAAAGACACGAAAGTAAGATGGAAACTTGGTGGGAACGGGGCGGTGGCAGAGGTAGGAGGATAAGCAAGGACAAGACACCCCGAGTGTATTATACTGTAACAACAAGACTGGGTGCTACGAATGCAAGATTATGGAGAGACTAGACGACTTTATCAGAGACAGGAGTGCAAAACGGTTCAACTATGTAGCAAAAGTTTGGTCATTGTGGTTGCCTGAATTTTGGCAGACTGTGAAAAAGAAGATGCTATTTATACATTTAAACAAGTCCTGGAAGGAAAATATGCTTTTGAGCTCTTGAGTACATTTCTAGGACTTGGATTACTGGGGGACAAGTAGAACCAAGTCCCACTAAAAACTCCAAATCTCCAGAACTTATGAATGAAATTACAAGGCCAAGGAGAATTGGAGCTGATAAAGGACACTGACTAGGTATCCCAACATAACAGAAGGGTCTTGGAGAGGGAAAGGAAGAGAGAAAAGTCAGATTCATACCATGATATAACCTGTTCAGCTGGCTTTCAGGATATAGAGAGAATAAAGGTCAAGGAATGCAGGAGCCTCTGGAGGCTGGAAAGGCAAGGCAAGGGATTCTTCCTCAGCTCCCACAGAGCACAACCCTGCTGACACTGGTCCCAGCACAGTGAGACCCACTCTCCAAGTGATGAGCTCCTACTGGTTCAGAGTTCCATAATGTTTCAAGCTACTGTTTGTGAAGACTTGTTATACCCAGAAACAAACCCAACCCCAAACCCACAAACATAAAGAAACTATAAAACAAACAAACATACATCACAAAACACCCCACAAACACAAAACTTTGGTAGAGATAAGTAACTGGCAACCTTTTGCTACATGGTTGAACCACTTGGCACTCCTATCTCTAGCATAGTCGTCCAGTCTCTCCATTCGGCAGCACCCAGTTGTGTTGTTTATATTCTGGAGTTAATTTCTTTTTCTGTTTTTGCATTGTTGTTAACTCAATCCAGAGTCTTCTTGGGCATGATTGTTACCAGTGACCTTGGTCCAAAACAAGCATTTATGGGTTCCTGGTGTCTGGTATAAGTAATTAAATAAATACACACAAATAGTAAAGCAGTGAGAGTTGGGGAGGGGGGTTGGGGGGGAAGCTTTTTTTTCTAGAAATGAAGCAAAAGTACAGATGAAAATGTACTTCAAGAAAAAAAACAAGGCAACTGAGCTAGAATACTCAAGAGACTTCAGCTACTGCTCAGGGCTTCCTCTTTAAGTCCAAGTGGAGGAGTTAGATGCCAAGGGCCAGGTGTGTGATCTTCTATTCAATTGAGGCTAGGATTATATAAGACAAATCTTAAATGGTATTATTATTAATAAAAAAAAAACCAGAGCCAGATATTGGAATAAAAACTGAAAGATCAGAGGAATGGGACAAGCCACAACCAACCTCACCTTACCAACTCCTCAGCCTCCAGAGAAAGCTACTTCCTGTATACTCACGCCTATATACCTTTCTGTGCCCTGCCATCTTACTTCCTCTCTCTGCCCAGCTCTATCACTTCCTGTCTGTCTGTACAGACCTCCAGACCTCTATGGTTAACTAGTGCTGGGATTAAAGGTATGTGCCACCACTCTGGCTCTGTCCCCAGTGAGGCCTTGAACTCACAGAGATTCAGATGGATCTCTGCCTCCCAAATGCTAGGATTAAAGGTGTGTGCTACCACTGCCTGACCTCTGTGTTTAATATAGTAGCTGGCTTTTTCCTCTGATCCCCAGATAAGCTTTATTGAGGTACACAAATAAAATATCACCACAGGGTTAATTAAACGTTAGTTCACTGGGCACATCCTTTCTCATAACGTTAGCTAGCTTGTGGCTTAACTTGACACAGGCTAGTCATTTGAGAGGAGGTAACCTCAATTGAGAAGTGTTTCCATAAAACCTGCCTGTAGGCAAGCCTGTGGGGTATTCTGTTGATTGATAGTTGATGACAGAGGTGCTACCCATAGGCAAGTAGTCTTGGACGGTCTAAGACAGCAGGCTGAGCAAGCCAGGAGGCACAGGCCTGTGTGCAGTGTTCCACCATGGCCTGTTCCAGCTCCTGCCTCCAGGTTCCTGCCCTGTCTTCCCTCAATGATGGGCTTATAAACTACAAGGTTAAATAAGCTCTTTCCTCTCCAAGTTGCCTTTGATCATGGTGTTTTATCACCAAAATAGAAACCTTAACTAGGAAGCTTGTTGATGCATCTGATTTTAATAATATGCACAGACACCAATAGGCATAAGATGATAAAAAGGATTTATTCCCTAGAAGTTAATTCAAAGGGCATAGGCTGTCTTTTACTGAACACATATCCAAAAACCAGTTCAAGACGGACTGGCCCATTTTCCTAGTTTCAGGACGTGTTTGGTCACAAGAGGTGAACTACCATGGGGCTGCTAAGGAGGAGCAATTTATTACACGGTTTAGACCAGTGTTTGTGCAGCCTGATGCAGGCGGGGTTCCAGACTGCTAAGTGCTGTGCTAGGATAGGTGTGTGGACACAGGCCGCCGGAGCCCGGGCTGCCAAGCTTCCCCGTCTCGCATCTGCCCCGGAGCTGCATCTCAACCTACTGTGTGCTTTCAATTTGACATCGACGGATTTTTTTTCTTTCTTGCTCATTCTTCCCATAGGTTCCTAAATCTTTTAAAACAAGAACTTGACTTTTTCTATCTCAATTCTTAATCTTCTATTATTTTTCTTTCGGTTGATTTTTTTCTTCTTTAAATGAATTGGTTTTTCAGCCATTCCCTTACTCCATGTCCTCAAGACTATAAACTTCACTCTAGAAATGGTTTTGGCTTCCCCTTAAGTTATAGATTCACATTATCATTCAGCTCAAAATATTTTAATACCCCTTTCTTCTCCCATCTACACTTATTTAGAAGTGCATTTCTTTTCATCCATATAAAACCCCTGCTACCTTTTTATTGGTGTTTTATTGAAGTATAACCGGAGAACATAATCTGTGTCACTCATTCCTTTGAAGACTCTGAGGCTCGCCTTCCGTCCAAGCACATGATGCAGCCTTCACTTCCTCACCCACGCTGGGGTGGGCTTCGTGCCACTTGCTCCTCTATGTATTCAAAGTTGTTCATGTCTCCCCAGGGAAAGTCACAACATGAGTGTTTTTTTATTTTAATCTCCCCCAACTTTACTAATTTCTAGTCTTCCTAATCTCTCATCTATAAGAGGTATGCTAAAAATCTCCCACTACCATCTATAATTCAATGTGTAGTTCTCCAAATACCTGATATTTACACAGGAAAACCTAAAAATTAACTAACTAAATAAATAAATAAATAAATAAAAATATAAATAGAACCACAAAAGGCCATCTTGAGCAGAAACAACAAAGTTGGACTCATCACAAATACTAGACTCCAAAACTTAAAACAAAAACAGACTAATGGAGCCGGGCAGTGGTGGTGCACATCTTTAATCCCAGCACTTGGGAGGCAGAGGCAGGCGGATCTCTTTGAGTTCGAGGCCAGCCTGGGCTACCAAGTGAGTTCCAGGAAAAGGCCCAAAGCTACACAGAGAAACCCTATCTGGGAAAAAAACAAACAAACAAAAAAAAAAAAAGACTAATGGAGCATAATAAAGAAAACAGAAATAACTCAGGTCATTACAGACAACTGATTTTTTTTTTTATTTTAAACAAAAGCATCAAGAATAACTACTGGAGAAGAGACTGTCTCTTCAAAAAATGTCTCTGAGGCAGTCGAGTGGCACAGGGGTGTGAGGTGCTTGTTACCAAGCCCGACATTCTGAGCTCCATCTCTGGTCACAACGCCATGGAAGTGAACTGACTTCCGTAAGCTGTCCCGACCTCCACAGTCACCTCAGCACGTGCCCACCACCCCTCACACACATAAGCAGTTTTTTTCAAATAGTGTTGGGAAAACTGGGAATCTGCATGGAAAGAAAAATCCTAAGTGCCTATCACTCACTAAATATATATATGAGGAGGATTAGAATGGATTAAATTTTACTTGGGAGTTCTTCCTTCATACTCTTGCTTGCTCAGCTAATCCCCCTTCTCCTTATCTTGAGAAAACAGACACTTAGGGAAAAGCTGCTTTACCTTTATCAATTGCACTTGTTTAAAACCGCTGCTGCAGAGAACGCCTGCCGGCCCCCAGGCACATGGGCAGATTTTTTTTTTTTTTTCTCGAGACAGGGTTTCTCTGTGTAGCTTTGCGCCTTTCCTGGAACTCGCTTTGGAGACCAGGCTGGCCTCGAACTCACAGAGATCCGCCTGCCTCTGCCTCCCGAGTGCTGGGATTAAAGGCGTGCGCCACCACCGCCCGGCGCGGGCAGATTTTAATGGACAAGACTAAAGCTCTTGTCAGCCTATAAAACTGTGAGAACTGAGGCTTGGGCCCAGTTCCTTGGAGTGGATGACACCTGACTTCTCCAACTCTGGGTAGTGCATGCTCATTTTCCTGCCTGTTCACTTTCTAACAATATAAAAATCAACTAAAAAATGGAAAAAATGACTAAACCTGAAACACAAAACCATCAGAAGAAATTACATGGAATCAGTTCAGGGCATCAGTCTGAGCAAAGACGGTCTGGATAAGACACCAAAAGCACAGACAGCAAAAGGAAAAATGTACTAACTGGATTATGCCAAACTAAAGAGCTTTAACAGAGCAAATGAAACAGATGGAAGAGAACTATAGAACAAGAGAAAGGATATTTCTACCCTTGTTTAAGGTAGCATGTTTATGTAAATTATTTAAATTGTAATAAAAAATTTAAAAATATAGATTAATAATTAGTCTTCTATGATAGTCAAACTTATAGTCATGATAAATTTTCTAGGTATGCATACATATATTTCAGATAGATAGGTAATCTTCAAACACTTGAAAGACCTACAGAATACGGCATTTAAAATGTTTTAAGAACTTTGACGTTCTGGACAATGAGACACGACTATTCTTGGCAGCACCAACTTACTTCAAAGAGAAAGATGGGCATCGAAGACACTCCATATGGAGTTTATCTTCTTCTTGGCAAAAATAGCCATTTGGGCAAGAAACTGTTCTTGCCTGGACTGCTTGATGAAATGTTGTATCGACCGGACATGCAGGACCCATAGGAAGGTGACCACTGAACTTTGCAAGGCAAAATGGTCCTTCAGGCTCCTGCTTTGCAGAAGAAACTGCCAGACATTGTAAAAGGACACAGAAGTGACTGAGAGACTCTAGGCCTATGGGCTAAAGAAGGATGCCCCAAAGTTGTAGAGGAATTTTGGATGACTATCCAGGAAGGCAGCTGTCTCTGTCATTCTAGATTTTTGAAAGTTGCTTCCTGTAGGGAAAAGGGGCTGGCTAAAGAAACCCACCCTGATCCTGGAGCCCAGAATTAGGGAAGGATGGCTCAGATAAGGCCAGTGAGAGAAACACAGTTTAGCTCAGATCAGAGCCACCTCTGCCCCTGTCCAACTGACTTGTGAAAACAACCAATCACAGAGCAGGACAGCAGAATCCTGGCCCTAGGCCCCAGGACCAGGGAAAGAAACACAGTCTGTGTTTGGGACCTGAGCCAGAGAAGTGAACACTTTATCCCCAAACCCAGAACCCAGGAAATATGCCCTGACTCTGAAACTAATACCAAAATAACACTCTTGGCCCCTAGAATCAGAGTCAGTGAAAGAAATGTGCCCTGGCCTTAGAGGTAGTGTCAAAAAGCCAAGAAAGGCCAGTAAAAGAAACACAGTTTGGCCCTGAAATCAGGGCCATCTCTACCCCTTGCTCACAAAACTGGCCAATACCTGGGCAGAAAATAAACTAACCAATCACAGTTGACTCCACCCCCTAGACATCCTATATAAACCACCCTGCCCAGTCAGTTGTGAGCTGATCTCTCCACCCTGGTAGAGGCAGCTACTCTCCTGGACTCCTCCTTCCCAAATAAACTCTTTCTCAAAAGAGTTTTGGGTGAAGACCTTCATTCACTGGTGCACAGAAGAACCTTGCTGGGACATCCCATAGTGGACTGAGCAAGGGGGAGCTGGTAACACTGAGCTGGAGATTGTGGCTCTCCAGGAGAGCAGGATTGCTGTGTCCTGTGGGAAGACCATACCCCATCACACCAGGTATTTCCTGAAGAGTCAGGATACCCTTCCTTGCTGAAGTAGTTCCAGGCCTACCTCTCCCGAGAAGTCAGAAAAATTTCCTTTCCAAGGTTGGGCTGTTTCTTTCTAGTTCCAACCATCAGAGCTGTGCTAAACAGCTCCAGGTGTCCGGGACACCTTCAGGGCAGAGCTCTTGTTCTAAGTAGCTCGAGGTGTCCAGGATACCTTGCCCTCTAGGGCTGAACTGTCTCCTTGCAGTTTCAGCCATCAATTTACTAACATTTTGGTGCTGAAACCTGGGACACCAAACCCAGAATTTGTGCAGTTTACTTACACTTACAATGCACTTCCTACTTACTTAGATAATATTGTATCCTTCTGAGGTCTTTGATGTTGTTGAAGACTAGATAGTTATAATTTCCTTAGTTATGATAAAAGATAAATAAGATATGAAACTTTAGAATCACAAATATAGGATAGATAGAATATTTTCTTTAATTTTACAAAATACAAATAGACTAAATATTGTAACTGCAATTCTTGCTTGATAACTGTTTGTTATATGTAATTTTATTATGTTAAAGTTAAACCCTTCCTTTTTGATTAGAAAGAAAAGGGGGGGGGTTCTGTGGGATTTTCTGTATGCTGTGAATGTGTTGCTCTGATTGGTTGATAAATAAAACACTGATTGCCCAGTAGCCAGGCAGGAAGTAGAGGCAGAACAAGCAAACAGGATTTCTGGGAGGGAGAAACAGAACTGAGGGGGAGATGCCAGCCCGCTGTCCAGGGAGCGGCATGTAATGGCACACAGGTAATGCCGCAGAACGTGGCAACATATAGATTAACAGAAATGGGCTGAGTTTAAGTGTAAGAGCTAGTCAGTGGTAGGCCTGAGCTAATGGCCAAGCAGTTTTAATTAATATAAGCCTCTGTGTGTTTACTTGGGTCTCAGTGGCTGTGGACTGGGCCAAAAACAATATCAGAGGCCAAAAACACTCTATAGTAAAAGAAAAATCCAATTATAAAATGGATAAACAAAATGAATACACAGATCTCAAAGCAATATAAATGACCAGCAAATATATAAAAATTGTCTCACAGTGAGATCTCATCCCAGTTAGAATGGTGATTTTAACATTTTAAAAATGTTAGCAAAGACACAGGTAGCTTACAATGATAATCATCAAATAAATAAGTGATAAATGTTGATGAAGATGTAGAGAAAGAATAACTTTCATATACCATTGGTGAAAATATAAATGAGTATGATTATGAGAACAACTTCCTAAAAACAATAGAAATGGAACTATATTATGATCTGGTAGTTCCACTCCTAGGAATATAACCAGTAGAAATGAAATCAGTACATCAAAGAGACAAGTTTAATGCAGCATTGTTCATAACACTCTAGAGGTGGACTAGCCAGAAGCCTATCCATGGATGATAAGAAAGGACAATGCAGTACAGATAGACACAATGGAATGCTATTCAGTCATAATAGTGACATCTTATCACCTGTATAACCAAGGAGGAGCAAAGGGTCATTATAAGTCAAGCACAGAAAGACAAATATAGCATGTTCTTTCTCACATGTGAAGCTAAAAGATTTTGTCTCAGAAGAATAAGAAAAGAACAGTAATTAGTAGAGGCTGAGAAGGATATAGGGAAGGTGGGGATGCAAAGTATAGGTGCAGGGTAAAACTGGATAGGACAAATTTTCTAATAGTCTACAATACAGTATAATAAGTATGGCTGATAAAAATATATACATTTAATAGAGAGGACTCTAAATGTTCTCTACACAAAATGGCTGTTGAGTTGATAAGTATGCCAATTACCTTGATTTGATCACACATATATATTGTAGGAAAGAAATGAAATATCATGTTCTACTGTTAAAAAAAATTTAAGCATATTTAAACACATTTTAGGAAATATGTAGATTTGTCAAGAATATCAATTTTATTCAGAATACAGAATATTCAAGTACAAAAGAATGAAAACATATAAACGTATAACCATTAGAAAAGATAAAACATTGTTCTGGACTATTAAGGCACTGAATGCAAATATCTCCTGAAATATGAAGTATCAAGTTTTAATATATTTAAGATTCATATACTCTAATACAATTTTCAGCTTTCTTATTCTTTCAACTTTCTTAGTCCCTTGAAAGGCAGCATTTTAAAAAATATTTATGATATCTTAAAGAAAATAGTATGATAACCCAGCTTCAAATGTATGTTTTAACTTTAAAAATTGTTTGTTTTATCAAGCAATACACAACAAGGCACATTGAAGCACACAAAAGGTTACACAGTTTGACATGAAACCTCAGAATATTGCTAATTGAGTCACTGTAGCAAATATTTTAAAGTTTTTTACTACTGATGTTAGCTTTAAGTTTGTAATACATTCCAAAGTATATGCCTCCAGTGTTTTCTGTTTAGTATACAACAAAAACGTATGTTCAGCTAGAATGAAAATACAATCCGATATCCATAATATGAAGAGTTCTGTACTTCTAATGGCAATGACCCTTTGCTGTTTAGAATAACAAGCAGTCAGGTGACAATTGGGCAGCAGGGAAGTAGACCAAGATCTACAGCAAACCAGCAACTTAGAGATTCCCAACGCCTGTAAATGTGTGAGAAATATACACGTTGGCTGGCAGATCAGCCTTATATGTGAAAATATTTTTCTAACTTTAGCCCTTTGCTAGATAACTGAGTCAGTGATAAGGCAAAAAGAGCAAACTCTCAAAGCATACAAATAACTTTTGATCGTGATGACCATCTGTGCTCTGGAACTCCTGTATTACATAAAATTGGAGCTGAAAAGAAAAAAAATCTTTTGAATGGAACAATTAAAAAAACATAAGAAGCAAAAATTGTCAAAAGTATTAATTTCACAAAGCTTAGAGCAAACAGCACATACAGGATATTTAGCTATGGGACTTTGAAAAAGAAAAAAATAGCAAGCCACGTTGTCTTGAGTATGCATCTGGAGCTCTTACAGATCTGTGCTTGGGCCGGGGATGCGATGCAGCTCAGTTGGTAAAGAACACGTAAAGCTCTGGATTAGATTCTTTAGTACAGTATAAATTCAAAAACCAGACATGCTGGCACACACTGTAATCCTAGCACTTGTAGGGAGAGGAATGACGACCACAAGTTCTGCATCTTTCCTACCTACACAGAGTCTGTCTCAAAAAAAAAAAAAAAAGAAAAAAAGAAGCTTTCGATAGAACTCAGCAGTACGAGTGCTTCCTACCATAAGGGAAACTGTAGGCTCAATCCCAAGTATTAGGATACGAGAAAAGAAAGAAAAAGGAATCCATTTGTCTGACTTTGTAAACAACAGCATGACTCTCAAGGAGAGTGGAAGGACACTTTTATTGGGGAGATAGATATGGGAAAACTGGGGGATCTTGTTTTGTTATACTAGATTACAATGAAGGAATATTAAAGTAAAAAGAGCTCTTTTTTATTTAAAACATGGTAAAACTAGTAATAAGTTGTATTTATAATTTATATCTTAAATCCAATACTTCAATCAAAATATATCATTATACATTCTTTCTTTCAACAAATAATTACACAAAACATAAGCACCGAATTCACAGAGGCAGGAATTGTTCTGTGGGAACACATTAGAGCATTGCCCTCCTATGACAGGGACCAGTGGAGCAGAAGACCCACAATGGAACATGCCAACAGAACAAATCATGACAGGTTTCTTGACAGTAAAACAGTGAAGTGGACAAAGGACGTTTAAAGTAGGAGGAATAAAACAAGGGACACAGAGTACTGAAGGAAACGATCAAAAAGGGAAATAAACTTATTTTCAAAAACTGGTAACTTTAACACATATCCTAACCCTTTAAGTTTGAGATTATCTCTAATTGCTACTCACACCAACCCCTTGAACTGTGGCCCTCTCTACCTTCCTCTGCATCTTTATATCCGTCATTGATTTCACCAGCTCTGAGTTCAAAGCACACGAGTTCCAGCTGATAGCCTGATTCCCTTATTAAAATAAAAAATTCTCACAAAAAAAAAATCAATGATTAGTAGAATTAGTCTTTTAAAATGAGCCTAAAATTAAGGTTTTATTAATAAGATATTTAATTCAGTGATTGTCCATCAAAATTTAATTTCTAGGGAAACATAAAACACAAAGTTACTCATGGTATCAGCTGTGTCCTTGAACCACGGCAGGGCTGTGAAATACCAGTCGCCTACCCACCCAGCCTGCCCCACCTGACAGTCACAGCTGTGAGGTGTCTGAGTCTGGCCATTCCTTAATGCTGTAAACACCGAAGATCCTGGACATGCCAGGCACTACTCTGCCTGCTCAAAGGACAGTGAAGAACAAGGACAAGGTCTCTGCTCTGAAGCTGCTGGAGTGTTGGCAGCAGGAGGCAGACAGGGAGCAAGGAAACACAGGAAAGGAAGAGCAAACAGGCGGAAGCCACAGGTGAGGGGCAGGGCCACAGGACAGGGTAGCAGGACTCTTACTTCTTTCGGTCCTTGTCCTTCTTAATGCTGCTACCTGTCGCCAAAAATGACTGGCTCTGGAAGAGGTCGCAGGCAGCTTTCTTCTTACAGAAAGCAATTGATTCTTCCTCCAAATTTCTTCTCTTTTCTTCAAGTTTTATCCTCTCTTGCTGGTGAATTCTTTTAAGATGCTCAAATTTGGCCTGAAGCTACAAAACACAAGGACAGTTCCCACAGTTGGCACTATGTGGCAGCACACAGGCAGGAGTATTCTGTCTTAGCAATCCAGTACCCTCCCACCCTAATGCAACTCATCCAGCCCACTGTCCACGGTGCCAGTAAAAGCCGTCAACTGCCATAGGAACTTTAATTAGAGAGTTCCTTTATGTGAGTGAGCCAAATACATAAAAGCCATAGCCTCAGGAACAAAACTTTTGACTGTTTGCTAACATTTTTATATCCTTGCCTTACATTTTATCCACAAAGCCTATTTAACAAAGATCCTCAAATTTATGCTCAATAAAAATAAGGAACACACAAGTACAGAAGAAAATAACCAAGAACAACAACAAAACTCTTTTGTTACCTCACTGATTCATTTTCCCTCCCCTTACAGATGGGAATCAGGACTACCTTCTTTTCATCAGACACCCATGGGATACTTAAAAGCCAGGGGACAAAGACACCTGGCCTCTGAACAGCATCTTAACTTCTAACAGCACACTGCAGCTAGATCCTCTCTGTAGATGAGAAAGGTAAATGAGACGTTCCCTATGACCAGGCTTTTTTTCTTCCAAGGGACAACTTCAACTTCTATAAAAGCTATAAACTGGATCTCATTGCTGAAAACAGTTTGTTTTGTTTTTTGTTTTTTCGAAACAGGGTTTTTCTGTGTAGCTTTGCGCCTTTCCTGGATCTCGCTCTGTAGACCAGGCTGGCCTCGAACTCACAAAGATCCGCCTGGCTCTGCCTCCCGATTGCTGGGATTAAAGGCGTGCGCCACCACCGCCCAGCTGAAAACAGTTTGTTTTAACAGTTACATACTTGAGACATCGATTCAAAATCCCATGGAGAATGAATGTAAGTACGACCTGGCCCGTTTATAACACAGAGACCATTAGACAGTCTTAAGTCTAAAAACGTCAGAGGGTGGCTCTCAAACACCAAGCATTTCCTCTCTGGTAGCTTTACTTTATTTCTGGGTAAAGAGACAATCGGAGAGGAGAGAGCTGTTTCTGTCTCCTGCCAATCCCTACTCCAGCACATAATGCAGCACAGAACGGCAGCTCATCTGGTCAACTTGACGTGTGTTCTAAGGAAGACAACAGTGCCAGGTCCTGTCTAGCCCACTCCACTCCACTCCTCTTTCCTCCTTCCTTGCTCCTCCAGGAAAAAGTAACCATTTGCTATCTACTCCAAATTCTTGAGGGAAGTTTATCTCCTTAGAATTACAAGGTTAAAGTAGAAAGATTTTTTTGCTCTCTGTGTACTTTCTTTCCTGTTAATACAAGACGGTTCATGACCCCTGGTCACTGGAAGCTCTGCTTTCTTGGCCAGCTATTGTTTGAATGCTAACATCTTAAAGCTCTCCAACTCATGTAAAACCAAGGGAAAATGAGGGAAGAGCCTTTACGAGAACCCAATGCCCACAGAGTCTCCCAGTACTTACAACAGACAAAAACTATACTTTTATGGATAGGTAACCTTAGATCACATTATTCCATGAATGTAATTTGGTAAATGTTTTCATTTTGTTCCTTCTTTAAGTGACATAAAAAGGAACCAATAAGCAGGAGAGAAAAAAAAACATAGAAAGGCTGTAAGTGAAAGGTTTGTGGGAAAAAAAGGGTTATGAAAGATGAAATTTAAAGATGGAATGTGTATATGATTAAAGGTTAGGAAGATTCATGAGGTAAAAATCAACACTGATAGAGGAGCTCTACTTTAATCAAAGGAGTCCTCTTAGGATATTGACCAGCTCTTGGTAACACAAAAACTGACTTAAACAAAATATGATGTTTAATCAACATAATTATACTCTCTCCCACGTTTGTTAAAAATCTGGTTTTGTCTAAGTTTTGTCTGTTACCCAAAAGTTAAAACTAGAATCTATCACCCACTCTGTAAGAGGAATGAAACATCCTCTGGGTTTCCAAACCAATGAGGGGTGAGAAGGCTGTAAGCACAGCCCAGATTTTGCCTCTTGCCAAGCCTCTAAGGTCAGTCAAGACCTAGGTGGTGGAGAGGGGCCCTTCTAAAAGAGCCCTATGACTCTGATAAGTCCCTGTCTTCATGACCAGAGAGAACAAGACGAGCCCAGAGACTGGATCTAACCAGTCACATCCTGCAGAGAGAGAATCAGGAGGGAGGGAACATCCCCTTCTAAGGGAAGCCACACGGTTAGCAAGACCCTGACCATTCTTATGGACAAAAATATCATTCAACATGTAAAGAAAAAATGACCAAAGCCAAGGGGCTCCTCTTAAGTTCCCGAGAGTAACCCCGAGTCTTGACTGACGTTAGCACTATAAGAGGTTAAAATTTGGCTACCTACATGGTCATAAACACACAACAGAAAATATAACCAGAAACAATAAAACAGTTCTATCAGGCCCAGCCAAGATTCCTGGATACGCACAGTTCTGCCGGGACTGCCCCTGCTCAACTCCTTGTTTGGGAGCACAAGAATCTGCCTGCCCTCTTAACCTAAATATCAGCCAGTATCAGTGAGGCACAGACTCATAAATAACTTATTCATGAGGGTACAAAGCGGTGGTTTGAACAAGAAATGTTCCCCCACAGGAGTATTTAAACATTTGGTCCCCAGCTGGTGGTGCTCTTTGGGGACATTAGGGAACCTTTAGGAAGTACAGCATTGCCAGAGGAAGCATGTCACTGAGTGAGGGCTCTGACCACCTCACCCCACTTCCAGTTCATTCTGTTTCTTGTCTGCATTAAGGATGTGATCTCTTAGCTTCCTGCTCCGGCCACCTACTACCTCACCTAGCATGATGAAGGCCACTCTGAAACCATAAGGCCAAATCAATTCCTGCTACAACTGCCTTGGTCATATTATTTTATCACAGCAACAAAAAGTAACTAAAACAACCTATGAATTGTCAAAGTAGACTGTGAACACATGGGCCTGATTATCAAACATACCTAAATACATAGCAAACACACCAGAACAACCAAGAGTCAACATTCTCCCCTGAACTCCATGAAAGAAAGGACAGTAACGCTGACATGGTGGCGACCCTACCGACGTGTCGTTTGACACAGCGGGTATGTCAAGGGAGTGAAGAATCTCTGCCGCTTGACCGTCCTCACTGCTTGATGCAGAGCAAAGGATTTCTAGTCAGTCACTCAACCATCTGCATTCTGTCTTTGGTAAACATCTAGAACAGGTCCTATGACACTATGTCCTGCCTGCCTTGAGCAGCTTCTGGGATCTCTAGTGTCTTATCTAAGCACCTTCAGTGACTACCCCCACCCCACAGAAATGCCTCCTTGAACCCGGGGTATCTTACTGTAGCCCTTCTCGAGCCTACTCATACTCTCACTCCTGTATCTATCACTGTATGCAGTGTAATGTGTGATCTGAGAGTTAATACTAGTAATTGAGATTGTAATAATAAAGGACCTATGAATACCAATAGCCAGCTATCAAGGGAAACTGGGATTGCTTGGCATTGTAGTCAATGAAACTGACTTTTACTTACAAACTTGTTATTCAATAAGTGTTGACACCGTGGAAAAACATCATTGTGTCTATGTTTCTGACAGTTCATTCACAACTGGCTAGAGATATGTCAGTCAGTAAAGTGTCTGCTGTGAATGAATGAAGACCTGAGTGAATGCTCAGAACCCCGGCCTAAAGGCTGGGTGTGGTCATCCGTGCTAAGTCATCTCAGCAATGGGGAGTACAGACAGGCAGGTCCCTGGGGTTCTGATCCTACTTCAGACAAGCAAGCAAACAAACAAAATCCAAGGTGGACAGCACCCAAAGTTGACTTCTGACCTGCACACGTGTATGTGTACACACTTGCGCAAGGATACTGATGTACATAAGAAAACAGAGATACTAACTCAAAACTGAAATCATTGCTTAAGGAATGAGAAGGGAGGGGAAAAAAATCTTTCCAGGGAATTTACTAGTATTTTCTTATGACAGGGTGAGTCCCAAGGTTCTCTAGTCCAATCATAAGATCTGAATGCAAATGTAAAGAAAGTCATTTCACAGCTTTCACTTTATGGTAAATAACAACCCCAACTCCTGGAAACAACAACAGCTGCCATGAGTGACTGTCCTCTGAGCCAAACGGCCATCATCTTGGGGAGTTCAACTACAGTGCCTTGCAAAGATAAACCCAGCTGAGCTGGTTGATGATTTACATCCCTGCACAGAGGCTCTGAGTAGGCCACCAGATTCTCCCCTAAGTATCCAGCTGCAACTCTGCCCATGGCCTGGGGGAGGGCCTAGGAGGTAAGGAAAGACGAGAGCCAGGGCTCCAACTATGCTGCTACCAGGGAAGCCTTCATCCTGCTGGGTAAGGCTTTCCAGGTGCCTCTACCAGGTTGGGGTAGAAGTGCCCGCCTCTCTAAGTAACCCCTCATCTAGGCTCTGTAAGGAAGCCCATAAATCCACTGGTTCCCCAGAGTGAACTTTGGCAAAATTCTGCCTCAATTTATTGTCAGTACCTTGAGAAGAGGAATAGACATTGCTTTGTCTGCCCTAGGAAAAGTATTTTAATAAGCCACAGCTGACATGTTTCTGGTTATAGTATTGGAATACTTCTTAGTAACCTAGTAGTTACAAGTCTTTGATAAACTGTTTCTAATGGAAGAATGTTTGCTCCAAAGACTAGAAGTTTAATTGGATTTCAGGTTGTAATTTCTTTAAAGTCTATATTTAAAGACTATATGTCATAGTTTTCAAAGGATGACTACAGTCTAATTAGTCCTCCAATTTTATAGACCATATAAAGAAATAAATACAAATCACACTGAACCACATTCACCTCTCGTTCAGCTTCTTTCAAAATGGCTTCTTTCTCCTTCACTCGCTGCACGAACATCTGCTTCATCTCTTCTTCCTTCCTCTGACGTTCACCATAGAATTCGAGTCTCTTGGCTTCATAAGTCTCTTGAAGACTAAAAAGTTATTGTGTTATTCTTATGTTAAGAAGATGATACAGCTGTTTTGCAAGACTTTATATGCCTCAAATTGACCTGGTTTTCTCATATACCATCATTTCTGATGACCCCCAAACATGCCGTTGCCTACAACTCAGTTGAAAAACTTTCAGTGCCGCAGCTAGTAAAGCGTACTAAGATTGACTAAAAAGAAGAAAGTGTCCTCACAACTACTCACATTTTATCCCAAACATGTTCCTTTTTCAATCTGTCTTAATTGGCATCGACCTACTAGCTGAAGTAATGAAGTCACATGACTTACTCACTTTGCTTATCTCTGTGCACCCAGGCAGGTCAGCTTATCTATGATGCAGTCTTTCTTCCCTTTCTGCAGCTAGTGTATTCGAACCAGTGTGACCCCTGACATTTCCATCCAACTATTTTCCCAATGATCTCTAGACTTCTAGCTCCTCTTCTCTCTGTGTTCTTCTCATCAGCCCTGGAGTTTCCACCCAAACCACAATGCCCCTTAGCCTTTCTCCCTGAGATATATTTGCACCATCTGTAGAATAAGATCACACCTCTTTTAAACAACAGGCAAACAAACAAACAAACAAAAACCCCTGCAATCCTCAATGAACAAACTGAGTCCCCTCAGGTTCTGGCCAAACCAAGTAACTCACTGTCCTTAAAAGATACCTACATGCTGAGTCTTCACCTGTTTCTGACATCACTGCCCTCTTCCCAAGCCCATTCTGCTCTGCCATTGCCTCTCTCTGGAGGCCAAGTGCAAATGCCACTTCCTCTATGAAGGCTTTCCCTTCTCAGTGTACTGGTCCTTCCAAAGAACCTCCAGAGCATTTACATCCCGTCTCCCCTCATTTTTAATAGATCAAATACTGAAAACAGGTACAGGATCTTTGGTCATCTTCGTTACCTGTCTATCCAGCAAAGCTATCTAGACACTAGTTTCTACTTAACTGTTTCTTTAGAGACAGATACTTCTCATAAGTAGAGACGATTCTAACCGAGCAGAGACTGTCCTGGAATTCTAGGGATAGCTCTCTTTGCTTACTTCTATAATTCCAGAGATACAACAATAAACCTTCCAATATGTCAAAAATGCCAAGCCTTCCCATTTGAGCTTATTGTGTGAATACCCCGAGGTTTAGCAGAGAATACAAATTCACTTTCCTGGTATGTCAGTCAGAAATTTCTACTGCACTTAAGACATTAAATATATCTGAACTTTAAAATTCATAATATTGGGATTCAGAGTTTTTATTAATATTCAGTAAGTTGAAGGAACAAGAGTAAGAAATGTTGCATGATAGCTATCATGGCTGAGAGTTAGGATATGCACAGCAGGTCTTCTAAGAAGATCATATCCTAAACATCTGTAAGAACATTTTCACTAAGAACAAAACATACCACTGTGCAAAATACCCTAGGTACTACATGACTACCTCTAATACCAAGGAGGCAGCTTACACAGATTTAGGCTTTTTGGATTTGTTTGGTCTCACTTTAAAGAAGCTCCTAAAAATATATTATCTATTTTGACAAATTTCAGAAACTTCACTCCATTTTACAGGTAGAACTGGTAAGTCTTTTATAACATATAAGTAATAATGTCTTGACTACTTATTAAATGACATTTGAAATAATGCTTTATTACTTTATCTATACACACACCCGGGAAGAAAATAAATGGAACTGGTGAAAAGAAAAGGCCTAAACTTTAATGACTATATACCACCAGCAACAGATAGTCCAAACAGAGCAGATTCTTCATGTCCATAGCAAGCCTGGAGACCCAGCACTGGCATTCTAATTTCCAGTGAGGAAACAGTTCAGCAAACCTAACTGACAGCTGCCAAGCTGGAAGCTGCGATGTGAACCAGCTCAGGCCTCCTGAGAGCCCACACCAGTCACACCAGAGCTGATGACCTCACACTAGTCACACCAGAGCTGATGGCCTCACACCAGTCACACCAGAGCTGATGGCCTCACACCAACCACACCAGAGCTGATGGCCTCACACCAATCACACCAGAGCTGATGGCCTCACACCAGTCACACCAGAGCTGATGACCTCACACCAGTCACACCAGAGCTGATGGCCTCACACCAATCACACCAGAGCTGATGGCCTCACACCAGTCACACCAGAGCTGATGGCCTCACACCAGTCACACCAGAGCTGATAGCCTCACACCAACCACACCAGAGCTGATGGCCTCACACCAATCACACCAGAGCTGATGACCTCACACCAGAGCTGATGACCTCACACCAATCACACCAGAGCTGATGGCCTCACACCAATCACACCAGAGCCGATGGCCTCAGCTGAGAGCTCAGTTGACAGAGATGTGCTGCTCCTGCATGCTTCCCATCACACCATACTGACTTCCCAGGATACAGATTATGGGGCCAATTCTAATTTTACAGATCTATAGTATCATTATAAGGTGCCACAGAAACTCTTAGCAGATCTGAAGGACATGGTTAGTGCTGTGAAATACACAAACCATTGTTAAATAAACTTGAAAAGTTCCTGCTATACTAGTCCCCTCTCTAGGATCAAATTAGCTGGTTGTCATTGAGTATAAAATGCCATTATTTTACGCTATCATAGATCTGACTAACTTGAAGCAAATAGGGAAAAATTCTTACATCATCAAGTCTACAAGCCTTTTCACAGAGATGTTTCTTGTACAGTTCAAATAAACATGATGAGCTTCTAAGTCTATTAAATGCACAAAGTTACTCATTTCTTCAGAGTTCCAAAAATAAAATTTCAGTATAGCTAAAATGGTTAAGAAACTCTATAGCACTATATAAATCTTCCTTTCAAAACTATGGGTCCTAGGTAGATGGGGCACATGTCTGTATTCCAAGTGCCTGGGAGATAGAAGGAAGATAATATGCATTTAAGACCAGCCTGGGCAGTACAGCAAGCTCCAGTCTGTACTGCATGGTGAGACCCTATCTCAACAAACTGGGTACAGTATTTGCCTGAATTTGAGTCATCACAAAACAAGAACTACAGGTCCTAACACATTTCAGTGACAGTGATTTTGTATGAAGAGTTCACAGAAATTAATTGTGAAAACAGACCAGATGTGACCTTATGTAAAATTATTAAACTTGGGTATTTAAATTTTCATGAAAGTATATTTTATAACTTAAATAATATAAAAATGTTAAGGCCAGATGTGATAGGGACATCTTAAATCCCAGTACTCAGTGGACAGAGGCAGGCAGGTCTTTGTGAATTCAAGGCTAGCAATGAGTTCCAGGCCAGCTAGGCTACATAGTGAATTCAAGTCTCAAAAAAAAATTTTTTAAGTGCTTATGTATATAAACAGATACATTTATTTTATTAAAACTCTAAGTGCATTCTCTATGCTTAGACCTCATGACAAGAATAATAGATTGGGATATCAACTATGATTTAGTATAACCATTAAAAATAAGAAGAAGATGGAAAAACAAACTGAAGAAATAAAGGGCATCCTAACAGGCCCACGTAACATTTCTTTTCATTGTTAGGTTGATATGATACAGATTTTACATGCCAAGCAAATTAAGAAGAATTGAATGGGAAAGAGTCCTCAGAAAACAGAAAGAAACTTCATGAAACTATGAACAATGAAGGCTTTCTATGTATTAGCTACAATGAACTTCTTCTACAAACCTCATCAAATCTCACCAAATGACAAGGTATTACCAGTAGTAGTTTGCCTCAGCCTGGCCTACAAAATACAGAATCTGGTTTAGAGAAATTCCTCCCTCGTTAAGTGAGCAGCCTAGGAAGGACAGAGGCTGTCCTCACACTGGGGTCCGCTTACCCTCTCTTGTCCTCTGCCAGGAACCTCCAGGGCTGCCCTCTCCTCCTTCTGGGCTTTGTTCTGGTTTAACCATTTATTACAGCTCAAAATGCATTACTGCCCCAAGGGCATCTCTCCTAATTTTCCAGCTTAACCGAAGTCACCCACCTCATACTCTGTCTACCTTTCCTTTAGTGCACATATCACAATTAAAATTCATTGTCCAACTGAGAATTTAATTTTGTCATCCCTTGTCTGCAAGCTTATTAACTCCAAGACAGCTGGAATTCTACAAGACACCAGCACTGAGCCCAGAGCCTTACCAATAGTAGACACTTGGGCAGAAGGTGTAGCCCGGTGGGTAGTGTGCACAGTTAGCATATATAAGAAGTGTCTGTTTATTCAAACCGCTTACTGTTTTATCAAGTATTGCTCAACATTTACTACCGAGTTATTATCTCAGCTTTACCTTCCTCTTAAGTTCCAGACTCATCCTGAATGCTTAATGAGCTGCTTAAATTTAACATTTTCATAATTTCTTGATCATGACCCCACCACTAAATTTTCTTCCTTTCCCATCTTGCTTATGTCAATGACCACCATTTGCCCTGTTTTTAAGGTGGCTGAAATAATTTTTAATTCATCTTTTTTTGGCATCCCATATTCAAACCAATCTTTCAATAACTCCTTAAAATTGTATATACTAATAAATATGTTAGCAGTCTTGTCCAAGCCTCTATCTTCCCATGTCTGGCCTCTTAGCTTAGTCTCTCCATGTTCACTTCTGGCTGCCTTATCCCATTATCTCTTGTTCACACAAGGCCAAATACCTTCTTCACACCCCTGCCCCTGGGTACGACAAGGGCTAGGTTATGTCTGTCTGACCCATGTGCATACATACCCAGTAGATAGCATGCTGAGCAGACGGATGGCAGATAAACAATAATTATTGGTTGAAGGAACAGTTTAAAATGTAGATTCCTAGGCTTCATCCCTGGAAATTCTGACCCTGCATTTCTTAGTCATCTACAGGTGACTGATGCTGAGTCCACCAGGCAACCCGGATCTCTCTTCTTGGGATACTTCATAGCTGTCCTGTTTGCTGTCACTTGGGATCTCTGCCTTCTCAGTACACACAGACCTCTGAATTGTCCCTGAGACTTGGAAGAAATGAGAAGCAAAACCTCCTCTGGGAAACACTAGGGAAGCCAACTTGAAATGGTTAATCTTCAAGAAAGATATAATATGATCAGAAAAATCGTCAGCTTATCAGAACTATTGGCATACAGCATTAATTTGGTGGAAGGGGTTAAACACATACAATTCTTAATTTTTTATGTCAGAGAAACTAAACCACGAATGAAATTTAAATTTAACTTCATCTATGATTAAGTCTTCCACAAGGTCAACTGAAATCTAAACAATGACTGGATATCCTCCTGCTCTTTCCTAGTGTGTTTATTTGGAGCCAGGTGTTAACAGCTAAGGGAATTAATGAATGCCAACAGTGGAATGGAAAAAGAAACCTCACTCTCAAAGAAATTCAAAATAGTGTTTATCCTAAGGACGCTTCTTTACCCATGCAGAACTGTTCTAGAGTGTTTTTTTTTTTTTGTTTGTTTGTTTGTTTTTCGAGACAGGGTTTCTCTGTGTAGCTTTGCGCCTTTCCTGGAACTCGCTTTGGAGACCAGGCTGGCCTCGAACTCACAGAGATCCTCCTGCCTCTGCCTCCCGAGTGCTGGGATTAAAGGCGTGCGCCACCACCGCCCGGCTGTTCTAGAGTGTTTTATCCACTCAAACTTGGTTAAGTACATAAGGAATTAGGATTCTATACATGTGTATATTCATTTAAAATTCAGGGATAGCATATAACCCCATATAAAGAAATTCTAAATACAACAGAAAAGTTATCAAAGAAACATTAAATGGTCTAGTCATTGAACAAGGTCTTTACATCTAAAATTCTTGTAACTATAAGACACATTTTGAACTCAGACTCCCTCCAAGGAAAAGATATTAGATTTTTGGCTAAGCTTCAGTTACTCCAAATGTTCCTTCATAAAAAGAGCACGTGATGAAGACTTGACTAATTCTCTATGACTTGTGCAATAATCATTATGCTTGTATCTGTTTCTAGGCACACACACACACACACACACACACACACACACACACACACACACAAACCCAACAGCGAGCAGACAGGAAGTGGGGAGAGTCTGTCAGTTATTTATATACTAAAATCACACCTTCTATCTGCTTACCTCCTTTCCCCTGTTCAGGGCCTAACACATGCTAGCACTCATAACACTGCACACAAGTCCCCACCCCACCTTTTCTTCCTTTTCATTTGAGACAAGATATTACTATACTGCCCAAGGTGGCCCTGAACTGCTTCTACAGTCCCGGCAGACCTTGCACTCGCAAGCTCCCCAAGTCGCTGTATAAAAGGACTGGTTTTTCTTAGCTCCTTTAGAGTCAGGCATAATCCTCAGAATTGAGGAGAAACAGCTTACTGGCGAAGTCAAATGAGTCAGTTTCACAGATTTCAAACTACATCCATCACTCTGGATACTTGAGAGAGGGTGGTCTCTTCTAAGTGCCTCTGTTCCTGCCTTCCTGCCCAGCCTCCTCACCTGAGGGGCTTTTTCTCCGGGCCCACGTCTGCAAAGCCCATTCCCTCCAGTTTGCAGCGCCTGTAAAGCTCATAGTGCCGCGTATGGGTCTGCTCCCGCAGGTCCTCCATGTTTGTGCAGATAAGCATTTCCCGCAGCTTTACAAAGTCACAGTGATTTTCATTTTCCACTAGCCGGAGAAAAACAAGAGAAAATGCTAGCTTTTCATTCCTGGCACACAGCTAGCGCTTGTCAAATGAGCAAGTAAATGAACACAAATGAAATGACAAACAGCAAATGGTCAACTCTGATTAATGGCTACTATCATTGCATACAGGTAACCAAGGAAGAAACTCTGAATTACAGGTAATATTATTAACAGACTGAGAGATCTGCTTCAAATACAGTAGCAAATGGATAAAAGGAAATAGCAAAGAAATATTTCCATTGCTCTATGTTCCAGGTTCACTAATATTTCGTTAGTTTACCAACTCTACACTCAAGACATCTTACATAGTACTTTAAAAAGAATAAGTAACATTATTTCACTCTGAAGTAGTAAATTCTGTTAAGATCTATAATGATCAAATTCTTTTTCTACAATATTAATGAATTTATATTAAATATTATTCATAATTAATAAATACATTGGTATGGTTATTCTATTTTTACAATTACCAAAAGACTATAAATAGCTATATTACAGTGACCAAGACTTTTAAATAAAAATTTCGAAATTTATTTATTTAGTTGAGACAGCCTTCATCGTGTTGCACAAATTGGCACCAATCTTGAAATCTTCTGGCTTTAACTAGAGGCATACCATACCTGGTTTATTTTACATTTGAATTAATTAAAAGGTTTTCCCAGTTTTTTACATTTATTTAAAATTATTATCATCTGGGCATGGTGGTATACGCTTAGAATCCCAGTACTCCAGAGCTAGAGACAAGAGTACCAAACTTTCCAGCCAGCTGCACTACACAGCAAGACCACTTCATAAAATTAAAATCAACACCCCCAAAATGTAAGAAATGCTCTGAAGCCAGTGATAGTACAAGTGATAGTACAAGTTAATTTCCATTTAACGCCATCAGAATTAAGGCCAAATGGGGTGGTACAGGTCTATAATGTCCCTCAAACACGAGTTCCAGGCCAGCCTGGGCTACAAAGCAAAGCAGAATCTCAAAACTTCAAAACAAAAAGCTTACTATAATGCCAGATAAGTGGATTTACCTTTTTAAGTTGGCTTACTAGTTCTTTTTGAAAATAGTTTAACAATACTTTGATCAGAAAACATACAAATATTCTCAAGATGGTATACTGTGCCCTGTCCTACACAGGGCATTTCATACCATGTTGGGGTTTGTGTTTGTTTGGTTGGTTGGTTTTGGGGTTTTTGTTTTTGTTTTTTGACACATGGTTTCTCTGTGTAGCCTTGGAACTCTGTGTAGTCCTGGGACTTGCTCTGTAGACCAGGTTGGCCCTGAACTCACAGAGATCTGCCTGCCTCTGCCTCCCGAGTGCTGGAAGTAAAGGTGTGCACCACCACTGCCCAGCTGCATATCATGTTTAGCCACTACTTTAGATTTAAATTCTAATCAAGGACCAGGGATGGAGTTGCACAAAGCAGGCCCTAGCATGCTCAAACACACTGGCTGGATCCCCAGCATCAAAGAAAAAGCCACATTCGGATCTAAGTACATGTCCATGTATCTGACACTGTGAAGGTAACCAGCAGAGGAGACAAGGTACGACAAAGGAGACTAGGAAGACTCTGTCCACAGACTTTGAACCAAGCAGTGTACAGACAATTCCTCTGATTATTAATTATAATCCAAATAAGCATCACCTCAAACAAATTGTCAAATTCAATTCTGAGGTTAGCAGGCAACACATACATTTTCTGTCATCATTTATCTTATTTACCTTGCACAATACCCCACGGATACTGGCGAGCTTTGACCATCTTATTTCCAACCTGTATCTCATCCATACTTCCTACAACTGCAAACGGCAAGTGTCCCTGGAAAGGAACCAAACATCAATCTCATCATCTTCTACTACAGTATCAGTGACTGAAATAACAGAGAATAATTAAACAGAAATTCTACTCATCTTGGGAGACGTACTAATTATCCTACAAGTTAATTTTGGACACTACAAAGAAAAACTAATGTACATTTCCACATACAAGGCACATTGTTATTTAGAATTTTAAAAAGAAAGAAAAGGAGAAGCAGGAGAATTTTGATACATGTGACACTGTCACCAACATAAAATGATGCTAGTGTAATAATGCTACAGAGAGAAGAGGAACAAGAGATGACTGAGAACACAGAGGTGCACTCCAAGCTGGGCTAGGACCACAGGGGTTAGATCTAACAGGAGGCAAGTCTACATAGGGACTCCCAGGAACATGCAGCAGCTCAGCGGGGGTTAGGAGCGCTGAATCTGTGGCCTGAAATACGGGGAGAAGATCACTGTAAAAAGAAATAACGTTTCATATTTAGTAACTAAATAATGATTTCTACACTGTCGGATAAATTACCAATGGACATTGACTAAATTAGATATAAAGGCAATTTAATACACGGGAATCCAGATCACCTCATCTATATAATCAGGATTTTAGAGATTTAGTTTCCTATGATCAGGATTGCAGTGTTAATCTTCGCTGTCAGTGGGACTAGATTCAGAACCACCTGTATGGGTCTCAGGTTTAACTGCAGGGAGACCCATCCTGGTCATGGGCAGCACCATCATGGGCTGGGGATCCATACATAATAGAAAGGGGACCAGCCTGGGCAGCAGCAGCTGCTTGTGTTTGCTTACAGCAGATGCGCTGTGAGCAGCTCTGTCTGCCTCTGCTGCGAGGACTCCGATAATGTGATGGACTGAGATCTCAAACTACAAGCCAAAGTAAACTGGAGTCAGTTGTCTGAACTTTGTCATAGAAAAGCATCCAATACAGTGGTGCATGCCAAATCAGAAAAGGGAAAGGAAAGCAAAAGAACCAACAGTCAGAGTGGATTGTTAGGCAAGTAGCTGGGGGTGCATCACTTAACCCTCAGGTCAGCCCTCGCGTAGACTACTAACCAAATCTTACAGACAAGTTAACAGTCTCCAGATGTTACTGTCATAAAAAGCCTGAGCCTCAAACTCACGATCCTTTAAAATACAACAAAGCATTTAAGAAGTGTGAAACTTCAAGAAAAAGAAAGAACTTAGTCATCTTAGGAACATTAAATTAAGCTTTTCATTTGTACAGGTGACACTCTAAGGGAAGGTGAGGGTCAACATCAGCTTCAAGAGTTCTTCTTAAAAACTAAAAATTCTAAAGCATCCCAAGGGAGGCTGCACAGTCAGTCCTTCATGTTTTCAAAACAGGACAGGAAGGAACCAGCCTGAGGTAATTAACTACGGTTCAACTAAAGGTAAACCCGAGTCCTACAAGGATTTACTTTATTCAGGTGGAAACGAAAAAAAGGAAAGTGTACATAAAGACACTCAGTGCCTGTTCTCAACAGCAGCAAACATTTCTTCTACTGGATGTTCTGACATTGCACCTTATTTGAAGTCTTTTGGGGGAACACAAGTGAAAACATATCCCACGAGTCTCCCTTTATTTATGGGTCATACATTCCAAGAACCCAATAGATGCCTGAAAGTATGACCTGTGCACAGCCCCATAAATAGTATGCTTTCTTCTATTCAGCATGCCTATGGACGTTTATAAATTAGGTACCATAGAGATTAATAACTTATGACCAAATCAGACAATAAACACTTTAAAAAACAACAATACATGACTGTGTCTCTTTCAAAACACTATTGTACTAGAATCACCATTGTTTTGATGATGTCAGTTGGTACAATGACTGTGATAAGATTTCATCATGCTATTCAGATTGGCTTACGACTGAAAACTAGTCATTTATTTCTGCAATTTTCCATTTTCTATGTTCACAGTAGTAACTAAAACCTCAGGAAGCAAAGCCTCCGATAAGTGGGGCTGCTGTGGCAACAATGTCCCTCCGAAGTCAGCTTTATTTTCACACACAGAACAGACTGATAGGCAGTGGGGAGCTCACATTCATTGCACCATTGATCTTGGCAGTAGTGTCATCATCTGTTGGAAACTGATAGATCTGAACACCATTGATGACCAATTCACTCATGAGCTTCATCTTAAACTTCTGCAATTCGCTCTTAGAAATTGTATCTGCCTTGGCAATTAATGGTATAATGTTCACCTATTAAGAAAGAAAATCCACAATCTCATCACGGAAGATTGGCTTTTGAATCATGCTGTCACAGTTTTTCCATACAAAACAATTCAGTCTCTGACAATAACTTTCTCTGACCAGGAGTTGCTACCTGTTTTTTTATAAATCATGTAAGCTGAAACACCACCACATTTATTCATTTATTCTGCTTTCCTGTTACAGGAGCTCAAAGGAGTTGCCATAAAGAGCATAGGAGGCTGACATAGTTTACTACCTGCCCTTTAACAGAAAAAGTGTAGATCTCCCTAAGCAAAACAATGACTAGTTTTCACTCTCATATATGCACAGATGTCATGTTCTTATACACCCATTCCTATAGATGCTAGGTTATGAAAATTTTTTTAAAAGGCTTTGGTAAAATTAAATTTGCATTTGCATTTAGAATCTCCTTATCTTCTCTCCCCCTCAAAGTATTTTTCAATCCACACAACGTAAGTAGAACATAACAAACTATGAGCAAAAATCACCTGCTTAGTTCACTAACAACTTTTATTTCTTTATAAACTGGGTATTAAAGTAATTAGGTAACTGATCCCCAGGAATACTAACAGGTGGCATTTCTCTTTCTGGCTCTTCTTTCATCCTTTACTCACCTCAGACGGGGCCTAGTCATCAGCGATGCCTACCTACCTACAGTACTGGGAGGAAAGCGCCAGAACCAGCTAAGTGCTGTGATGCAAAGGACTGGCCTCCTCAGCACTGCTTCAGGCCTCCTCTGCTAGAGAGGAAGAAAGGTGGGGTTATGAAGACTAACTCATAAGCTCAGTCCTCCATGAGACTCATGGCCACACAAAAGGCTGATGTCACCATAACTGGGTTTCACCATCATGCTTTTCTAGTAGAACCCCGAACCCGAACCCTTAGGTTAATGAACTAGATACATGTGAAAAAGGAGAGATCACAATGTAATTTTCCAAATAGTGAAAGTAAAAATACAGCTGCAATCCCTATTGAGTTTTCAAATGTTTTTCTCTTTTCTAATTCTGCACTGGCTCAGTATATGCCTCTCTATTTACTAGCCTTCCATCCGCTTAGAAGGAGATGACGTTTTGCCAACTATCTATGAAGTGGATGGCAGAAAACTCTGCAACAATATGAGGAAACAGGATTCATGTTGAATCTGTCAAAGTACATAAAAGTTTTAGTGCCAAGTCCTTGGTTTCAAGAATCTATACTTAGATATTCAGTAATTTTTGCCACAGTTTATAAATTATAACTGCTTCCATAACTGCATAAATATGTACAATACCAATGTGCACACAGGGAAGGAAATAACGGATGCTGCCAAAGATGGTCATTTGTCACCATCTGAATAAGACAACAGTAACTTTCCATGTCAAGCAGCCACGTGTTTGGCTCTCAACTCTAAGAGGAGGCCTGGGGAACCTTAAGAAGCCAGCAATCTCCATCTCTCCCTAGTACTCAATGGAAATTAAGTTTCCAAAGCCTGCCCAAGGCCTAGTGGGTAACAGCTACCCCTACTAGAACAACAATGACTATATATACACATATACATACATATATACATACACACTACTGTATATCCATCAAATTACTTCCAAAATTAAGTAGTTGGGGCTTGTCTTAAGTTTTTTTTTTTTTTTTAACTTTCAAGAAAGATGACAAAATTCATTCTCTCATTTGCTACAGAAAGCTAAAGGCAGGGTTGTGCCGGAGACCCAGTTTGAGGATTTGCTCCCATCACCTGAATAAAACAGAAGAGGGTGGACTCAGTCTTCCCATGAGTGACTAATGCCGACAAACTTCTACTGTCACCAGAAAGCATTTCACTTCACAGTGGTTGGCAGTGTGTAATATGTGTAACTCTTGGGAGGTAAGGGGTTGGATTAGAGTTCTCATGGTCTCTTTTGAAAATCCACTAAGAGCTTATTAATACAAACTGCTCCTGCAGAGATAAGGTAGCTACTTGGCCAGTATAAGAATATTTGAAATAAGATTTTTGACTATCAATAAAAAAAATAATAGAATGAGTAACATAGTTGTTTCCTATGCACAAAAGTAACTGTTTTGCAATACATCTCACATATCTTCATAGGAGTCTTAATGTGAGCTCACTATCAGTGAAAACACGAAAGCCTGGTAGTTGGCTCAGTGCTACAAGCTAGGAAGTGGCCAGGCTGAAGGTGAGTGAGACAATGACCCAATTCCTCTCTATTATTTATTTAATTTTATAAATGTATTGAAGTGCTAAGAATTGGACCTAGGGCCTTGCACATGCTAGGAAAGTACCTATCTGTGAAATGTGACATTGTTATTTTTTCCTTTCTTAGATAAAATACTGATATTATTATTATTTTTTTTTTTTTTGAGACAAGATCTCATTCTATTGTCCAGGCTGGCTTCAAACTCCTGGTCTAAAGCAATTCTCCTGCATCAGCCTCCCCAACCAACTGGGATTACAAGTATATCACAGCACCCTAGCTTCTACTGCCTATTTTACAGGAGAATGTATATTGAAAAGCCCAGCAGGCCGTGGCTAACAACCTTCTTATACAAAATACTAGAAAAACAAAAAGAGAGAGGATGCTTAATTTCACAAGGAAGGTTACACTTTGAAATAAAAAAAAAGAATGTATTTAAAAATCATCAAACCTGGAGATTAGGTAATATGTATTTATAGACTATAATAAAACAATTCTCTGTCCATGACATACAATTGTATTCTGGCTACTTAGCCTTTAGTTACATGGATTAATTCATTTTCACATCTACACTTCAAGGCAGGGCTTCCCCTGCTTTGTACAGTAGGGAAAGAGGAAACTGAGGCACAGAGCACTAAGGCACTTGCCACAGATGAAACTTCTAATAAGGGATAAAACCAAGATTGAAAATCACTCCCCACTGATAAATTCTATAATCTTTATAACACTGTATCATACATGTCTATCATACTCTTTTCTATAAGGCAAAATTCCACTTTTGATTTTAATCCTTTAAAAAGCACAGATTTGTATATAAACAGATTTCTTTGGGACGAGGGCAGTAACTAGTCTTTTTCAACTTTTAGATAAATATAAAAATCTTCCATGACTTAATTTATGGAACTGTTTTTATAACCTCCTAAATTTATAAATAGCTACTTGCTTCAAAAATTCAGGAACAAATTTTCTTGGTAAGGTCTAAACGAAAACATATTTCACCAAGATGAAATATTATGCTTTATAATCTTTGTCAAAGAAGTTACTCCTCTCACTTATGTCTGAAATAAAATTATGTCAAATAAGTTCTATATGAAAATTTACAGAACAATTATAACAAGTATATATACTAAGAAGAGAACTTTTAGTATTTGTTTAGTATTTGTATCTCATTTTCCAGACTAAATTTCCCTGGAAAAATGTTTTAAAGACAGAGTAAAAGCTACAAAGTATGTGCACATTATCATAAAAAGACTTTACTATTTCAAGTGTACTGAAATTCGAGAAGTTGGTTGCTTCCCTAATCCACCTTGCTGTCCAGGCTCTTCATGGTCAAGAGGTCAAGTGTCCGTAGAGAATGGCCTGTTGGAGCAATGAAGTAGAGGCACACGTGGATGCGGGAGTCGTGGTAGTTGAAAAGAGCACGCTTGATCTTCAACTCTTCTTGGAGATAGGCTTCAAACTGATCATCTATGTAATCAACTATTGGTTGATAGCTGAAAAAAATAAGTATTTCAAAAAAATTATTATTTCAATATTTATTACAATATATCCATGCTATCTTAGTAAGGAACTTGTACAATTCTCAAGTCTGAGGTCTGTATCTTCCAGTAATATCAGTTAGTATCTACACCAACCAAACAGGTAACTACAGTACTAACACATAATATGTATAATCTACACACATGAAGGTAATTCTGCCAAAACATTAGGATAATCTAGAGCTCAGTAGTTCTCAACCTTCCTAATGCTGTGGCCCTTTAATATAGTTCCTTCATGCTGTGATAACCCTCAACTATAAATTTATTTCATTGCTACTTCATAACTGTAATTTTGCTACTGTTATAAACTGTAATATAAATATCTGATATTAATGATATCTGATATGACTCCAAAGGGGACACAACCCACAGGTTGAGAACTACTGATCTAGTTAGAAATCATTAAGTTGACAAAGATTCATTTCTACATCCATTCACACACTAGGTTCAGTTCTTTAAGACTTCTACAATTGCCCCCAAGCAGTTAGGAGCTTAACATACAATTAAAGTGATACATGGCATATTGTTTAATTGGTTAAAAAAGGAAAAGTTATCAACTAAAATATATAGGTCAAGGTGACTGACTTCCTGTTCTCATTACATCTATAGACATGAAAAGTTTAACCCACAAAAGAAGAAAAGCCAGTATCAGCTGAAAATATCTAACTGGTAATACTGGCATGGTATTATTTTCAGTTAATTATAAACAAGGCAATTACATGTTGTGCTCCATTTCTTACCCAGATAACCCCCATATTCCCTCTAGCTGTCTCAGTCTATTATTCATCCTTTGAAATACAAATCAAATCAGTATACGCGAAAACAGTGTAGCTAATCTTGGATCATGATGAGTTTGTCAATTTTCCACTTCATTTTGATATGCTAAATGAATGCTTATGCAACTTATCTCTATGTGTTCATGTATGCAGGTGTACATGTGGGAACCAGAGGACAACCTCAGGACACAGCTGCTTTGTTTATTGAAACAAGTCATCTCATTAGCTTGGGGCCTGCAGATTCTGCGAGGCTGGCTGGCGGGCTAGCCCCAAGGATCCTCAGTCTCCAACTCTCCAGCACTGAGATTAAAATCAAGTGCCACTGTGCCCACTTTTTTATTTTTCATATGGGTTCTGGAGAGCAGGTCATCATACTTAAGCACTTTACTGACTGGACTATCTCTCTAGCCCTTCTACCTTTCTGCTGTTAACTAACTTCATTAAATAATCCAGGACCATAAATAAAACAATAGCAAGTCAAACATTATGAAGATTTACAAATTAAAAACATCACAGAAACACTATCTGTCATGAAGATATTTTAATAGTTCAAAACAGTTTCTTTCCTAATCCACCTTGATGCCTGGGCTCTGGACACTCCATGGACATCTCTGTAACCCTACAGAAGAGCGGTGAAAGTAAATGTAGACACGCAGATAAAACGGAATTCTTTTACAGTTGTCTGATAATCCTTGGAGACCAGTATTTCTTCTAAAACACAGAATAGTGTATTCTCCCACTATAGAGAGCAAACAGTTTGTGGAGAAAGCCAGCATCTTCATAATTCTGTTTTCTTTTTTTTTTTTTTTTTTGGTTTTTCGAGACAGGGTTTCTCTGCGTAGCTTTGCGCCTTTCCTGGAGCTCACTTGGTAGCCCAGGCTGGCCTCGAACTCACAGAGATCCGCCTGCCTCTGCCTCCCGAGTGCTGGGATTAAAGGCGTGCGCCACCACCACCCGGCCATAATTCTGTTTTCTATAAGAATTAGCATAATGCTTTGAACATTATAAGAACTGGGTTCATTATCAGAATGATTACTACCAATACCAAAAAAAGTCCCTTAGAATACTGGTCTAAACATGACTCGGTAATATTCCCTTCCAAAAAAATGAAGAGTAAAACCTTTAAATACTAACATAAAAATTTCAAAGAAGCATTCATTAATGACTTAAAATAGGTTAGTAAGGACTTACTACACAACTTAAACATGAATGTTCATGTAGATGATTGTCTTAAAATTTTTCAAAAATAAAACCATAGATAACTGTTAGTTAAACAAACAGGAGTTCTTCCATAGTAATTTATCCTGTTTCTAATTCCAGTAAATAGAAAACACCATTTCTTTCTTTTTCTTTCTTTCTTTCTTTCTTTCTTTCTTTCTTTCTTTCTTTCTTTCTTTCTTTCTTTCTTTCTTTCTTTCTTTCTTTCTTTTTCTTTTTTCTTTTTTTTTCTTCGAGACAGAGTTTCTCTGTGTAGCTTTGTGCCTTTCCTGGAACTCACTCTGTAGACCAGGCTGGCCTCGAACTCACAGAGATCCACCTGCCTCTGCCTCCTGAGTGCTGGGATTAAAGGCGTGTGCCGCCGCCACCACCCCCAGCTGAAAACACCATTTCAATGAGAAGACAGTGATTTAACATTAAACTCACATCCTTAACAATACCAAATTGCTCAACAGGTGTTAAGACATCAAGGTCAAAACTGAAGAGGAAAGGGAAAACTAGAGAGTTAAGCTGATATGAACTGACGTTCCCAGAAAAGGCCTCCTTCTATATGGCCGCATGACTGATTAGCTGAAATGTTACAGTTCCAGAATCAAATTATCTTAAAATTTTAAAGCATCTAAAGGGCTATTTTCAGAGTCCCTAAAGAGCCATTTATTACTTACCTGTCTGTCTGTATGCTCAGGACATCCTCAGGACAATCAAGTCAAGTCTTAGGGTATGAAGGCCAAGAATGTCATCAGAGCAGCTGAGACCTTCAACTGATTTCACTGATTCACTGAAACCAACTTAACTGATATTTCCACCAAAGTATCTGAAAAGAGTTTTGATTTGTGACTTTGTTCTGTTACTACAAACTATTGGCCACATGGGAATATGTTATTTTGGACAAACTGAATCTGTGTGTCAGGACCAAAGTCACTAATCTTTGGCTCCAAAATAAACTATCCATTCTTCACTCTGAGAACTGTTTTTACATCAATGGTCTGGGGCACTCAATATGACCAAAGCATGATCCATATTCACAGGAGGAGT